>NC_041392.1:395122024-395130959 GCF_002162155.2 Triticum dicoccoides
TGCCACCGCCTAGCTGCTCCGCCCGACGCGCCGCCCATGCTCTGGCGGCCGCACCGCTTCTCGCCGGCCATCGCCGCCCCGCGGCGACCTCGAGCCCGGCCACCGCCTCCCCTGTTCTCCGGCGCCAATTCCGGCGAAGATCCGGCTCCGCCTCGATCTACGTGCACCCAGGTCAAAACCCTAGATCCGTTCTCGGAGTGGTAATTTCGCCAAGTCCCCAGTATTTTTGGCATTTTTCCTCACATCGTAACTCTGTCATCGTAGCTCCGATTTGTGTGTAGCATATAGAAATGTTCGACTAGACGAGTACATCATTTCATCTCATTGCATCATTTTCATTTGAGCTCATCTTGATGCCCGAAATGCTGTTGGAAGAGGGCTATGTGATGAATTTGTCAGATCTGTTTCAGCAAATGACTTTTTGTCATTTTTGCCATGTTTAATGTGTGCACGATATGATCCTGAGCTCTACATGTGTTTTGTTATTTTCCATGCCATCTTTACATAGGTGCTTGCCATGTATTTTTGTGATATTTGTGGTGACTAGCACAAGCTTGCAAAGTAGCGTAATCGGTAATGCTGATTTCAGGGACTTAGAATTTCACAAAGTCCTTGTCCTGATTTTGTCGTTATGCCATATGTTCATGTTGTTTCCTAGTGATCCGTGCCTCTTTTGAGGATGATCAGTAAGGATGTTTTGTCAATATTGTGGTGCTCTATCAATCCATGTCTTTGTTTGCATTTATGGAGCACCCTATATTGAGTCAATCGAGCTCTACTTTTGCTATATCGTGAATCCTGGCAGATTGTCGACTTGTTAGCGATTTTGCCGAGGATGTTGCTATTGATCCGTGTATGCTATGTTGTTGTTCTTGCCATGTCTAGCTTCTATGCCATGTCTTCTTGATGGGTGTATGCTTTTGTCATGCCATGCTCTGTAGTGAGTGCATCGAGCTCGTAAACATGCCTACTCGTTAACTGAATTGCATGCTCCAGTTTTTCGCTAAGTCTGAGATCTGTTTATGTTTTTGCCATGTTCACATGCTTGCCATTGTATTTTATGATCCCTTTTGGCTCAAGGTCACTAAGGGACTTTTGTTAAGTGCTTTGAGTAGCTTCATTCCATGCCTTTTCCTTGCCATGTTAAGTTCCTGTAGCATTTAGTTTTCATGCTCTAAAGTGTGCTTCCTGATGATAAATTCCTGACATGTTGTTATTTCACTAAGTCTGAAACCTATTATTGTTTGCTCTTTTGCCATGCTTGTTTGAACCTGTTAATGGATGAATTAGCCGTAGCTCAGTGTTCATCTTTTGTCAAGAATCATGAGTGGATCCCTGCCATGTATTTTTTTGCCATGTTTGAGTGAAGTAGCATATTTACCTTGATGCATTTAGATGGTCACTTGCTTATTATCGCAGACCGGTGCCATATTTGTTTTGCTTACCATTTCCAAACCGTGCATCCGATTCCGGTGATCTTTATATCGATTTCAACTGAAATCACCCCACCTTTCCAGTGGCAGTCTTGAATTTACAAGTTGAGGCCAGGTTCAATCATTCCTTTGCAAATCATGCATATTCAATGCATACTGCATCCTGCATATCATACCATGTTCGTGTGTTGGTTGTTTACTATGTTGTGTGCTTCTTTCCGGTGTTGCTTCTTAGGGTTGGTTCCGTAACGCTGCATATCATACCATGTTCGTGTGTTGGTTGTTTACTATGTCCGTTTGCCTTCCTCATGGACTTGTTCTTCTTCCTTGCGGGATTTCAGGCAAGATGACCATACCCTCGAAATCACTTCTATCGTTGCTTGCTAGATGCTTGCTCTTTTGCTATGCCTATGCTGCGATAGCTACCACTTGCTTATCATGCCTCCCATATTGTTGAACCAAGCCTCTAACCCACCTTGTCATAGCAAACCGTTGTTTGGCTATGTTACCGCTTTGCTCAGCCCCTCTTATAGCGTTGTTAGTTGCAGGTGAAGATTGAAGTTTGTACCTTGTTGGTACATGGTTATGTTGTTCCTTGTTGGAACATGTTTACTTGTTGGGATATCACAATATCTCTTATCTAATTAATGCATCTATATACTTGGTAAAGGGTGGAAGGCTCGGCCTTATGCCTGGTGTTTTGTTCCACTCGTGCCGCCCTAGTTTCCGTCATATCGGTGTTATGTTCCTGGATTTTGCGTTCCTTACGCGGTTGGGTTATAATCGGAACCCCTTGACAGTTCGCCTTGAATAAAATTCCTCCAGCAATGCCCAACCTTGGTTTTACCATTTGCCACCTAGCCTTTTTTTCCTTGGGAGTCGCGCTCCCGAGGGTCATCATTATTTTAACCCCCCGGGCCAGTGCTCCTCTTAGTGTTGGTCCGACCGAGTAGACTGCGGGGCCACCTCGAGGCAACTTGAGGGTTGGTTTTACTCGTAGGATGTCTCATCTGAGTGTGCCCTGAGAACGAGATGTGTGCAGCTCCTATCGGGATTTGTCGGCACATTCGGGCGGTGTTGTTGGACTTGTTTTACCATTGTCGAGGATGTCTTGTAACCTAGATGCCGAGCCTGATCGGACTGTCTTTGGAGAAGGAATATCCTTCGTTGACAGTGAAAGCTTGTGATGGGCTAAGTTGGGACACCCCTGCAGGGTTTTGAACTTTCGAAAGCCATGCCCGCGGTTATGGGCAGATGGGAATTTGTTAATGTCCGGTAGTAGAAAAACTAAAGTTGATCTTAATTAAAACACATCAACCGCGTGTGTAACCGTGATGGTCTCTTCTCGGCGGGGTCCGGGAAGTGAACACGGTGTTGGAGTTATGCTTGACGTAGGTTGTTCTAGGATCACTTCTTGATCATAGTTGTTCGATCGTGCTTTGCCTTCTCTTCTCACTCTCATTTGCGTATGTTAGCCACCATATATGCTAGTCGCTTGCTGCAGCTCCACCTCATACCTCTACCTTACCCATAAGCTTAAATAGTCTTGATCGCGAGGGTGTGAGATTGTTGAGTCCCCGTGACTCACAAATACTTTCAAAACCAGCTTGCAGGTGTCGATGAGTCCGTGCAGATGACGCAACCAAGCTCAAGGAGGAGCTCGATGAAGATCTTGTCCTTTGTGTTGTTTCGTTCTAGTTTATCAGTAGTGGAGCCCAGTTGGGGTCGATCCGGGACCTTGTCGCATTTGGGGTTCTTCTTTTATGTTGGTTCCGTAGTCGGACCTTCATTGTATTTGGATGTTGTAATGTTGTATTCATGTATTTGTGTGAAGTGGCGATTGTAAGCCAACTATGTATCTTTTCCCCTATTGTATTACATGGGTTGCTTGCGAAGATTACCTCACTTGCGACATTGCTTTCAATGCGGTTATGCCTCTAAGTCGTGCTTCGACACATGGGTGATATAGCCGCATCGAGGGCGTTACAGCGTGGAATTGGTAGGCCTCGCAGAACTTCACCAGCTCAGCTGCATCATTGAGCGTCGTAGGACAGTAGAATCCACTTCGGAATGCCTTGCCGACGAGAGTTCACGACGATGAGTGGTGCCCGCAGTCCCCGTCGTGTATGTCGGCTATCAGCTCTTTCCCCTGTTCCCTAGAGATACAACACAGTGAAACGTCATTTGGTCACTTCCTGTATAACTCACCGTCCTAGAGGCAGTATGCTGTGGCCTGACGAGCCACGCGCTCCGCGTCCTCCTCCTTCTCCGGCAACGTCCCTTGCATCAAGTATTCCTTGAATTCCTTGGTCCAACATCCCTCCTGGGGCTCGAGCGCCAGGAGTAGGCGCACTCCCAAGGTCGGGCCACAGGCCGGGGCTCCTGTGGCAGGCGGTTGCGGGAGTTCCTCCCGAGGCTGAGCTGTTCTTGAAAGCGGTGGCGTTGCTGATAGCTTGAAGAGCCACTCCTCGAAGACACCAAGCTCCTCGGGATGTCTCTTGGATGCTCTCCTGGCGATGTCGTCAGCTTCCTTGTTGGTGCCACAGGGCACGTGCTGCAACTCTAGGCCTAGAAATTGCTTCTCCATCTTGCGCACCTCCACGAGGTATGCTTCCATGTGCTCGTCCTTCGACTAGTATACCTTGTTGGAGAAGTTGACGAGGAGCTGTGAGTCGCCCCTGATAGTGAGACGCTTCACCCCCAGCGCCGCCGCAGCCTTCATGTCGGCTATGAGGCCCTCGTATTCAGCAATGTTGTTGGAGACCTTCTCGCCCTGCTGGAAGCAGAGCTGCACAGCGTAGTAGAGCTTGTCCTGAGTGGGCGAGATGAGTACTGCTCCAGCCCCCGCGCCCTGGCGCGCGAAGGCACCATTGAAACACATGACCCAGCCGTCAGGCGCCTCGCTTCCCGGTGAGAGGGACCGGTCTTCGCCTACTTCAAGCGTCGGGACGTCTGTCCATTCTGCCACAAAATCAGCGATTGCGGCTCCCTTGATGACCCTGGTAGTACTGAACTCCAACTGGAATGCTTGCAACTCGATGTTCCATTCAGCGACCCTTCTGGCAGAGTCGGGGCTCCTGAGCACTCTCTCCAATGGCTAAGCTAAGACGACCTTGATGGGGTGGCCCTGGAAGTAGTGCCGCAACTTTCGCGAGGCTACCAGGAGCGTGAGTAGGAGCTTCTGAGGCATGGGGTACTGAGCTGATGAGGTTTGCGTCTTCCGGAGTATACCGAGTGCTCAACGAGGGTAGGCGTGCTGATGAGGTTTGCGTCTTCCGGAAGCTGGGGTGCCTCCTGAGGTGGTAGAGCCCCCAATGCTTGATCGCTTGCCGAAGTCTTCGCGAGTTTGGGGCGTCGTCCTGCCGAGCCTAATCCTCTGCCGCTGCTGCGGCGGCCCTCGTGGCGCCCTTCTGGTCTTGCATCGTCTCTGCTGGAGGCGTGGCACGACGTGATGCACACTTGGCTTGATGTTCTTCCCGAACTGCCACAAGAGCCGCACTGGCTGAGTACGGGGTGGCAGCAAGATACAACACTAGGGGTTCGCGAGGTCGTGGCGCCACCATCACTGGAGGGCTGGTCAGGTATCTCTTGATGTCTTGAAAAGCTTGGTCAGCCTCTGGGGTCCACTCGAATGGGCCCTTATTTTTCATCAGCTTGAAGAAGGGTAGGGCGCGCTCCCCCAACTTGGAGATGAAGCGCCCTAACGCATTCACCTGACCAGCCAACTTCTGCATTTCCTTGACGGTCTGTGGTGGACTCATGTCTTCAATGGCCTTGACCTTCTCTAGGTTGGCCTCGATCCCCCTATGGGACACCAGGAAACCCAACAGCTTGCCGGAAGGGACGCCAAACATGCACTTCTCCGAGTTGAGCTGCAAGTCCACCTGGCGAAGGCTTTCAAAGGTCTCCTCTAGGTATTGGATCAAGGTCCCCGCCTCCTGAGACTTCACCACGATGTCATCGACATAGGCTTCAGCGTTTCTCCTGAGCTGCCGCCCTAAGGCGATGTGTATGATCCGCTGGAAGGTTGCGCCCGTGTTGCACAGCCCGAACGGCATGCAAGTGTAGCAGTACACCCCACACGGGGTCAAGAAGGCCGTCTTCTCCACATCTTCTACCGCTATCTTGATCTGGTGATGTCCTGATAACGCATCCAGGATGGATAGCAAGTCACACTCGATGGTGGATTCGACGATCTGGTCGATGTGTGGAAGCGGGAACGGATCTTGGGGGCAGGCCTTGTTAAGGTTGCTGAAGTCAACACACATCCGCTCCTTCCCACCTTTCTTTGGGACGACGACGGGGTTCGCTAGCCACTCGGGGTACCGAACCTCGCGAATGACACCCACAGCCACCAATTTGTGAGTTTCTTGGACGATGAAAGCTTGCTTCTCCATGGACTGCCGCCTCGCCTTCTGCTTTACGGGGCATACGTTGGTGCACACCTTCAGGTGGTGCTCTATTACCTCTCTTGGGACCCCTACCATCTAATCAGGCTCCCAGGCAAACACTCCCTTGTTTGCACGCAAGAACTTCACTAGCGCCTCCTCCTGACCAGGCTCAAAGTTGACGCCTATGGTAAAGGTTGCCCCTGAGGACCCGTCCTCCTTGACCGGCACTTGCTTGGTTTCTGCCTGGTCCTGAGTGAACAACTGCTTTTTCTTGGTTGGTGCAGCTCCCTTGGCCTCAGAGGTATCTTCGTCAACAGGTCGTGCTGTCGCGGCGGCCTTGAGGTCAAGCTTAAGCGCCGCCAGGGCCTCCGTGGCGTCCCCCTTGATGGTGAAGACACCATCGCTCTCCGGCATCTTCATGAGGTTGTAAGCAGGATGGGTTGCTGCCATGAACTGGGCCGGAGCTGGGTACCCGAGGATGGCGTTGTACGGGAGGCCAATGCGGGCGATGTCAAAGTCGATGAGCTCGGTGCGGTAGTTGTCATGTGTGCGAAGGTCAATGGGAGGCGGGTCTGCCCCAGGGAGAGGATGGAGCCCCCGCCCACCCCCGAGAAGGGCTTGCTGGGGCGGAGCCGCTCGTACGGTACATGAAGGAGGCTGAAGGCTTCGACGGAGAGCACATTGAGGCCGGCGCCGACATCGACAAGCATCTTGGTGATGGATACGTGGCAGATGATGGGCGCGCACAGCATCGGGAGCGCACCCGAGCCGACGGTGGAGGCGGGATGATCCTCTGAGTCGAAGGTGAGGTCGGCCTTAGGCGCGGCCTAGCCAAGCGGAGGTCCCGGGCGCTTGGAAGCGGCACTGATCTGGCGAAAGTACGACTTGACATGCCGATCTAAGGGTGGTGCTTGCGAACCACTGAGAAGAGATGCGATGATGAGGGCCATCGGTTCCCCGAAGCGAGTGATGAAGAGGTTGCGCAGCTCCTCCCTAGTGGCGACAGAACACTCCGGCAAATGGATGAGACAAGCGCACGGCGCGCCTACAAGGGCCATTGGGAACTAGTTGGCCATGACCTTACCGTCGCCCCCGGATTCTAGAACGGCCTCCTCGTAGGCCAGCAGGAAAGCCGATGGGTCCGCCGCACCGTTGTAGTGCGGCAGCATCTCCAGCTTGAACTTGGGTGGCCACTGCACCTGCCGCAAGGCGGGGGCAAGGGCTCGGAGCCCCCGAGCGCTGCTGCGGCCCCCGGTAGATCCAGCTGGAGGGGCGCCCACCATGGGGGAGCGGGCGTGGAGATGGTGGAGCGTGAATTGACAGAAGAAAGACTCCGGTGCACCCGTACCTAGCACGCCAAATTTCGGATCACGGGTTCCGGCAAAACCCTTAAGGTTCGAACACTGGGGTGCGCGTGAAGATTTCCCCCTACCGACCCGCGTCCTAAATCAGCTAAGATCTTACAAACTAACTCGACAAACTCACGACACAAGGGACACACGATTTATACTGGTTCCGGCCACCATTGTGGTGTAATACCCTACTCTAGTGTGGTGGTGGTGGATTGCCTCTTGGGCTGAGGATGAACAGTACAAGGGGAAGAACAGCCTCCTGAGGTTGATGTGTTGTTGTGCTTGGCGAACTTGTGTGTGGCCTTGGTGGGGTGGATCCAGTCCAAGATGAGATCCTCCCTCTATGGTGGTGGCTCGTCCTATTTATAGAGGCCCTGGTCCTCGCCCCAAATATTGAGCGGGAAGGGATCCAACAACGGCCAATTTGAAAGGGGACAACTAGTACAACTTATCCTGAAAAAAGTCGTCTTTGGCTGCAAAAGGCTCTGGTGGTGACGCCGTCCTGGGCTCCATGGTGACCTCCGTCTTGTCGTCCTCCTGGTCTTTGTCTCATTGCACCAATATGGAAACCTTTGCTTGATGCCTTGGTACTCTGCTCCTGCGCTTGCCCCCTTAGCACCAAAGAGGAAACAAGGACACTGCGT
Source organism: Triticum dicoccoides (assembly GCF_002162155.2). Classification (NCBI taxonomy): domain Eukaryota; kingdom Viridiplantae; phylum Streptophyta; class Magnoliopsida; order Poales; family Poaceae; genus Triticum; species Triticum dicoccoides. Next base: position 395,129,845 of record NC_041392.1, read on the forward strand.
GCGCTGGCGCCCGCCTGGTCTCGATCGGCATGGCTCACGTCACAAGAACCTCATGAGGTTTGCCTGGCCTTGAACTCTCCACCCCTCACGAGCCAGCCTGGTGAGGCTGCCCCTGAGGAGGTCTTGCGGCGTCCGCCTCGCGAGGCTTGGCCCCTCACGAAGGTCTTGAATGCCTTGTTGATGAAGACTAAACGTACAGGCCTGCTAGCAAAGCCACGCCATGGGCCGCAGGGAGGCAAGTCTGGGGACCACCTTCCCAGAGCGCCGACAATGTCGGTGGAAATGACACCTATGGAATCACTTGGATCCCTTCTACGGTTGGTGGGCGCGGGGTTGTGCAAAGAGCAGGTCTGGTAGCCAGCACAAAGATCGTTTACCCAGGTTCGGACCGCAAGGATGCGTAATACCCTAATCCTGCTTTGGTGTATATTTGAGTGTTCTTGAGCTTTTGAACTAGCTGCGGTGCATACGTAGTCCAAAAGATCCGAATCCCTCTCTAGTACGCTTCGGGCCTCCTTTTATATTCAAAAGGGGTCGCCACATTGGCACACAGGAGGTGAAAAGGTATACATTGTACAAGCTTATCGCCTGTCATTATGGACAAGGTGCATTAAATGCGCTCCTTAGGTGTCCCATTGCTTTATTGGGGATGGCAACGAGGCCCATCCCATCCATCGCCGCTCCACCTCGCTCCGACACTTGTCTAGGCCAATGAGGCATGCAGCGTCACGTAAGCTGGCAGGCCGCTGAGATGGCATGGTGGTAGGGTCTTCACGAAGATCCGCATGCCACCGTGTAGGTGCTCGCTGAGATGGCCTGGAGGCCGCGCGTCGCCACATAGGTGCCTGCCCAGCTAGTTGGGCTGGTAGCTATATGGGAACGACGGTGGAGTCTTGGCAGACATGAGGTAGAAGTACTCCCGCAGCTCCTTCGCGCCGAGCTGGGGGGAGAAGATCGCCCGCTCCTTCCGCAGCGCCGCGAGCCGCTGCGCCTCGGCCGACTTCACGCCTTTTCCCTTGTCGGCTTTCGGAGCCATGGCGGAGGTGGTGGGGGAGGTCGACGGCGTTGGTGATGCTGGTGGCAATGGGGGGCGGAGTGCTGCTCTCTCGGCTTCG
>NC_041392.1:395132022-395158796 GCF_002162155.2 Triticum dicoccoides
CTTACAGGGACAGGCATCCATGACCCAGCTTCGAACGTGTCGGTCATCAGCAAGTGGGTCCGGGCTGTAGCACTGGGCTAGCAGGACTCCGGTAAACCGGGCTGTAGCGGGCTAACAGGACTCCGGTACTCAAAGCGTGACATTTCCCCGAAGGGACAGACACAGGAACGAAGAAGGACACATGCCGGCCAGCCTAAGTGTTCCAGAGCAGTAGCAAGCTACCATGGCTCAGCGGTAACACTAGGAGACATTTCCCGGTAAGAGAGGCTACTAAAGATAAACAACTAGATAGTCAGATCCCACACATACCAAGCATTTCAATCATACACACAATATGCTCGATATGTGCAAATACAACGAAGCATCACAACATGACTCTACGACACAAGTACTTTATTTAAGGCTCAGGGAGCCATACACAACATACACGAAGATACGGGTCTCACGACCCAACATACAAGTCATACAATCATACAAACCAGCAGCGGAAGTAACTTGTCTGAGTACAGACAACTAGTAAAATAAAAGAGGCTTGGGAAGCCTAGCTATACTACAAGGTCCTTCACAAGCTCAGGGTCACCACCTGGGTCTTTAGCCTACTCGTTGATGTCAACGTCTACATAGAACCCATCAGAAGGGGTTGCAGCGTCTTCTGTAAAAATGTAGATTATAGCAACATGAGTACAAAGGTACTCAGCAAGACTTACATCAGATCCTACATACATGCATATTATCAAGAAGGGTTGGTGGAGTTATTGCAGCAAGCCAGCTTTGACTCTTGGTTAGACTATCCTACGATACTCCAACTTGAAATGGTTTTGCGCACACGAGTCCACTACTCACCACTTCAATACTCTACCGAGGATCCACCTCCGTCTTCCTACGAAAGAGCCATCCTCGGCACTCACACTTATCTTGAGGCTTTTAGCAGTTTCCATTTACTTGTCTATGAACTGTATAGGCAACCAAGTAGTCCTTTACCGCGGACGCGGCTATTCGAATAAATCATGATAACCCTGCAGGGGTGTACTTCTTCATACATGTTTCCACCACTTAGCGTCTGCACACGATATGTGCTCGGCAGACTTCAAGCGAAAGCCGACGTGGGTGTAGACCACGACCTACCTAAACACTTAAGCCTCTAGTCCAGGTTTATCGCCTATTCAGGTTCCATCCGCAGGGAGTCCGGCCGAGGTTTCCCATACGGCCCCGAACGATGTGAACAGGGTTCCCGAGATACCTAACGGGTATTCGGTACACCCGGCCACGTACCTACCGCATCACAGCCCACCCCTACGGTCAGCGCTGTCCACGGCCTCCAGTAGGCTACAAATACCAGAAACTACTTGCAACTCCTGGATAGAGAGCTAGGTGAATAAGAAGTCGAGCGGGGTCATATCTCAGGGCCCAATGCATGGTAGTAACTGTATCTTAAATCACACATACATATCTCAGTGCTTAAGGTCGGCTTCAATGAAACAACCCACCATGTACTCCTACATGGCCTCTCATCGATACCTTTACCAAATCGTGTTCACCACACCACTATCATTTCCGACATAATCATTTCACTCTAGCCATCACCCAGATGAACCAGACCTGACACGACTCTAAGCATAGCAGGCATAGCAAGGTAGGAACAACACATACATATGGCTCAATCAACTCCTACACATGCTAGTGGGTTTCATCTAGTTACTGTGGCAATGACAGGTCATGCAGAGGAAATGGGTTCAACTACCGTAGCACACAGCAGTTTGAAATGCGTTGTCCTAATGCAGTAAAAGAGAGCAGGAGCGAGAACATGGGATTGTATCGATATGATCAAATGGTTGGTTGCTTGCCTGATGGTTCGATGCACTGATACGGTTCTTCGTTAGGGTAATCACGGTACTCCTCGGAGGCAGAACCTGTCGCAAGGACACCGATACACAACCATCACCAAACAATGTGCAACAATATGATGCATGCATGAAACATGGCAATATGAGTGTGTTGGGATAATGCAACTAAAACCAGAAGGGTTTGAACAAATTTGAATCAAGGATTCAAATTTCAAATTCAAATATGGCCTTTTAAAGTGCTTTTCCTTGTTCTGCTTAAAACATCAATTTAACTTGTTTGATCATGCATGAAAATAGTACAGATGGATACATTGGATTTTTCTGATCATTTTTCATATATAATTTGTCCAAATTGGAGTTACAGAATAAAAGTTATGAATTTTTAAAGTTTAAATAATATTCTGGAATTTCCTGATTTAAATTAAATCCAGAAATATAAATATTGCACCAGCATGACGTCAACATGACGTCAGTGGTCAACTATGGCTGGCTGGAGTCAAACCTGACGTGTGGGGTCCACACGTCAGTGACTGGGGGGTTAAACAGGGTTAGTTTAATCCTAATTAGGGGTTAGTGGCGCTGGGGCCCACTGGTCAGTGTCAGGGGGTTAACTAACAGTGGTTAGCGCTAATCCTAATTAGCTACAGGGCTGGGCCCACCTGTCAGGGACCCAGGGGGGTCCTGCCGTGGTCAAAGTGGGTCAAACCCACCGGCGACATGACGCCGGCGAGGCCCGAGACGGCGGCACGATGCGGAATCGCGCTACAGGGCACGGGCGAGGCCGTGCTTGGGCTCGTTGGAGAGCTCTTGCTCCCGCGCGTCGAACGGTGGTGGTGGCCGAGCCTGAGGTGGCCGGAGTCGACGGCGGCGAGCTCGGCTGCGGCCGCCGGGGTTCGGTCGTGCACGGAAACGGGGTTGGAGCTCGAAGGCGAGCGAAGCGAGGCGCTAGGGATGCTCTATGGAGCCTTACGAACTCGTTGGACTCGCCGGGGTGACCAAATGGTCACCGGAGCTGCGTCAACGGCGAGCTCGGCGACGGCGGAGGTTCGGCCGTGGTGGGGAGGAGGCTACGGTGAGGGAACGAGGGGGAGAAGAGGGGGAAACGGTGGCGTAGCTCACCGCGGTTGCAGTGGGCGTCGAAGCGGGCTCGGGGACGCGCTGGAGACGGCGAATCGACGGCGACGGTGGTCGGAGCCCGAGGAGGGGAACGGCGATGTGGCGGCGATGCAGGGCTTCCGGAGACCCGTGGAGCGGTGGGGAGGAAGAGGAGGTCGAGGCGGAGCCGCTGAGCTAGTCGGGGGAGCGAGGGGTGGCCGGAGACGGCTGCTATGGCGAACGGCGGCGACGGTGGTGTTCGGTCGTGTGAGAGAGAGAGCGAGGGAGAGGAGGGGAGAGCCGAGGGAGAGTGAGAGAGAGCAGGGGGGAGGCGTGGCGTCGTCCGGGGCATCGAGCGAGGAGGGGAGGGCAGGCAGGCAGGGAGAGAGGTGGCGTGGCGCGGTGGCGCGCGCGCGTGCCGGCCACACTCCCCTCCCTCTGTCGAGGACGAAGACGACAGAGGAGGGAGGCGGGCTGGGCCGCCTGCTGGCTGGGCCGGCCAGCTGGCTGGGCCGCACAGGGAGAAGCCCAGGTAAGTTTCTCCCTTTATTTATTTTTCTGTTTTCTAATTTCTGACATTTGTTTTGATTTAAATACTATATTAAATCATTTATTTAACTTATGCCAATTTTTGCAGGAGCTAGATATATTATCCCAGAGCTCCTTTATAATTGGCATAATATTTGGACATATATTAATATATATAATTAATATATTTCCAATGCAAATATTTATGCATTAATTCCAAATGCCCAAAATAAATACCTATGAGCTCTTGAAAATATTGGTTTGATTTTTATCTCTGCCCAATATTTTCAGAGAGCAACATGAGCATTTTCTTGGACCCTTTTGGAGAAATTTTTATTTGGGTCATTTTCAAAAAGATTCTGAGGGTTTCACAGATCCCCATTTCAAGTTTCTGATGAAAGAGTAAACATGATGCAACACTCTAATGCATGACTAGCTAGGGTGTGACAACTCACCCCCACTCAAAAGAATCTCGTCCCGAGATTTGGGTTCCTCCGGGAAGAAGGCGGGATACTCAAGTCGAAGACGATCTTCCCTTTCCCAAGTTGCTTGAACCTCAGAATGATGAGACCACTGAACTTTGAGGAACTTGATGTTCTGACGTCGAGTGGTACGCTCGGCCTGATCGAGGATACGAATGGGGTACTCTCGATATGTAAGATTATCTTGGAGATCAAGTGTTTCGTGGTCCACTTCACGGATAGGATCCGAGAAGCAACGCCTGAGTTGAGAAACATGGAAGATATCGTGGACTCTGGAGAGATGCGGAGGTAGTTCCAACTGGTAGGCAACTTCTCCTCGTTTGGCGAGAATGCGAAAAGGTCCAATGTAACGAGGAGCCAATTTGCCTTTGATACCGAAACGATTGGTTCCCATAGCATTTTGGAAACTTTCCCAAAATCGAGAGGTGAAAAGACTTCCTCGATCCGAGTTAATTTCCAAAGGAACACCATGGAGGGACACTATTCGGGAGATGTATAAGTCTGCCAGCTGACTAGCGGTTATACTCTCTCGAACAGGTAGGAAATGGGCTACTTTGGAAAGACGATCGACAACGACGAAGATAGCATTATTCCCTCTCCTGGTCCTGGGAAAATCGGTAATGAAATCCATACCAATTTTATCCCATTTCCATTCAGGAATAGCTAGGGGTTGAAGGGTGCCAGCAGGCCGTTGATGCTCTGCTTTTACACGACGACAGACGTCGCAATTAGCAATATACTGAGCAATTTCTCTCTTCATCCTAGTCCACCAGAACCTCTGGCGTAGGTCCTGATACATCTTAGTACTACCGGGATGAATAGTGAGAGGAGATTCATGAGCCTCCTTAAGGATCAACTGCCGTAGATGCTGGTTCTTGGGAACCACTAGACGGTTCTCAAAGTACACAACACCATGATCATTTGTGGAGAAACAACTAGCACCTCCGCTAGCAATGTTCTCCTTGATCTTAGCTATTCCCTTATCTCGCTTCTGGGCAGCAATGATTTGATCCGTAAGAGTAGGTTTCGCCACCAAGGTGGAAAGAAATCCTTGAGGAACAATGTGAAGGTTAAGCTTACGAAATTCCTCATGGAGAAGCGGTTGACTTTGTTGTAACATCAGATTGTTACAATAAGATTTACGACTTAGCGCATCAGCCATGACGTTGGCTTTCCCTGGGGTGTAGGTTATTCCTAAGTCGAAGTCTGTGATCAATTCAACCCAACGTCTTTGCCTGAGGTTCAGATCCGGTTGGGTGAAGATGTACTTCAGGCTTTGGTGATCAGTGAATATTTCGCAACGATTACCGAGGAGGTAATGTCGCCAGGTCTTAAGTGCATAGACTACGGCTGCAAGCTCTAGATCATGAGTAGGATAATTCTCCTAATGTGGGTGCAATTGCCGTGAAGCGTAGGCAATTACGTGTCGATCTTGCATGAGAATGCAACCTAGTCCTTGTCGCGAGGCGTCGCAGTAGATAACAAAGTCCTTGGAGAAGTCTGGCGGTACCAGTACGGGAGCAGAAGTCAGGCGTCTTTTCAGTTCCTGAAAGCTGTGCTCACATTGTGGAGTCCACTCGAACTTCTTATCTTTCTTGAGGAGTTCGGTTAGAGGTTTAGCAACTTTGGAGAAGTTCTCGACAAAGCGACGACAATAGCTCACTAAGCCCAGAAAACTCCGAACTTGCTTGACCGATTCAGGTGGAGTCCAATTAAGGACGGCTTGAACTCGCTCATGGTTAACAGCAATACCTTTACCAGATATTACATGACCCAGATAGGTCACTCCTGGCAACCAGAATTCACATTTAGAAAATTTGGCATAAAGGCGATGCTCTCGAAGTTTCTTCAACACTAGCCTTAGATGTTCGGCATGTTCTTCCTCGTTCTTGGAGTAGATGAGTATATCATCGAGGTAAACTACAACGAATTTATCCAAATACTCCATGAAGATTGAGTTCATTAACCGAGAAAAGGTGGCTGGAGCGTTGGTTAAACCGAAGGACATGACGGTGTACTCGTATTGGCCATAACGAGTAACAAAGGCCGTTTTAGGAATGTCCCCGTTTCTGATTTTGATTTGATGGTAGCCCAACCTCAAATCCATCTTGGAGAAGACTGAGGATCCAGCAGCTGATCGTACAGGTCGTTGATCCTGGGAAGCGGATATTTGTTCTTGATTGTGACCAAATTGACAGGTCGGTAATCTACAACCATTCGGTCCGTACCATCCTTCTTCTTGACGAAAAGGACGGGGCAAGCCCACGGAGATGAGCTAGGTCGGATGAAACCCTTTTTCAAGGACTCATCGAGTTGTTTCTTAAGCTCGGCTAGTTCTAAGGGTGCCATCTTATAAGGTCTTCTAGCAATCGGAACAGTTCCTGGAATGAGGTCTATTACAAACTCAACATCCCTGTCAGGTGGAACACCTGGCAATTCCTCTGGAAAGACATCCGGGACGTGACGGACTACCGGAACGTCCTCAAGGTCTGGCAAAGGGCTGGCGTTAAGAGAATATAATTGTCGCTTGGCTATTCGGGTCAAGACATTGACTATCTTCCCCGAAGGATGGGTGAGTTGAACAGTCCTAGAGAAGCAATCAATTTTGGCATGATGAGCTGACATCCAGTCCATACCCAAAATGATATTAATATCTGAAAATTTAAGGGCTATCAACGATGCAAGGAAAACAAGTCTGTCGACTTGGATTTCATTTCCATAACTTACCCTAGAGGTCTGCCATCTAGACCTGGGAGTAGAAATTTCCATAGTGGATGGCATGTCACAGAATGCGGTGTTATGAAAACGAGCATAGTTCTCGGATATAAATGAATGAGAGGCTCCTGTATCGAAAAGAACAGATGCCGGGTGGCAATTAACAAGGAGCATACCGAGAACGACGTTGGGATCCTCTTGAGCTTCTTCGGCAGAGATACAGTTGACATGGCCACGTGAAGCGGTGACCGGCTTGGCGTGGAACACTTTCCCTGTCGGCTTGCCACGGCCAACAGCTTTAGCAGATTGATTGGGGTTGGTCTGGGGACACTCACGCATATAGTGACCAGATTCCCCACACTTGAAACAAGTCACGGAACTGGTACGTGGAGGAGCATTGTTGGTTGGACCCCCATAGGGCTTGGCCGGTGCAGACTGTTGAACAGGGCGAGGCGCCTGGAAAGATGGCCTCGGTGTGAACCTGGGTGGCAGGGCGGTGTTGGGCACCCACACGCGGCGCTTCTGAGGACCAGCACCGGATGAGGAACCCATATCACGGCCGTGCTTGCGTGTTGCGTCATAGTCAGTCTGACCAGTTTCAGCACTGATGGCTTTGTTGACAAGTTTCTGAAAAGATGTGCACTCATGCAGACGGAGGTCACGGCGAAGCTCAGGACTAAGGCCCTTACGGAACCTTGCTTGCTTCTTGGCGTCAGTAGAAACTTCCTCGGTTGCATATCGTGCGAGATTACCGAACTCCCTGCTGTAAACATCCACAGAAAGTCGGCCTTGGGTGAAACTGCAAAATTCTTCACGTTTACGGTCCATGAGACCCTCCGGAATGTGATGTTCACGGAAAGCCTCGCTGAATTCAGCCCAAGTAGTGACATGGCCTGCCGGGCGCATAGCTCCATAATTCTCCCACCATAGACTGGCGGGGCCTTCAAGATGATATGCAGCAAAGGTGACCTTGTCAGCCTCCGCTACCAGCGCGGAACGCAGTTTGTGAGAGATACTGCGAAGCCAGTCATCAGCGTCGAGAGGCTCGACGGAGTGGTGGAACGTGGGTGGATGTAATTTGATGAAATCACTGAGTGACACCACGTTAGTCCTCTGATGGTGTGCTGTGTTCTGTTCAATACGCTCCAACAAACGGTTGGTCTCCCGCTTGTTTCTCTCAGCTTCCATCATAACCTCGGCTAGTGAAGGAGGATGAGGCAGATTTTCATTCCTGCCTTCACTGCCTTCGGCCTGCTCTTGAGAAGCAGGGTTAGCGCGCGTGTTGACCATCCTAGGTAAACAAGACAATGATTTAGTCAGAATGATAAAATTCCGACATAGGATAAAAATGTAAGGAATAACTCGAAATGCAAGATGATCATCCGTATGACATGGTAGATACAGAAACTGCTTCTTTATTCCATCGTCATACACACCATACAGGGTTTAGTACAAGACCAAACAAAGTACTATTACGGTGAAAGAGGATTACATCTCATCAGAGGCATTCCAAGCTCCTATACATTATTTTTCTACACCTCCGGAAAGAGTACAAACTAGGTCATATCCCACGAGTCACGCGGGACGATAGACGACACAGCTAGTGCGAACTAGTGATACTACCACTAACTCAGACCGATCCGTAGTAGTCCTCGTAGAAGTCACCTCCATAGCCTGGAAGCTCAACATGATCATCCGGAAACAGACGATCTCGCGGAGCTTGTGGACCATAGGGGCTAGGATGAGGCCTTGGACCAACAGACGGTGGCCTGCGGGGACCGCGAGGTGGGGTGATGCCTCCTACATCACGCCAAACCATCACGTCTGGCAGAGCAGATCTCACAGGATAGAGATCGCGCATATCTAAACATCCAGCTTGCACCGCCGGTGCGAACCGAGTCAAAGTAGCCCAGTGGTCAGCACGGGTATTGAAGAGCTCTAACCTTAAGGCCCGATTTTCACGGTCCTTATCCTCGAGCATCTCAGCAGTGGTGCGAGTCCGTGAATCCTCCTGGGTGGGGTCAGCATAGATAGCCTGGAGATACCCTTGTGCTCCCGGAAGTGATCCTGGCATATACCGGAAATCAGAGTCCCGAAATAAACCAGATCTGCCCTTGTGCTCCCGGAAGTGATCCTCGCATAATGGTCATCATAGAGTAGGCGGCATCCTGCACAGCCATCTCAATAGTAACCCCGAGTCCATAGGAGCAGTGAAGAGGCTCGGTGGATCCAGGATAAGATGGAAATATCCTGACAGTGCAGAGATACTGGCTTTGATTAAAGTCCCGGAATTGCTCTTCGACCGTGTACTCAGGATACCAGCGGTATCCAGCCTCAGTCATTACCCTGACCAACTTGGCAGTATGGCCGGGTACATCTAGGCATCGAGTCAGGCGAACCACTTGATTGAGGTCGCGAGTGGCCATCTGAAAGCACAATCATAATGCAAAGGCATTAGAATTTCTAGCAAAATTTCGGCAGCATAACAGCTGTAAATGCTCAAGAAGGATTTGAGACATTTGACAAAGGATTTCGTACACACTCAACATCATCATATCAAAGTTCTGAATCCATCCTAGCAACATAATGTGGTAGTAGAACTGAACTAGGCTTGTATCCATCAAACTTATAAGGTACTACTGATTAGTAACACGTGATCCTGATAGAGAGAATAGATCCTAATTCCTTAACCCCCGGTGGAAGAATGGACTGACTCAGATCAGAATGTCATAAGATAAAGGAGTAAAAAGAGCCTTACGTTCCAACCCACAAACAATTCCCCTACATATAACTAAAGAATTTCTAGACTCAACATCGACCAGTTTGGCTTGGAGAACCTACAGGCAGTCCGGCTCTGATGCCAACGCTGTCAGGACCCCGACTCGATGTCACATCGATCTAGCCGGTAACACCTCATATCACTTTGCGGCCTCACGCACGGTATCCCCACGGGTGTCGCCTTACCTTTGCCCGGGACCGTTTGCGCCTTTTGGCTCACATATATGATAGTGTCGCTAGCATCCATATGATAAGGAGCCCGGGCTGACATGACTAGTCGTAAACCTAAAGTGGCACAGACTTACAGGGACAGGCATCCATGACCCAGCTTCGAACGTGTCGGTCATCAGCAAGTGGGTCCGGGCTGTAGCACTGGGCTAGCAGGACTCCGGTAAACCGGGCTGTAGCGGGCTAACAGGACTCCGGTACTCAAAGCGTGACATTTCCCCGAAGGGACAGACACAGGAACGAAGAAGGACACATGCCGGCCAGCCTAAGTGTTCCAGAGCAGTAGCAAGCTACCATGGCTCAGCGGTAACACTAGGAGACATTTCCCGGTAAGAGAGGCTACTAAAGATAAACAACTAGATAGTCAGATCCCACACATACCAAGCATTTCAATCATACACACAATATGCTCGATATGTGCAAATACAACGAAGCATCACAACATGACTCTACGACACAAGTACTTTATTTAAGGCTCAGGGAGCCATACACAACATACACGAAGGTACGGGTCTCACGACCCAACATACAAGTCATACAATCATACAAACCAGCAGCGGAAGTAACTTGTCTGAGTACAGACAACTAGTAAAATAAAAGAGGCTTGGGAAGCCTAGCTATACTACAAGGTCCTTCACAAGCTCAGGGTCACCACCTGGGTCTTTAGCCTACTCGTTGATGTCAACGTCTACATAGAACCCATCAGAAGGGGTTGCAGCGTCTTCTATAAAAATGTAGATTATAGCAACATGAGTACAAAGGTACTCAGCAAGACTTACATCAGATCCTACATACATGCATATTATCAAGAAGGGTTGGTGGAGTTATTGCAGCAAGCCAGCTTTGACTCTTGGTTAGACTATCCTACGATACTCCAACTTGAAATGGTTTTGCGCACATGAGTCCACTACTCACCACTTCAATACACTACCGAGGATCCACCTCCGTCTTCCTACGAAAGAGCCATCCTCGGCACTCACACTTATCTTGAGGCTTTTAGCAGTTTCCATTTACTTGTCTATGAACTGTATAGGCAACCAAGTAGTCCTTTACCGCGGACGCGGCTATTCGAATAGATCATGATAACCCTGCAGGGGTGTACTTCTTCATACATGTTTCCACCACTTAGCGTCTGCACACGATATGTGCTCGGCAGACTTCAAGCGAAAGCCGACGTGGGTGTAGACCACGACCTACCTAAACACTTAAGCCTCTAGTCCAGGTTTATCGCCTATTCAGGTTCCATCCGCAGGGAGTCCGGCCGAGGTTTCCCATACGGCCCCGAACGATGTGAACAGGGTTCCCGAGATACCTAACGGGTATTCGGTACACCCGGCCACGTACCTACCGCATCACAGCCCACCCCTACGGTCAGCGCTGTCCACGGCCTCCAGTAGGCTACAAACACCAGAAACTACTTGCAACTCCTGGACAGAGAGCTAGGGTGAATAAGAAGTCGAGCGAGGTCATATCTCAGGGCCCAATGCATGGTAGTAACTGTATCTTAAATCACACATACAGATCTCAGTGCTTAAGGTCGGCTTCAATGAAACAACCCACCATGTACTCCTACATGGCCTCTCATCGATACCTTTACCAAATCGTGTTCACCACACCACTCTCATTTCCGACATAATCATTTCATTCTAGCCATCACCCAGATGAACCAGACCTGACACGACTCTAAGCATAGCAGGCATAGCAAGGTAGGAACAACACATACATATGGCTCAATCAACTCCTACACATGCTAGTGGGTTTCATCTAGTTACTGTGGCAATGACAGGTCATGCAGAGGAAATGGGTTCAACTACCGTAGCACACAGCAGTTTGAAACGCGTTGTCCTAATGCAGTAAAAGAGAGCAGGAGCGAGAACATGGGATTGTATCGATATGATCAAATGGTTGGTTGCTTGCCTGATGGTTCGATGCACTGATACGGTTCTTCGTTAGGGTAATCACGGTACTCCTCGGAGGCAGAACCTGTCGCAAGGACACCGATACACAACCATCACCAAACAATGTGCAACAATATGATGCATGCATGAAACATGGCAATATGAGTGTGTTGGGCTAATGCAACTAAAACCAGAAGGGTTTGAACAAATTTGAATCAAGGATTCAAATTTCAAATTCAAATATGGCCTTTTAAAGTGCTTTTCCTTGTTCTGCTTAAAACATCAATTTAACTTGTTTGATCATGCATGAAAATAGTACAGATGGATAGATTGGATTTTTCTGATCATTTTTCATATATAATTTGTCCAAATTGGAGTTACAGAATAAAAGTTATGAATTTTTAAAGTTTAAATAATATTCTGGAATTTCCTGATTTAAATTAAATCCAGAAATATACATATTGCGCCAGCATGACGTCAGCATGACGTCAGTGGTCAACTGTGGCTTGCTGGAGTCAAACCTGACGTGTGGGGTCCACACGTCAGTGACTGGGGGGTTAAACAGGGTTAGTTTAATCCTAATTAGGGGTTAGTGGCGCTGGGGCCCACTGGTCAGTGTCAGGGGGTTAACTAACAGTGGTTAGCGCTAATCCTAATTAGCTACAGGGCTGGGCCCACCTGTCAGGGACCCAGGGGGGTCCTGCCGTGGTCAAAGTGGGTCAAACCCACCGGCGACATGACGCCGGCGAGGCCCGAGACGGCGGCGCGATGCGGAATCGCGCTACAGGGCACGGGCGAGGCCGTGCTTGGGCTCGTTGGAGAGCTCTTGCTCCCGCGCGTCGAACGGTGGTGGTGGCCAAGCCTGAGGTGGCCGGAGTCGACGGCGGCGAGCTCGGCTGCGGCCGCCGGGGTTCGGTCGTGCACGGAAACGGGGTTGGAGCTCGAAGGCGAGCGAAGCGAGGCGCTAGGGATGCTCTATGGAGCCTTACGAACTCGTTGGACTCGCCGGGGTGACCAAATGGTCACCGGAGCTGCATCGACGGCGAGCTCGGCGACGGCGGAGGTTCGGCCGTGGTGGGGAGGAGGCTACGGTGAGGGAACGAGGGGGAGAAGAGGGGGAAACGATGGCCTAGCTCACCGCGGTTGCAGTGGGCGTCGAAGCGGGCTCGGGGACGCGCTGGAGACGGCGAATCGATGGCGACGGTGGTCGGAGCCCGAGGAGGGGAACGGCGACGTGGCGGCGATGCAGGGCTTCCGGAGACCCGTGGAGCGGTGGGGAGGAAGAGGAGGTCGAGGCGGAGCCGCTGAGCTAGTCGGGGGAGCGAGGGGTGGCCGGAGACGGCTGCTATGGCGAACGGCGGCGACGGTGGTGTTCGGCCGTGTGAGAGAGAGAGCGAGGGAGAGGAGGGGAGAGCCGAGGGAGAGTGAGAGAGAGCAGGGGGGAGGCGTGGCGTCGTCCGGGGCATCGAGCGAGGAGGGGAGGGCCGGCAGGCAGGGAGAGAGGTGGCGTGGCGCGGTGGCGCGCGCGCGCGCCGGCCACACTCCCCTCCCTCTGTCGAGGACGAAGACGACAGAGGAGGGAGGCGGGCTGGGCCGCCTGCTGGCTGGGCCGGCCAGCTGGCTGGGCCGCACAGGGAGAAGCCCAGGTAAGTTTCTCCCTTTATTTATTTTTCTGTTTTCTAATTTCTGACATTTGTTTTGATTTAAATACTATATTAAATCATTTATTTAACTTATGCCAATTTTTGCAGGAGCTAGATATATTATTCCAGAGCTCCTTTATAATTGGCATAATATTTGGGCATATATTAATATATATAATTAATATATTTCCAATGCAAATATTTATGCATTAATTCCAAATGCCCAAAATAAATACCTATGAGCTCTTGAAAATATTGGTTTGATTTTTATCTCTGCCCAATATTTTCAGAGACCAACATGAGCATTTTCTTGGACCCTTTTGGAGAAATTTTTATTTGGGTCATTTTCAAAAAGATTCTGAGGGTTTCACAGATCCCCATTTCAAGTTTCTGATGAAAGAGTAAACATGATGCAACACTCTAATGCATGACTAGCTAGGGTGTGACATGTCGGTGACCCCTTTAGCGTATAAAAGGAGGCCCATGCGCAATGTAGAAAGGGTTCGAGGGTTCGCGAGGTTCGACTAGTTCAGAACCCGGAAAAACACTATGCTCTCTCTCTGGAGCAAGAACACAAAATAATCAAACAAGCAGCAGTAGGAGTGTTATCTCTCCGGAGAGCTCCGAAGCTGGGTAAACTGCTCGTGTGCTTCGCCTCGATCTGCTCTTCGTGCGATCTCCGCCCCCCGCCGAACCGAAAGGGGCTCGGTCCGCCAGCCCCATAGGTGTTCGTGGATCAGTTTCCCTGACATCTTTGGCGCGCCAGGTAGGGGGCGTCGAGATTGTGTGAACCTGATCCGGCGTTCACACGAGCTAGATCTTCATTCCCTTCATCAACATGCCACCGAAGAAGAAGACTTCGGCGGCAGCCGCTCCGTCCACGTCACTTCCGCCACCGTTGGAACAAATGGGTGGTGGAATGGACGCTGACAGAAGAATGGACGTCGACGAGGAAGCTTATGATGCTGCCAGGTCCAAGGACAAGGCTGCACAAACCTCGGCGACTGTACATGTTCCACGCCACTCCCAGGAGGCGCAAGACCAACAGCGTCATGACACTTGCAGTGCCATATGCATGATAGGCCAAGACCAAGATGGTGGATCTCGGGGCGCTCAAGACCAGCATGCACGCCAGCGTGCTGGCACGAGCGGGGCACGGTCGCCTGGACGGGATACTGCTCCTTCTAACATAGTTAGAAGTCCGAGCACGTCCCGCTCCTCGCGCCGTCCGCCACTGCCACCCACCACTCCAGCAGAAGCTTTGGCGCGAGCTCAACTGCTCCTAGATTACCCTCCAACGATGGACAAGATCGACGAATGGAGGGCCACCATTTAGAGTCTCATCGGCTACGCCAACGGCGACACTCCACGGCGGCCGAGCGCGTCGCCGCCGCGGCAGGGTTGCCGGGCGTGAGCCGGTGGCGACGAAACGGGTGGAGGTGCAACTACTATGCAATCACCTCCCCGAAGGCCAAGATCGCCGACTTGCCGGATCCACCTCGACAGCGACTCCACCGCATCGTCGGATCCACGAGCTCGTCACGATCAGCGCCAAGTTCTTCATGACCGACAACAAGAAGACGCTCGAACTCGCATCGAGCGCCGAAGAGAAGCGCGACGTCAATCCGACAAGCGCACTGGGCCCCCTATTGACATGCATGCGCCAGGGGAACCAGGCGATCTGCCATACGCGGTAGGTTGCCCTGCATTCACTCGTGAGCTGCGGCAAGTCCAGTGGCCCAGCACGAAGAACATCAAGCCAGACGTACCAGAGAAGTACGACGGTAAGACCCATCCATCGGAGTTCCTCAGCATCTACACCATTGCGGTGCAGGCTGCCGGGGGACGGGATGACAAGATCCTTGCCAACTACTTCCCGCTGGTGCTCAAGCCCAACGTCAGATCCTGGCTCATGCACTTGCCGGACAACTCCATATCCTCTTGGGCTGATCTGTGCCATCAGTTTGTCGGCGCCTTCACAGGCGGACAAAAGCCTCATGGCCAGGAAAGTGATCTTCATCTGCTCGCCCAGAAGGAAGGAGAGCCCTTGCGCAAGTACATTCAGAGATTTAGCAGTGTGCAGCACAACATCCCAGACGTCCACCCTGCCGCGGTGATCAGCGCGTTCCATCAAAACGTGCGAAACTGCAGGATGCGGGAGGAAATGGCGATGTGCAAGATCAGGGACATCAGTGAGTTATATGCACTGGCCGACAAGTGTGCACGTGCTGAGGAAGGGAGGAGACTCCCCGGAGAGAATGTAGGAGCGGGAGGATCTGACAGTGAAGATGCTGCCCCGGCAAGAAAAAACCGGCGGCGGAACAACAGGAAGAGGAAAGGCAAAGAGGTGCTAGTTGTTGAGCAGTCCGGCAACGATGGTGGCGCCAAGAAAGCCAAAGCTGGTGACTCCGGCAAGGAGGTTGCCGCGGAGATGGCGGTCACCGACAAGCAGGACGGCACCAACAAGCAGTATTGCAAGATCCACCGCACCAAGGGCCATGATCTCCAGAGCTGCAAGAAAGTCGAGCAGCTTGTTGAGCAACAGAAAGCTGAATACGAGCGGCACGACAAGGAGAAGGCCTAGGAAGGTGTTGAGGGATCCGGCAAGAAACGTCCTGGCCGAGGAGGATGCCGCGGCAAGGCCAAGCAGCGGCAAGGAGACAGACCTCCTCGCGGCCGCGACAAGGATGAAGAGGATGACGATGATGAAGACATGGATGATGAGGAGACTGATGAGCAGGAGTTCCAGAAAGCCATAGAGGTCCTATGCGTTGATGGTGGTGCTTCTCTGCATACCTCGCACCGTCAGCTCAAGCAGTGGGTGCGGGAAGTTAATGCAGCAGAACCACCCATCAAGTCACGCAAGCCTCTGAAATGGTCCAGCACGCCTATCATCTTTGATATTGAGGACCACCCTGATCGCATAACTGCGGTCGGGTGCTTGCCGATGTTGGTTTCACCAACAATCCGCAACCTCAAGGTCACTAAGATGCTAGTTGACGGCGGGGCCGGCTTGAACCTGATCTCCTCCGCGGTGCTCCAGAAACTCCAGATCCCTGACAGCGAGCTCTAAGAGACCGGTACATTTCAAGGAATCAACCCGGGAAGGAGCAAGCCGAAGGGAAAGATCACATTGCCGGTAACATTTGGCAGCGAGCTGAACTTCAGGACTGAGAGGGTCACGTTTGATGTTGCTGACTTTCCATTACCTTACAATGGAATCCTTGGCCGTCCGGCACTCGCCAAGTTCATGGCAGCCTCTCACTATGCGTACAACATACTGAAAATGCCAGGCCCGATAAGTGTCATCTCTGTCCCTGGCGATAACAAGGATGCTCTTATCTGTGCCGACAAGATCTACTGGGAAGCAGCAGCCGCAGCAGAACACAAGACACTTGCCGCTGAAGCTCCCGGGGGGAAGAAGAAGACCAAGTCCGGCAAGAGCTCTGATGCCCACTCCGGCAAGCGCACCTCTTCGGAGTGCTGCGCTACCGTCGAGGACGCACCATCGAGCTCCACCGACAAGTGTAAGAAGGCAATGGCAGCTCCACCTGAGACCAAGAAGGTGTCCGCCAAGGAGGACGGCACTGGTGGTACCTTCACCATCAGCGCCACTCTTGACCCCAAATAGGAAAGCGCGCTCGTTGCTTTCCTGCGGGCGAATGTCGACGTGTTTGCGTGGCAACCGTCTGATATCCCCGGTGTTCCCAGGAAAGTAATTGAGCACCACCTTGCCGTCTGTCCTCATGCGCGGCCCGTCAAGCAGAAAGTCAGGAAACAGGCAGTGGAGCGCCAAGAATTCATCGCAGAAGAAATCAAGAAGTTGGAAGCAGCAGGCCTTGTCAGAGGAGTGCTCCATCCCACGTGGTTGGCCAATCCTGTCGTCGTGCGCAAGGCTAACGGGAAATGGAGGCTTTGTATTGATTTCACTGATGTTAATAAAGCTTGTCCCAAAGACCCATTTCCCTTGCCGCGCATTGACCAGATTGTTGACTCCACAGCCGGATGTGATTTGCTTTCATTTCTTGATGCATACTCAGGATACCATCAGATCTTCATGGCAGAAGAGGATGAAGAGAAAACCGCATTTATCACCCCGTGTGGCACGTACTGCTTCGTACGGATGCCTTTCGGTTTGAAGAATGCTGGTTCAACATTCGCAAGGGTAGTCCACCACGCTTTTGAGCCGCAGATGTACAGAAATGTGGAAGCCTACATGGATGACATAGTGGTCAAAAGCAAGAACAGGGCGACCCTGATTCAAGATTTAGACGAGACATTTGCAAATCTGCACAAGATCAACCTCAAGCTTAACCCCGAGAAGTGCGTGTTTGGAGTCCCTTCCGGCAAGCTTCTCGGGTTCTTTATGTCTCAGCGGGGAATTGAAGCCAATCCCGACAAGATCAAGGCCATTGAGCAGATCGAAGCACCAAAGCGCGTCAAGGATGTACGAAGGCTTGCCGGTTGCGTGGCTGCTCTCAGCAGGTTTATCTCTAGATCTGCTGAGCGCGCCCTGCCATTTTTCAAAATTTTGAAAAAGGCAGGTCCAATAAAATGGACTCCGGAGGCGGAGGCTACGCTGCTGGACTTGAAGAGATACCTGTTCTCCACTCCAACAGTTGTTGCACCTAAGCCGCAAGAGAAGTTGCTGCTGTATATAGCGGCAACCAATCAAGTGGTTAGTGCTGCGTTAGTGGCGGAGAGGGAGGATGATGATGAGCCAGCAACCATGGCAGATGCATCCAGCGGCAAGCAGGGGGCTTCGCCGACAAGCTCTGGTCCCGACAGAGATGGATCTGCGCAGGAGCATGATAAGATGCAGAAGAGAATGGTGCAGTGTCCGGTTTACTTTGTCAGTTCCCTTCTACAGGGGGCTAGATCAAGGTACTCTGGTGTGCAGAAGTCGCTTTTCGGCCTCCTCATGGCCTCGAGAAAGCTGCGCCATTACTTCCAAGCACATGAGATCACAGTCGTCACTCGCTTTCTGCTGAAGAGGATACTACAAAATCCAGAAGCGACAGGCAGGGTTGTCGAGTGGGCGCTGGAACTGTCAAGCTTTGGGCTCAAGTTTGAGAGCACTTCAACTATCCAAAGCAGAGCATTGGCAGAGTTCATAGCAGAATGGACGCCAACACCAGATGAAGAAATTCCAGAGACGAGCATCCCCGTCAAAGAGGCAAGCAAAGAGTGGCTGATGTACTTTGATGGTGGCTTCTCGCTGCAAGGCGCCGGTGCGGGCGTGCTGCTTGTCGCGCCCACCGGAGAGCACCTCAAGTACGTAGTCCAGATGCACTTTCCCAAGGAGCAAGCAACCAACAATACTGTAGAGTATGAAGGATTGCTTGCCGGTCTCAGAATCGCAGCAGACCTTGGGATCAAGAAGCTCATTGTCAGGGGTGACTCACAGCTTGTCGTCCGCCAAGTGAACAAGAACTACCAGAGTCCTTTGATGGAAGCATATGTCGATGAAGTGAGGAAGCTAGAAGAGCACTTTGACGGCCTACAGATGGAGCATATCCCAAGAGCTCAGAATGACATTGCTGATGGCCTGTCAAAGTGCGCTGCACTAAAGCTACCTGTGGAACCAGGGATCTTTGTGCTCAAGTTGACTCAACCATCCGTAACACCATCAACTGGACGAAGCAAGAAGAGGAAGTTGGTTTCTGGTGACTACTTTCCGGCAGAGCTCCCCGAAGCCGCCGCCAAGAAAGTCCCTAAGATCAACACCAAGGATGCTGAGGGGCAGTCTGCTCCGGCAAGCCTTATGGTTTGTTCCGTTGAAGCAGACGCTCCCGACAAGTTTTGCTCCGGCAGGGCCGCAAGTCCTTGCCATAGAAGCGGATGTTCCCGCAGCAGCAGATGTGCCTTTAGTCCTTGTTGTCGAGCCACAAGCTCCAGCATGGGCACATCAGATTGTCCATTTCCTTCAGACAGGAGAACTTCCCGAAGAGCAAGAAGAAGCTGAAAAAGTAGCCCGGCAGTCAAGTATGTACCAGTTTGTCGATAGCATACTGTACAGAAGAAGACTCAACGGTGTGAAATTGAAGTGTATTTGCCGGGAAGATGGACAAAAGCTGTTGGCAGAGATACATGGAGGCATATGTGGCCACCACATTGGCGCAAGAGCACTTGCCGGCAAAGCCTTCCGACAAGGTTTCTTTTGGCCGACAGCCCTCCAGGATGCAACTGCACAAGTAACCAAGTGTGAAGCGTGCCAGTTCCATTCCAAGCAGATACACTAGCCAGCTCAAGCTCTCCAGACGATCCCTTTATCCTGGCCATTTTCGGTCTGGGGGCTCGATATCCTCGGCCCTTTCCCCCGAGCTGTCGGGGGCTTTGAGTACTTGTACGTTGCAATCGACAAGTTCACAAAGTGGCCGGAAGTGCAGCCAGTGAGGAAGATGACAGCACAGTCAGCAGTCAAGTTCTTCAGGTCAATTGTTTGCCGTTTCGGGATCCCTAATAGGATCATCACCGACAACGGCACGCAATTCACGAGCCGCACCTTCATGCAGTACGTCCAAGACCTTGGCGCCAAGGTCTGCTTCGCTTCTGTTGCTCATCCGAGAAGCAACGGTCAAGCAGAGAGGGCGAATGCTGAAGTGCTGCGCGGGCTCAAGACCAGAACTTTCGACAGGCTGCACAAGTGCGGAAGAAACTGGATCGACGAGCTGCCGGTGGTTCTTTGGTCGATCAGAACGACGCCAAATCGAGCCACTGGCTAGACGCCTTTCGCTCTAGTCTATGGAGCAGAGGCAGTTCTCCCAACGGAACTCGTATACGGATCACCTCGAGTGCTCGCTTATGATGAGCTTGAGCAAGAACAGATGCGACAAGACGACGAGCTGCTCCTTGAGGAAGATCGTCTTCAGGATGCTGTACGAGCTGCTGGATACCAGCAAGCTTTGCGCCACTACCATAGCCGCAAAGTTAAGGCCAGAAGCTTCGAGGAAGGCGACCTTGTTCTTCGGCGCGTTCAGTCCGCCAAGAATTCCAACAAGTTGACGCCAAAGTGGGAAGGCCCTTATCGGGTGAAACGAGTCACAAGGCCCGACGCTGTCCTCCTTGAGACCGAAGATGGCATTCCGGTGAGCAACTCCTGGAACATAGAACATCTTCGTAAGTTTTTCCCGTAGGGCGCGGTTGCCGGAACCCGTTCCGGCAACCACCTTTTGTACAAGTCTTGCCGCTGTTGCATGTAATCCTTTGTACAAAGCCGGGCGCAGATCCCGTGCATAAAAGAACCCCATGTGCTCCGCACAACTTGTCCATTTCATGCATTAGTTTCTTTCTTGCATGCGTTATCTGACACTTTGTGTAGCACCTACATCTAGTAAGCAATAACGAGCCGAAGGGCTCCATATCTTTATTTTCTCTTCTTTCTTCTTTTCAACAAAGGAAAAGAAGGTTCCCTCGCACACAAGTTTGCCGGGGGGGAGGAGAAGATTGTGGTATGGACCAGGCGTCGTTCAAGCAAAGTTTTGCCTTGCCGAGAAGTAAACGACCGAAAATCTAAGTTGCCAAAGTTTTAGCAATCGGTTTTTAAATTTTTGAGTTATCTTCCTCGAACGACCCTGCTTTGTATGGAAAACCTGTGCGCGGAGGAACCAACTCGTGGCTAGTTGCGCCCTTACTTTGTTTCGAGTCCGCTCAACAACTTAAGTGTGCTGCATCTAGTCGCGACAAGGTTTCTTGTCGGAAGCAGCGCCGCCAGCAGGCTGCTGAAGTTCCGCACTTAGCGCTCGCGACTCGGGTGCCTGCGCCGACAAGTTCCCTAGAAGCGTAGGGTAAAAACATACAAAGGAAGGAATCTAGTAGAGAAGATAACATAGCAACTAATAACAGAAATAAAGTCATATTACAAGATAACTTGTCGCGGCTCTAACAGACTGCTTTCGTAACATGATTAGCAGCGACAAGGGAAAAGAACAAATGGGCGGCCTAGTCTACGCGGTCGCCCTCAACCCTCTTGATCTCGCTCACCTTGTCCACAATGGGTGCGACAAGGGCCTTGAGTGCATCCCGATCGGCGTCTGGCGGCAAGGACTTGAGGACGTTGGTGAAGCTGAGGCCTGGATTGCGGAAGGCCACCTTCATCAGCACCTTCTGGAGAACCCCGGCGCAGATTTTGCGCGACTCGTCGGCCAGCTGCTTTGGGATCCTCTCCCGGAGCCGCTGGAGTGCCGTCGCCATGCCCTTGAAGAACAGGCTGAGCTTGGCGCTGGGTTGGAGATTCTCGTCGGAGGGATACCCAAAGTCCTCCATCCCCAGCTGCGCCAGCTCCTCGTTAATGACTGCGGCAATATTCACCAGACCCTCGGTCCAGTGCTCCACAGTATCTCTGAACGAGTTCTAGGTAACTGCGATGCTCTCCAGCAGCGCCGTGTCATCCTTGACCTTCTCCGAGAAGGTCTTCTCCCGCTCCTTGGCGGCCTCCAGCATCTGCGTCAGCGTGGCCAGCTTCAACTCTAGGTCTGCATTGGAATCCTTGGCGGCGCTGAGCTCCTTGCCACTCTCAGCGAGAAGACCCTGCAGCTCACCGTGGGCGGCAGCATCCTTCTCACGCTCACGCTTGAGCGCGGCAAGCTCCTCGCCGCTCTTCCCGATATTGGCCTCCAGCTGCGCCACCTTCTCCTCCAGCTCTTTCTTGGCGGCCTCTGCGGTTGCGGCAGCGTCCTTTGCTTCCTTGAGCGCCCCGCCAAGTGCTTGCTCATGCTCGGTGAGCTCCTCCTCGTAGCTGTCGAGGTTGGCCTTCTGTTGCACCAATTTTCCTTCTCGCGCGGACTGCTTCTCGGCGGCCAGCCTTTGTTCCTCCTCAGCTTCGGCCTTCTCGAGAAGGAAGGCCGTGCGCTCCTCGTCGAGTCGCTCCCGCTCCTGTGCCAGGGACCGGAGAGCTTCTTGATTGTGGCCCCGGAGCTCCTCCACGTGCTTCTCCATATGAACTCCCGCCTTCGCGACAAGCGCTTCCCGGGAAGCCAGCTTGGCTTGCCATGCGCGGTAGAGTGACAGCAGCTTCCGCAGCAGCTGCTCCTCCTCAGGCTCGCCACTGCTGCTACTGGGCGCGTTTTTACGACCAACGACAGTCCAGCGGAGGCGAGCACCTCCTCATCGAAAGTTTCCCCCTCGACCGGCGCCCTGGAGCTCGATGCCCAGGGTAGCTTGATGAAGATACTGTCGCCGGCCTTCAAGTAGGCGCCGGGCTGGGGCTCCTCGGAGCCCGGCTCCGCAGCAGCGGCAGAGGGATCGGCGGTCGGCGCAGCGCCTGGCGCTCCTGCGGCCTCAGGGTCGTCAGTGCGATCGCCCGACCCCTCGCCGGCTTCTGCGGCGGCAGCCTTGGCGGCCTCCTCGCCGGCGGTCTCATCAGCACCGGCCCCTTCCTTGCCGGCGCCCTCTGTCTCCATTGGCTCAGTAGCAGATGGGTCTGAAGAACGAAGAAGGGAGAAAAATCAATCAAAAATCCAAGAGAAGAAAATCAGAAGAAGAAGAACCCAAGGGAAAGTTTTTGGACAAGTGAGTTACATGTGCCAAGATTTGCAGTTGCGGTCTCGGCCGCCGCAGGATCGATGGTGCTGCCCCTTGCCGGAGAGTTCTCCCTTGCCGGAGAGCGCTCCCTTGCCGGGGACTCCCCCCTTGGCGGCGTAGTCGAAGCAGATGGCACTTCGGGACCAGCTTCCGGGCACTCCCGATATGGCTGCTCTGCTCCTACACAAATCAACAAGCAATATATCAACAAATGAAAAAGCACTCATGCGCACTCGACAGCAGAAAGCTAACTATGAACTTACGCTGGGGGCTGCGCTGGGGGCTGCTTTGAGGAGTGGTTGCCGGGTCCGTCAAGGTGGTCTCGGACCCACCCCCTGTTGACACGGTGGGGTCATCTTGGATGACAATCACCGCGGCCTTGGCCCTCTTCGCCGCTCTCTGGACCAGCGTCCTGAAAAGAAAGGAGTTCAGGTTGAAGCAAGTCAGATACGAGATAAAAACAGCAAAATTGAAGAACTACAAGAGCACCGAAGATACTTACTCTTCTTCCTCCTCATAGGAGCTGAGCGCGGAAAGATCGAAGTCCGGCTCCCCTCCGGTGCGGCGAGGCGGAGGAGTAGGATCCCTTGCCCGCTTGGCGGGGGCAGTGGCGGTGGCCCGAGAAGATCCCGCTCCAGTTGCCGCTGCTGCGTGAGGCGCTCCCGCGGCAACATTGCTTGCCGCGGTAGAGCGTGTCGCACGGCTCGGCGGCTGTTGACCCTGCTGCCGCCCCGCTATGTCCGCGGCCGTGCGAAGACGCCTTCTTGGCGGGGCCGGGGGCTCCGCCTGCGGCAAGCTTTCTGAAGGCTCGGGCTCTTCCTCGCCGGCCTCGCTCGGCTCAGCTTCAGAGCCGGCAGGCTCTTCCTCGCCAATGAACTCCGCGCGCTCGGCGAGGTTTGCCGCTTTTGCCGCCTCCGCCTCCTCCACAGTGAACCCGAACGCGCCCGCGGCAGCTGCGGCCGCAACCTCTTCCGCCCTAGTGGCGATGCGCTGCAGCTCCTCGTCGGTGGTGTCACGAGTGAGGCTCTTCTGCTCGTCAGCGTGGACTGGCACTTCTTCCAAGTTGTCGAAGAACTCTTGCACGACGTCATCCTCAGGCTCTTGCCAAGTTGGAACAATTCCGTGTGAATCGCACAACGGCATCATGGCGCGGATCCGGTCAAGCGAAGAATTATTGCACAATGGAACGGCGCCCCTTGGCAGCGTAAATGGGTGCTGGGGATCGCGTTTGAACAACTCCAGGAGCATTGCATCCAGCTCCAAGACGGTGAAGTTGTAGTTGAGGCCCGGCCGTAGCCTCATGATGTCCGCCGAGTTCTTCAATTCCCAGGCGGGCCTCCCCCTCTCCTGCAGGGGGCGATGCGGTGGCGGAGGAAATCTGCGCCTACAGCGCCTACAGTAAGCCCGGCAAGCCTGAGGCGAAGGATCCTAGTAATGGCGATCTTCAGCCTCTCGTCTTCCGGGGCCACGTTGCTCCAGTCATTGCCACGCACTATTGGAGGTTGGCGCACGGCGGTGAAGGGCTGCGGATTCTTCTCGACGATCCAGCACCACTCCGCTCTCCACTCCTCCCACTTGCTGCGGAGCTCACCCTCCAAGTACGCCTCCTTCTTGCCGACTCTCGAGATCCAGGCGATCCCTCCGGCAAGCGGCTCTCCTCTCTCTACCCGAGGGATGAAGAAGTGGCGGAAAAGGGCAACATTGGGGTGGACTACGACAAAGTTTTCGCACAAATGTGCGAAAACTGCCATGGTCAGAACGACGTTGGGGGTGAAATCAAGGAGGCGGAGGCCGTAGGTGTTCATGATATCACAGAAGAACTCCGAGAAGGGCGGGAAGAACCCGCAATAGAAGAACAGCGCGAAGAATGGGTACCCGTTTGGAGCCAGTTCCGAAGCAGCGGCCGGGAGTACCCTCGTGCGCGGATGCACCCGCATCTCCGTCGCCCAAAAGAGGTAGAAGTACTCCCGCAGCTCCTTCGCGCCGAGCTGGGGGAAGAAGATCGCCCGCTCCTTCCGCAGCGCCGCGAGCCGCTGCGCCTCGGCCGACTTCACGCCTTTTCCCTTGTCGGCTTTCGGAGCCATGGCGGAGGTGGTGGGGGAGGTCGACGGCGTTGGTCATGCTGGTGGCAATGGGGGGCGGAGCGCTGCTCTCTCGGCTTCGAGAAGAAGGGGGGGGCGGCGGAGGTTCGTGAAGATGGAGTAGTAGCAACCAGCGAGGGGGAACGAACTGCCCCTGTTTCCTCTGCTTATAAAGAGGGACGGGGCGGACGTTTCGCCCTTCCGAATAAAGAACCACCCACGATCTCTCCCACGACGCCGCATTCGACGTGTGCCGTTAGGGGAGAGCGCGGTGGATACGGAGCGAGATTCGGCGTGGCCCAGTCCGCGTGTGCCCGTGCCCTGTCTTGGGCCTGGCCCAACAGCGCTCGGCACCGTGTCTGGCCCAGGCCCGGGGGCTCCTGTTGGTGTACTAGAATAGGGGTACCCTAGTACCCCGAACTTGTGCACGGGCAGTTGCAGCACCCCGCGGCAAGGCTTGTCGGGCGAACGCCAAGATCCTCCGTGGTTCCCTTGGAGCCATTCAAGAACAAAGTATTTAAGCTCAGGAGACAAGGCCCCGGCAAGAGGAGCTTGCCGGGAAGGCCAACCATGGCACTCCAAGGAACTTGCCGCGGCGCGCCACACGCTCCGGCAAGGCAACAAGGCCCCGGCAAGAGGAGCTTGCCGGGGAGACCAACCAAGGTACCTCGAGGTCCGGTGAGCGACAAGCTTCCGGACCCGACAAGATAACAGCAGCGGCAAGGCGCTTGCCGCGGCAGGCGGCCACTCTGTGCCCACGCTCCAGCGCATCCACCAACGTGTCGCTCTGGGGGCCTCTTCAGGCGCGCGTGGCAGGAGGCTGTGCAGCCAGCGGTGCGCAGTGGCATGCGAAGCTAACAAGATCGCCATCGTGGCGACCGGTGGCGCCCCTAACGGTCCTTTTCTGCACTGTTTGGGCGACTCAGACGGGCATTTAATGCCCTTGTCCCCTGCCGTCAGGGTTAGGTAGGGTGCACTATACAAGTAACTGTACCAACCACCTCACTTTTTACATTTGTACCCTTCTCTGCGTTGCCACCTGTCGGTGACCCCTTTAGTGTATAAAAGGAGGCCCATGCGCAACGTAGAAAGGGTTCGAGGGTTCGCGAGGTTCGACTAGTTCGGAACCCGGAAAAACACTACGCTCTCTCTCTCTAGAGCAAGAACACAAAATAATCAAACAAGCAGCAGTAGGAGTGTTATCTCTCCGGAGAGCTCCGAAGCTGGGTAAACTGCTCGTGTGCTTCGCCTCGATCTGCTCTTCGTGCGATCTCCGCCCCCCACCGAACCAAAAGGGGCCCGGTCCGCCGGCCCCATAGGTGTTCGTGGATCAGTCTCCCCGACATCGCGATGCGGCGGCGGAGGAAATCTGCGCCTACAGCGCCTACAGTAAGCCCGGCAAGCCTGAGGCGAAGGATCCTAGTAATGGCGATCTTCAGCCTCTCGTCTTCCGGGGCCATGTTGCTCCAGTCATTGCCGCGCACTGTTGGAGCTTGGCGCACGGCGGTGAAGGGCTGCGGATTCTCCTCGACGATCCAGCACCACTCCGCTCTCCACTCCTCCCACTTGCTGCGGAGCTCACCCTCCTAGTACTCCTCCTTCTTGCCGACTCTCGAGATCCAGGCGATCCCTCCGGCAAGTGGCTCTCCTCTCTCTACCCGAGGCATGAAGAAGTGGGGGAAAAGGGCAACATTGGGGTGGACTCCGACAAAGTTTTCGCACAAATGTGCAAAAACTGCCATGGTCAGAACGGCGTTGGGGGTGAAATCAAGGAGGCGGAGGCCGTAGGTGTTCATGATATCGCAGAAGAACTCCGAGAAGGGCGGGCAGAGCCCGCAATAGAAGAACAGCGCGAAGAATGGGTACCCGTTTGGAGCCAGTTCCGAAGCAGCGGCCGGGAGTACCCTCGTGCGCGGATGCGCCCGCGTCTTCGTCGCCCAAAAGAGGTAGAAGTACTCCC
>NC_041392.1:395159156-395214247 GCF_002162155.2 Triticum dicoccoides
ACGCCTTTTCCGTTGTCGGCTTTCGGAGCCATGGCGGAGGTGGTGGGGGAGGTCGACGGCGTTGGTGATGCTGGTGGCAATGGGGGGCGGAGCGCTGCTCTCTCGGCTTCAAGAAGAAGGGGGGCAGCGGAGGTTCATGAAGATGGAGTAGTAGCAACCAGCGAGAGGGAACGAACTGCCCCTATTTCCTCTGCTTATAAAGAGGGACGGGGCGGACGTTTCGCCCTTCCGAATAAAGAACCACCCACGATCTCTCCCACGACGCCGCATTCGACGCGTGCCGTTAGGGGAGAGCGCGGTGGATACGGAGCGAGATTCGGCGTGGCCCAGTCCGCGTGTGCCCGTGCCCTGTCTTGGGCCTGGCCCAACAGCGCTCGGCACCGTGTCTGGCCCAGGCCCGGGGGGTCCTGTCGGTGTACTAGAATAGGGGTACCCTAGTACCCCGAACTTGTGCACGGGAAGTTGCAGCACCCCGCGACAAGGCTTGCCGGGCGAACGCCAAGATCCTCCGTGGTTCCCTTGGAGCCATTCAAGAACAAAGTATTTAAGCTTAGGAGACAAGGCCCCGGCAAGAGGAGCTTGCCGGGAAGGCCAACCATGGCACTCCAAGGAACTTTCCATGACGCGCCACGCGCTCCGGCAAGGCAACAAGACCCCGGCAAGAGGAGCTTGCCGGGAAGACCAACCAAGGTACCTCGAGGCCCGGTGAGCGACAAGCTTCCGGACCCGACAAGATAACAGCAGCGGCAAGGCGCTTGCCGCGGCAGGCGGCCACTCTGTGCCCTCACTCCAGCGCATCCACCAACGTGTTGCTCTGGGGGCCTCTCCAGGCGCGCGTGGCAGGAGGCTGTGCAGCCAGCGGTGCGCAGTGGCATGCGAAGCTGACAAGATCGCCATCGTGGCGAATGGTGGCGCCCCTAACGGTTCTTTTCTGCACTGTTTGGGTGACTCAGACGGGCATTTAATGCCCTTGTCCCCTGCCGTCAGGGTTAGGTAGGGTGCACTGTACAAGTAACTGTACCAACCACCTCACTTTTTACATTTGTACCCTTCTCTGCGTTGCCACCTGTCGGTGACCCCTTTAGCGTATAAAAGGAGGCCCATGCGCAACATAGAAAGGGTTCGAGGGTTCGCGAGGTTCGACTAGTTCGGAACCCGGAAAAACACTACGCTCTCTCTCTGAAGCAAGAACACAAAATAATCAAACAAGCAGCAGTAGGAGTGTTATCTCTCCGAAGAGCTCCGAAGCTGGGTAAACTGCTCGTGTGCTTCGCCTCGATCTGCTCTTCGTGCGATCTCCGCCCCCGGCCGAACCGAAAGGGGCTCGGTCCGCCGGCCCCATAGGTGTTCGTGGATTAGTTTCCCCGACATAAGGATTATGAATTATTTGTCGACCCAGAGTTAATTACTTTGGTTGAATCTAATCCTTTCCATGGTTATGAAATTGAAACTATCGTGGCACATCTTACTAAGTTGAATGATATAGCCACCCTTTTTACTCATGATGAGAAAACTCGCTATTACTTTATTCTCAAATTATTTCCTTTCTCATTAAAGAGTGATGCTAAAGCTTGGTACAATACTCTTCCTCATGGTTGTGTGCGTAGTCCCCAGGATATGATTTATTACTTCTCTGAAAGATACTTTCCTGCTCATAAGAAACAAGCTGCCTTACAGGAAATATTTAACTTTGTGCAAACTAAAGAAGAGAGTCTCCCACAAGCTTGGGGGAGGCTTTGCCAGTTACTTCATGCTTTTCCTAATCATCCTCTTAAGAAAAATGAAATAATTGATATCTTGTATAATGGACTAACCGATGCCTCTAGGGACTTCCTAGAGAGTTGTGCTGGTTGTGTTTTCAGGGAATGAACTGTTGGACAAGCTGAAGAATTATTGAATAACATATTGAAAAATTATGATGATTGGACTATTCTTGAACCGTTGGCTAAACCCACTCCGAAGAAGAGGGGTATATTATATCTCAATCCTAAAGATATGCAAGAGGCAAAGAAATCTATGATGGAAAAAGTTATTAAAGCTGAGGATGTTAAAAATTTACCTCCTATTGACGAAATACATGGGCTTAATACACCACCACTGCCTAAAGGTGGTAGAGGTAAATTCTCTAATGAAGTTCAATGATAATGATAATCCTCACAATATGCATCCTAGTCAATGCCTTTATGAGTTTGAAAAATATATTAGAAAACAAGATCACTTCAATGTAAATGTTATGAATCAACTGAAATATAATTCTGATATGATTGCTCGCTTGAGTGACTTGTTATTTAGAATCTCAAATGATGTTAGAGGTGTTGGAAAACATGCTTCTATGGTTCAAACTCAGTTAGAACAAGTTCCTAAATTACAGAGAGAATTGCTTGATGAAATGAATCATAATATGCATGACTTTGCTGTTAGAGTTGCAACTAGGGGAGGTAAAATGACTCAGGAACCACTTTATCCTGTGGGACACCCAAAAAGAATTGAACAAGATTCACAAAGAAATAACACTAGTGCACCTAATACTTCTAGAAATAAAAATAAAAATAAAAATGTAGGACTTTGCATACTTCTAGTGAACCTGAAGTAGGAAAACCTCCTGATAATGATAATGAAACTTCTATCTCTGACGCTGAAACTCAGTCTGGTAATGAACACTCACCTAGTGATAATGAAAAAGATAATGCTGATGTTCATGAAGACACTGAACGAAATAATAAAGAACCAGACAATGATGTTGAGATTGAACCACCAGTTGATCTTGATAACCCACAACCTACGAATAAAGATATGACAAAAGAGACTTTCTGGCTAGAAAACACGTTAAAGAAAAATAACTGTGGGTTCAAAAATCTATGCATTTTCCACCTAAGTCAACTAAAAAGAATGATGATGAAGAAGAATTTGAACGCTTTGCTAAAATGTTGAGGCCAGTCTTTTTGCGTACTTGCTTGACTGATATCTTGAAAATGCCTCTTTATGCAAAGTACATGAAAGATATCATCACAAATAAGAGAAAATACTAGAAGATGAAATCTCCACTATGATTGCTAATCATACTTTCAAAGATGGAGTACCTAAAAAACTTGGAGATCAGGAAATACCAACTATACCTTGCTCTATCAAAAGGAATTATGTGAAAACTCCTTTGTGTGATTTAGGAGCTGGTGTTAGTGTTATGCCTTTCTCTTTATATAAAAGACTTGAATTGAATAAACTCACACCTACTGAAATACCTTTGCAAATGGCTGACAAATCAACTGCCATACCTATCGGTATTTGTGAGGATGTGCCCGTTGTTGTTGCTAATGTTACTATTTTGACTGACTTTGTTATACTTGAGATGCCCGAGGACGACAACAGTTCGATTATCCTTGGTAGACCCTTCTTGAACACTACAGGGGCTGTTATTGATTGAAATAAAAGCAAGGTTACTTTTCATGTCAATGGTAATGAGCATACGGTGCACTTTCTGAAGAAACAATTCCAAGTGAATGGTATTAATGTTATTGAAAATCTTTGACAATCACTATTGGAAGTTTTCAAATACCTCTACCTACTGTCAAAAAGAAATATGAAATGCTTATTGTTGGGGAAATGCATATCACCATTGAGGTAACTTAGTGATTTACGAAAGTTCTTCGGTTTCATGCTAATCGAAAGTGGTTGTTAATAAGACCTGATCAACCTTATTAATGGATCGGTTTTGAGCGGGACGAAGTTGATGAATTTAGTAAGCACTACCTTCTGTCTCTACCTTTTGTTTTCTATTTTTATTAGTTAAATAAAATAAAATGTCATGTTTTGTCTATTTTTTGAATTCTCATGCAATAAAAAATGACCCAAAAATAAAAGTTCTCAAAACGCCCTGAAAATTTTACACGGTTTTTTTGAATATTTCTGAATTTCTGGTGCAAATAATATCAGAGGGAGGTGCACCAGGTGGGCACAACCCACCTGGGCACGCCAGGACCCCCAGGTGCGCCCTTGTGGGTAGTGGTCCCCATGTGGGCCCCTCACTTACCTCTTCATCCCACATCATCACTTACCTCCAGAAAAAAATCTCCATTGCTCTCTCTCCCGTGTTCTTGAGCTCAAACCCGCGGATTTTGATCTCTTTGCTTGAAGCTCCGTTTTCGAAACTGTTTCGGGGGATTGTTGCTTGGTATGTGACTGCACCATTTGTCCAATTAGTTTTTGTTTTAGTGGTTTATATTTTGAATAATTAGTTACACTTGGTGCTGTTGTAGATGTGCTTGCATGTTAAATTCTTAGGGTTCTAAGTAGTTTGAATGCTTGGTATGGCCTCTATGCATCCCTGTGAGTAGTTGCTATCAATCTTATAAAGTTTTGTTGACAAATTTTTGTCACCCCAAAAGTTTTTATTTTAGAAAATTGTACGCGGACATGAATATCTTTAGGAAGTTTGGCTCGGAGAAGAACTCCAAGGGTGTTATTGGGGAGTCTTCTGATAGTGATCTCCACCCTCGGTGGTTGGCGGAGGTACGGTTGTGCGAATGGCCACACACCCTGTTCTTGGAAGAGGCGGGAATGCTTCAAGTGTTCACACAATATGTTGCGAATGAAGACCTCACCGACTTCATCGCAGATGAGTGTGACCAGCACCAAAGCCTCACAAACATCTTTGTTCAGAGTTTTACTTTCCTGCCTAGAAATAATCCTCCTGAAGTGAGCTTCGATTTATATGCTGAAAACCATCAGATACCACTTACTGAATTTTGTGATATATGTTTGATCCCCTCTGATGGGAGCTTAGCCGAGCCTAGGCCGGCTGGGTTTGAGGACTTTTATCACACTTTAATAGTGGGAGATGAGAGGGGGCGTCCGCCACCACTGCTGCTAGCATAAACTTTCCTGCCATACATTATTTTGCTTTATTTGTTGCTAAGTGCTTGCTTTCTAGAGAGAAAGTGGGTGCGCTCAGTGCACCAGACTTTTCTGTTTTACGTCGAGCACTAGAGGGTGACAACACTCATAGCTTGGGAGCTATTGTGGCTCGTCGCCTCCATCTTAATAAATCACAGGGTGAAATACATGGTGGGATTTTTGCTACTCGTTTGGTGGCTCACTTCGAGGTTGACATACACCATCATGATTACCCTCTGACCAAGGTTTACCTAGACCGGGCAGCCATGGAACACCATCATATTCTTGCACGAGATTATCCTGATATCCCCATTCCTTATAACCTGGTTTTTAGCGCTAAAACTCGTGATATTATTCCATTGCCTGCACCTGCTTTGTTTGATTCTGCTACCAGGGGCGGATATAGGATCATGCATGCGGATATCATCGCCTACCGGAATGCTCAGGCTATTGCGGAAGTGGCACAGGAGGAGCCTCCGCAGTGGGATGAGTGGATGCCCGCTCCTCAGCACCCCTACTACCCTCCAGGCTACTGATCGACCACCAAGTTAGGCCAAAAGCCTAAGCTTGGGGTAGTACGTGTTTCCACTGACTTTACATTCATGTCTATTTATTCCATTTGTTGGTGTCCACATTTTTTTCATTGTATCATCCATGCTTAGATTTATTTTCTTGCTTTCTTCTTGTGTGTTTGATAAACTTTAGAAAAACCAAAAAAATAGTTGTAGTTAATTTACTTTCTATGCATGCTTAGTAGTAATATTAAATAGAAAACCCAAAGATATTTCCGTGTTCTTCTTCTCCTTGTTGGGAACTTTCCCGTGTAAATAGTTTTTCTCGTTTTTGCTTTTCCCTTTATTTTCTTCTTCAAGAAAACCAAAAACTCCAAAAATATTTCAGTGTGTTTCTCTAATTTTTTTCTTTTTATTCGAGTTGTACCAAGGAGAAGAACACGATGAAAATGTTGAGTGGCTCTCATATGAATAATTGTTGAACTTATAAAGAGCACATTTTACCTTGACTTCTTCTGTTTAATAAAATGTTTGCAGATTCCAGCTTAGTCCATGGCACTCTTGCACTATTATTATTTTCACATCATTCGGTCGTTCACGTGAAAGGCAATAATGATGATATCCGATGAAATGGTCGTGGCAGAGAGAGACTGGTATGAACTCGACTTGTTCTGTCTGTGTAAATATGTTTATCCTAGTATCCATGATTCAGCCCATTATGATTAAACATGTTTGCAATGACAATTAGAGATTATAGTTTCTCATTCCATGCATAAGTAGCTGAGAATTGATAATGATTTATCTTGGATATCAACATACTGTTAAAATGATTGTGATGTAGTATGATGATATAGTATCCTCCTCTGAATGTTCGAGTGGCTTGACTTGGCACATGTTTATGCATGTAGTTGAATCAAAACCAACATAGCCTCTATGATATTTATGTTCATGGTGTTCATATCTTACTCATGCTAGTGTCCAATGTTACTTATGCATAATGCATGGTTATGATTGTTGTTGCTCTCTAGCTGGCCTCTTCTCAATATAATTGCTAGCCTTCGCCTATACTAAGTGGGAATTCTGCTTGTACATCAAAACCCTTGAACCCAAAGTTATTGCAGATGAGTCCACCATACCTACCTATATACGGTATTACACTGCCGTCAAACGTAAATTTGCATGTGCCACCTCTAAAAACTTCTAAAAATTATCCATGTTGTGTGCCTGGATCATTCATGGAACGACAGGAGGTGGTCAGTATCTTCCATGCTAAGCAGGTTATTCTCAGGTCGAGTGCTTATTCACTCGCCATCGCATGAGAAAAGGGCGGTAATAGGGATGCCCAGTCCCAAACTGCAAAATACAAAAAGAGTTAATCGCTTGAATAATCAAACAAAAACTCCCAATGGAGTCAAAACCTTTACTTTTATCGCTTGGGAACTGCCACTAGCGTGTTTAGCATGGAAGATGTTGATAACTGATGGTCGTGAAGTAAATGAGAAGGGTGCATGTCTCAAAATTTCATTTAACTTTGTTTTAAAAAATTGAGCTCTGGCACCTCTGCAAATCACTGCTTCCCTCTGCGAAGGGACTATCTATTTACTTTTATGTTGTGTCATCACCTTCTAAAACAAGCGCCAGAAACTGAGAAGAGCATAGTTGTCATGATTTATGCATTGTGTGTAGCTAATGTTGGGTGCATCATGACTGGATCATTTCTACCATGAATTACAATGTTTAGTCGCTGCTTGAACTTTGGAGGTGCTCTGCATTTATGTTTTGCGGTCTCAAAAAGGGCTAGCGAGATACCACTATTGTCATATTATATCATGGTTGTTTTGACAATGTGTTGCCATTTGAGATATCTTATTATTGCTTGCTAGTTGATCATGTCATTAATATGAGTCATTATAATCTTTAAGAGTTATTGTCGACATGGTTAGTTATAATGTTGGATGAAAACTTGGGTGCTGTTTAAGCTTATTTATGCAAACAGGAGCAAAAGAGTTCGTAAAAGTTTTTATTTTTCACTTTTAGTTTATCAACTAAATTGCTTGAGGACAAGCAAAGGTTTAAGCTTGGGGGAGTTGATACGTCTCCAACGTATCTACTTTTCCTAACGCTTTTCCTCTTGTTTTGGACTCTAATTTGCATGATTTGAATGAAACTAACCCCGGACTAACGATGTTTTCAGCAGAACTACCATGGTGTTGTTTTTGTGCAGAAATAAAAGTTCTCAGAATGGAATGAAACTTTGCGAGGATTTTTTATATCAATAATAAGAATTTCTGGAGCCAAGACCTGCCGGAGAGGGGCACCTGGGTGGGCACAACTCACCAGGGCGCGCCCCTCTCCTGGCGCGCCCAGGTGGGTTGTCCCCACCTAGTGGCCCCGCGGACCCTGAAACCGACGCTATAAAATCCAATTTTCGAGAAAAAAACACGGAGAAAGAATTATTGTGATCCACAAGACGGAGCCGCCGCCAAGCCCTGTTCTTCCTCGGGAGGGCAGATCTGGAGTCCGTTTGGGGCTCCGGAGAGGGGGATCTTCGTTCTTCGTCATCACCAACCGTTCTCCATCGTCAATTCCATGATGCTCCCCACCGGGAGTGAGTAATTCCTTTGTAGGCTCACTGGTCGGTGAGGAGTTGGATGAGATTCATCATGTAATTGAGTTAGTTTTGTTAGGGCTTGATCCCTAGTATCCACTATGTTCTTAGATTGATGTTGCTATGACTTTGCTATGCTTAATGCTTGTCACTTTGGGCCCGAGTGCCATGATTTCAGATCTGAATCATTTATGTTACCATAATTATATCCATGTTTTAGATCCGATCTTGCAAGTTATAGTCACTGTCGGCATTCTGGGAACGGGGGTCCCCAGACTTGCCTGCCTGCGGCCTGCGGCGTGGCTTAAAGGGGGGCCCAGCACGGCCCATCTGCACCAACACAAACCCAAGACCCTCGCGAGGGGCCAAGCCTCGCGGGGCGGATGACGCGAAGCTTCCTCAGGCACGGCCTCGTCAGGCTGGCTCACGAGGAGGCGGGGAGATCAAGGCGGGGTACCTCACGAGGTGCCCATGACGCAAGCCATGACAACTCAGGGCACCAGGCGGGTGCCAGCCCACGCAGCGTCCTCCTTTCCTCTTTGGTGCAAAGGGGGCAAGCGCAGCCGCGGAGTACCAAGGCATCAGGCAAAGGTTGCCATTTCGGTGCAACGAGACCAAGACCAGGAGGACTACAAGATGGAGGTCACCGTGGAGCCCAAGACGTCGTCATCACCAGAGCTTTGCGCAGGCGAAGACTACTTTTGTCAGGATAGCTGATACTTGTTGTCCCCCTTCAAATTAGCCCGCCATTGTTGGCTCCCTTCCCGCTCAATATTTGGGGAGAGGACCAGGGCCTCTATAAATAGGACCAGCCACCCACACAGCAAGGGGTCGGTCCGAGGAGAGGAGAGAGAGAGAGAGAGAGAGAGAAAGGTGACTGAACTCCTCCGAGCAGTTCATCGCCCTAGCCAAGAACAGGCCCTCGCGAGGCTGTTCTTCCATGTATTGTTCATCATCATCAGCCTGAGAGGCAATCCACCACACCACACACTGGAGTAGGGTATTACACCACAATGGTGGCCCGAACCAGTATAAACCCTGTGTCTCTTGTGTTGTTCTTTCCTTAGTTTAGATCCTAGCAAGGCGGAGGGGTGCAAGTAGGTAGGAGGCGAAATCTCCGCGCGCACCCCAGTGTTCGAACCTCAAGGGCCTGTAAGAACACGAAATCCGACATTTGGCGCGCCAGGTAGGGGGGGCGCTGGAATTTGTCTTCCACCGCTCCGTGCCCCGTCGCGTCGTCATCACCATGCCCGGTGACTAGGAGGGCAACCCAGACCCATGGGCGGCATGGCCCGCCCGCGCAGAGCCGCCCGCCTCAGGCGACTGCATGCCCCAGGCAGCTCGCGGTCCGCAGGGCGCTGCGTGCCGCGGGCGACACGGACAGGCTTCGACAGCTCTCACACCGCGGCAGGCACGGTCGGCAGCAAGGGCCTCCAATCACGCCGCGACCACGACACCGTACACCCGCCGGGAGCAAGTGAACTTGAGGGCCGCGCTCACGGTGGCTCGAGAGCTGCTGCAGTGCAGACTGCTGGAGGGCGGTCGCGACGTGCTGCAGGAGCGGGTGGTAGAGCTCCTGGGCTTCGCCGCCTTGGGGGCTCACCCCTTCTGCACCCAGCTCCCATCTCCAACCCAGGGCGGCCCACGCGGGGGCCCCGCGCGCGCCCGCGGGCTCCAAGGCTACTCCAACACCAGCGAGGCCGTCAGCACCGGACCGGTGGCGGCGCAGCCCCCGCTCCTGGTCCGCGAAGAAGAAGGGCTCGAGGCGACCCGCGGCCCCAGTGGACAGTCGCGCTGCCACCCCATGGTAGGCGCGTCAGGCAGGACCGTGTGGCACGCAGAGCACTACGGCGTGGCCTTCGGGGTGGCGGCACCAGAGCAATACGTGCCCCTCATGATGGATCAACGACACTCACACGAGGGCGAGCCAGGCTCGCTCCTCAGCCCAAGCCGGGGGGATGAGGCGCCAAAAGCTGAGCCCTTCCAGGAGTCTTGGGACGGTCCCACTGGGCACGCTGGAAGCAGCGATTATCGGGTACCGCTAATTCTTCAGCAGGCATACGCTAACCATGGATCACAGGAGGTGCAGGTTGCTGCAGCGGGCAGCTGCCCCGCTCCCACAGCCTCCTACCCCTCGGGAGGAGGACGCAGGAGGCTGTAGGAGAGGGGCAGGGATTCGACATCACCACCGCGGCGTTCGGAGCAAGGTGTTCTCAGGAGGTAGGCCCTCCGCTGGGGAGGTGCCCCAGGGCCTGCCCCCGGCAGAGGACCCGTGGTCGTCGGGGGAACCGCTGGCGACCGCTCTACCCCATCGGCGGCGTCCTGGTTTCCGATCGTCATTGATGGCACTAGAGTGTGGCGCAAGGCGGGGCCCTCATCTGGCAATATGAAGCAAGGCCAGTACCTGTGAAGAAGGCCCAGTGCCTGTGAAGCTCGCCGCCTCGTGACACTCTCACGTAATAATGAGTGGGGTTGTACACGCCCGGAGTCTCAGGGGTGCCGGCCTCAGGCCCTGGGGCTCCCTCCCACGCCCAGTGGTAGCACTTAGCTCCACGCTGGTGAGAAGACGTCCAAGACTAGACTAGGTGCCGGACGCGGCCTTTTGTTTGCTTTTGTTGCTCTTCCCCTTTGTTGTCGCTTTTCCTCGCTGGATTCAAGTTGGATTCGAATTTGAGATTTGCGTGTGTTCGGGTAGGGGTGCTTAGTCTCGTTCGAGCAATTTCTCGCATTTTGGTTACCACTTCGCCTCAGCCGCCTCCCCTCGCGAGCCCCTCGCGAGCCGGGTCAGGCCTAGCTTGCGTGCAGCCCAGACTGCCGCCGCCGCGTCCTCTCGGGAGGGTGTGTTACTGCAGATCCTACGGATTCAATCAGGGGACACTCAGGACACCACAACCCCTGCGGGCTGCCTCAGGGACAGCGTGGAACAAAGGTATACTAGTCGACCAGCGCGTCGCTTAAGCCAGCCACTTGGCATGGGCGCATGGGCGATGTGGCTTCTACTGATACGATAAACACAAGTTTTACATGAGGGCCCCCCCTCCAAAATGCTCTCACAGTCATCAGGCCAAAACCTGAGTTCTATTCATGAAGGGTAAGGAAGCAGGAACGATGTGCAGTCAGTCAGACGAAGCCCCCAATGCGTCCTCAGGAGCACCACCTGGGCTGTTGCTGGCACCGCTGAACTCGCCATCGCTGTCCGCGTCGCCGCCAGCGGCGTCAGGGCCGCCCATCGCGCCGCCCTCGTCGGCCGCCACGATTGCATCATCGTTGTCTAAGACAAAGGCCCTGATAAGAGCATCCACATTGTCCTCCACCCAGTGCGCCAGGTCGCCTCGGACAGCCTGCGGGACTGGGGCGATGGCGGCATCAAAATCAAAATGGGGATCCATGTTCCGGAGGGACTGAAGACGCGGGAAAAGGCGCGCCTGAGCAGGGCGTGGCTCCTCTCCTCCACCAACCTGTCAGCCCTGGTTGACCGTGCCTCCAGCTGCGTCACCACATCAGTGAAGAACTGGAGATTGCCCGCATAGTCGATTGCGTGCGGCTCACCGACGGCCTCCTCGCAGATGTTTCCCAAGGCCGCGTTAGCTCTCTCCCGGAGAGTGGTGAGCATGGGGCCGTGCTCATGCTCCAAGATCCGCCGCTGACGTATCTCGTCCGCACTCTGACGCGCGACGGCCTCAGCCTCCTCCACCCGCTGGCGAAGAAGGAGCACCTCAGCCTGGGAGGTGGTTAACTCACCTCGCGCCATCTCAAGGGCGTCCCGGGAAGCATCGGCCCGCCGCACCGCCTCCTCCAGCTTGGCCCTCAAAGCGGCAATCCTGCCTTCAGCTTCGGCCCGGATCAACCCCAGCTTCTCTTCAAACTCGTGCTCGAGGTTCAAATGCACCATCGCCACTCGACGTCCGACCTCCTCCAGGACGCGGGCTTCCTGTGCAGCAACATCATCCTCCGCCTGCATCACCAAGTGCTCCATCGTCTCCAGACGCTCGTACTCGCAGGTACGTTCGGTGGCTTCCAGTGTCAGCTCCTCCTCACGCTTCTGGAGCTCTGCTGAGTCGCCAGAGGCCACCTTCACCGACGCGAGGGCTGCCTCACGCAGCTCCACCTGCTCCTCCAGCGAGTGGCACCAGGCCAGAAGCTCCCGAGCCCGCTCCTCCGCAGCCGTTCGCCACCGTTTAGCTTCCCGAGCCTCCTCAGCGGCCCGAGATCGGGCCTCCCGAGAGGCCACCAACGACGCCTTGGCCTCTGCTTCATCAAGATCACGCTCACGGCATGCAAGGGCGATGGCGCCCTCCAGCTCGCGCCTCTCTGCAGCCAGGCGCAGGCCCTCAGCCTCAAGGCGCGCGTCTTCGTCAGCAAGTGCCTCACCAAGCAGGCTCACTACGTCAGTCGCCCTTCGAAGGAATCCTTGGCGGAGAGCGCGACGCTCCCGAGCGCGCTCGAGCACGTCTTCCACACCATCATCCGCCCCAAGCAAGCGCCGGGGGCCGCGAGTCAGCACTCCCCCTCCGGGCTGGGGGCTGGGGGCTGGCACCCTCGCGACGGCCGGGCACGCCGCGTCGGAAGCCTGGCCTGGGGCCAGCCCATCCTCAGGAGAAGAGCGCTGGAAGCGCCTCAGCCAATCGCATTTCACGACCAGGCGAGAGGCCCATGGCAGGCTGGCCATGCCACAAGAAGGCCCGCGAAGGAGGATCGCGAGGTGCGCGGGGCCATGGTGCGCCTTGGGATGGTTCGCCTCTTCGATCACCCTCAACACAAGGGCTCTGCTGCTCGAAGCGCTCGAGGACGGTGGAGGGGGCGAAGCCAAGGGGGACGGCTCCTCAGCCGTCTCCGCAAGCTCGGCTGGAAGGGGCCTGCGGAGCAAGGGTCAGTACAAGTAATAGAAGGATCGGGAGCCGGGAAAGGAAAAGGCTTACTCATCAGTGGCGAAGTACTTCCTATGCTTCAGCAGGTGACAAGGGTAATCGTCGCCCAGGGCCTCCCTTCTCTTCTGGAGAGCCTCGAAGTTCACGCGG
Organism: Triticum dicoccoides; assembly: GCF_002162155.2. Classification (NCBI taxonomy): domain Eukaryota; kingdom Viridiplantae; phylum Streptophyta; class Magnoliopsida; order Poales; family Poaceae; genus Triticum; species Triticum dicoccoides. The sequence goes on from NC_041392.1 coordinate 395,172,185, forward strand.
AAGCGGCCCAAGAGTTGGGCGCATGGATCAACCTTCGACGAAGACGGAGCGGCAAGGCGATCTGCGGGAGAGGCGCCCGCCTGATGTGCGCTGCCAATTGCCTCCCCAAGAGATGCAGCTGGAGCCTCAGGGGCCCCAGTCGCAGGCACTGAGGGCAGCTGCTCTCCACCCTCAGCCTCAGCGGCACGGACCCCAAGAGCTGCTTCCTCATGAGCCTCTCCCGGCACTGTCACCGCGCCGGGAGCCCCCTCGGCCTCTGGCGCCTCGTGCCTCCCTGCTCCGCCACTAGAGGATGAGTCGCCTTGGCCGACTGGTAGGGCAGTCACCACCACTGGGTTCTCGCGAGGCCCCTGAGGGCCGGCGGGGCACGGCCCCCACTCATCAAAGACAGGCATCTGCTTCACAAAGTCGCCCCTGCTCTGGCAGAGGTACAGCAAGGCCCCTCCCTGCCGGACGCTGCCGGGGTTGGGGTCCCCAGCCAGGGTCAAGAGCGCCGTCCTCAGCACCACTGGAGTCAGGTCCTCTTCCTGGAGCCTCATACGATCCTCGCGCCCATGGAAGGCCCACATCCGGCGAGAGTGGCGTTGAAGAGGAGCAACGCGGCATAGCAGGAACTCCTTCACCACCTTGGGTGCTGTCACGCCAAGCGACCTCAAGAGCGCGAAGCGGCGCCAGACGAAGATGAGCTGGGGGCTCTCAAGCGTCTCCTGGCCCCAACCCAAATTGGGGATGGCAGGCGAGGTCGGCTCCAATAGCAGGGGGCTGGGCACCCCTGCGTCCACATACAGCCACCGCTCGCGGAACCCGACCGCGGGCAGGGGGAGCTTGAAGTCAATCCCAGAGGCCGCCGTCTCAGGCGCCGCAACGAAGCTCACACAAGCCCAGCATTGGGTAGGGTCGACAAGATGCAACAAGAAGAAGTGGCACAGCAGGGCAACCGAAGGAGGGATGCCCGCCATAGCTTCGCAAACAACGACGAAGACCGAAAGGAGGGTGATCGATTCAGGACCCAGATGCATCATGTGGATCTGATAGTGGGAAAGCACAGCGTTGAAGAAATCAAAAACGGGGGGAACCAGACCCGCCCACAGGGCGTCGGCAAGATACGGGACCTCGGTGGCTGTCCTGTCGATGGAGAAGTGGGACGCGGGCCAGGCCGTCGTCCTCCCGCATTCATTGAAGATGGTGGCCAGAGCCAAGATGACCTTGCCCAAGCCCTCGGCGGGGCCGCCGACGGCAGCGGGCAAGGCGGAGACACTGGTTTCTTCCCTCTCCCCTTCTTCGTCGGAGCCATGGCGATGGGAAGGGGGGAGGGAGGCTTGAGATTGAGTTGAAAACAGAAACCGGAGTTCGAGCGGAGGAAGGACAGAGGGCGCTCGAGCGATAAAAGGGGAACGGCTGTGTACGACTACGGGTCCGCCTAGCACGGCGCAAGATAAGGAGGGCGTGGGGGAACTGTGCCGCCCACGTCCAATCAACCGCCACGCGGTGCCCAAGGCCGCAGGCTGTTAGGGCCCGCGGCGCTTCGCTCTTGCCCTTCCGCCTCCCTGCACGGCCAAGCCCGGGCGCGCCTTGGGCCCGGGGGCTACTGTCGGCGTTCTGGGAATAGGGGTCCCCAGACTTGCCTGCCTGCGGCCTGCGGCGTGGCTCAAAGGGGGGCCCAGCATAGCCCATCTTCACCAACACAAACCCAAGACCCTCGCGAGGGGCCAAGCCTCGCGGGGCGGACGACGCAAAGCTTCCTCAGGCACGGCCTCATCAGGCTGGCTCACGAGGAGGCGGAGAGATCAAGGCGGGGTACCTCACGAGGTGCCCATGACGCAAGCCATGACAACTCAGGGCGCCAGGCGGGTGCCAGCCCATGCAGCGTCCTCCTTTCCTCTTTGGTGTAAAGGGGGCAAGCACAGCCGCGGAGTACCAAGGCATCAGGCAAAGGTTGCCATTTCACTGCAATGAGACCAAGACCAGGAGGACTACGAGACGGAGGTCACCGTGGAGCCCAAGACGGCGTCATCACCAGAGCTTTGCGCAGGCGAAGACTACTTTTGTCAGGATAGCTGATACTTGTTGTCCCCCTTCAAATTAGCCCGCCATTGTTGGCTCCCTTCCCGCTCAATATTTGGGGAGAGGACCAGGGCCTCTATAAATAGGACCAGCCACCCACACAGCAAGGGGTCGGTCGGAGGAGAGCAGAGAGAGAGAGAGAGAGAAAGGTGACTGAACTCCTCCGAGCAGTTCATCGCCCCAGCCAAGAACAGATCCTCGCGAGGCTGTTCTTCCTTGTATTGTTCATCATCATCAGCCCGAGAGGCAATCCACCACACCACACACTGGAGTAGGGTATTACACCACAACGGTGGCCCGAACCATTATAAACCCTGTGTCTCTTGTTTTGTTCTTTCCTTAGTTTAGATCCTAGCAAGGCGGAGGGGTGCAGGTAGGTAGGAGGCGAAATCTCCGCGCGCACCCCAGTGTTCGAACCTCAAGGGTCTGCCGGAACCCGAAATCCGACAGTCACCTACTACGTGTTATGATCCGGCAACCCCGGAGTGACAACAACCGGGCCCACTCCCGGTGATTACCGTAGTTTGAGGAGTTCACGTATTCACTGTGTGTTAATGCTTTGTTCCGGTTCTCTATTAAAAGGAGTCCTTAATATCCCTTAGTTTCCAATATGGACCCCGCTACCATGGGAGGGTAGGACAAAAAATGTCATGCATGTTCTTTTAATAAAGCACGTATTAGTATTTATGGAATACATGCCTACATTATATAGATGAACTCGAGCTAGTGCCGTATCGCCCTAGGTTATAACTGTCACATGAAGAATATCATCCAACAAGTCACCGGTCCAATGCCTACAAATTTATCTTATATTGTTTCTGCTAAGTTACTATTGCTATTATCACTGTTATTGTTACTATTGCTGATGTCACTACTATCAAAACTATCAAACCACTTTGCTACTGATCACTTTGCTGCAGATAATTAATCTCCAGGTGTAGTTGAATTGACAACTTAGCTATTAATACCTTCAAATATTCTTTGGCTCCCCTTGTGTCGAATCTATAAATTTGGGTTGAATACTCTAGCCTCAAAAACTGTTGCAATCCCCTATACTTGTGGGTTATCACACACTTTCACTTGGCGAGGGTTCAAAATGTCGTCGCGGAAAGGGGTTAAAAACCATTTGTATAGCACCTCATTGTACCAGTGTCCTACTAGTCTAGGGTTTAGTTCAATAGATCTTGTGGTATATCGACTCCGTAACCATCCTATACACATAAATATAATCAAGCCCGACCCTGGGAAAACACCGTGTCCTTTGTCCCTTGTTCCGCATTAATCCAAGATCCACAGCTTGGGACCTCCTACCCGAGATCCGCCGGTTTTGACACTGACACTAGTGCTTTCATTGGGAGTTCTGTTGCTGGATTGCAGAAGGATTGATGGCTCGCCTGATCATCGGAGATGGCGTCGACACCGGGGACATCTTCGCCCCCGGCCAGCTTTTCACGTTTGGCAACATAGTTTTATATGCCAACTCGACTGGTCATCTCGACCAGGACGACAGTTTCACCCCTGAACACCATATCAAGTTCGGTAACCTAGAGTACGTCGTTGACGCTTGGGGCGATCTAGTGTTTACAAGCTACTCAACCTCATCTGAGACGCCCATGGACCCCGAAGCATCAATTTTGGGGCCTCTCCTCGATCCGACCTCTGGACTAGCCCCTAGATCGCAATTGTCCACGAGCCTCGACAGGGGATCCACGTCCAAAGACCAGGAGTCACCCTCGGCCGGGCTCGCCCTCCTCGCCACGGATCTGGCTTCGAGCCTTAACATAGAACGTCATCCAAAGACTGGGAGTCACCCCCGGCCAGACTCGCCCTCCTTACCACGGATCCGGCTTTGAGCCTTGGCACTAGTTCGGTGCCTGAAGACCAGGAGTCAGCCCTGGCCGGGCCCGCCCCTCGCCTCACCATCACGAAGGAGGTCGACTCCAAAGAAATCTCATATGCCAATCTGGCCAACCTCGCCCCGTTAAACAAGGCACTTGATCGGATCTAGTTAATGACTATCTTGGATAGTTCTTCCTCGACCTACGCTCAGTGGAGCCTTGAGCATATCCATGGGTAATTTTATGTCCCACCCATCACCCACTTATTAGCCACAGTCGAGGACTTAACCGACATGCTGGACTATGCCTCTGACGAGGCCGACGACATGGACAAAGACATTTAAGCCATGGCCCATACCAACACTGCCCCTCCCGTCACCGGCCGATGGACGGCCACCTCCACCTGCAATGTTTACATGGTGGACACCCCCAAGGACAACGGTGATGGCACCAATAACGGTGACGGCACCCCTAGGAGAGACAGCAACAAACCCGGTGAGGAGCCACCTAAACACAGAAGACAGCGCCGACGATCCAAAGGGTGTCGAGGCAGAGAAAGCAACACGGGCACCGGAGAAGGACACCCCGGACAATTTGGAATACCTCGGCGACCCTGTCGCTGCTGAATCAAGACGACTCGGAGGAGCACGAGGATTAGTTAAAACCTGAGGACCTCAATGACTATGAAGATAGTTACTACCTCCCTATTTCCGAAGAGGAGGTCAGTTTTGGAGCTGAGGATTTCATCGTCCCCGAGGATCCATTTGACCAAGAGCGGTTTAAATGGCACGAAGCTTGAAGAAGAAGCAACAAAATATAAAAGCCGAACAAGACACCCTCAACAACAGATGGAAAAAAAGTCCTAGCAGCCGAAGAAGGGTACGGCTATGAGCAGCAAACCAAAAGCTACCCAAAACAGAAATTGCTGCCACAATTTGATGACGAGGACCTTGTGCCCGTACCACCAAGATATACCCAGGAAGATCAGCCCGATCGCCCCTCGAGGAAGGGGCAAACTGCCTATAGAGGTCGAATACCCACCCGCTCCTCCTCACCGTAAAAGCAAGGAAGTGGCACAGCCAGAACACCAATACGATCTCCGTCATGACCTGTCCAATAGAGCAGGACAGACAAGATCCATCTATGGATCCCGGTAGTATGCCCCGACTAGATGGTACGGATACCAGGAATGGCGCGACCAAAATGATAGAGTTTGGGAGCAACACCGGGCCGATACGGTCGTCGATTTACAAAGCGATGTAGCCCGAGTTAGGGGCACCACTCACGCGATGTGCTTCACGGATGAGGTGATGAGGCGCCAGTTCCTCGAATGGTTTAAACCCATAAACATCAAACAATATGACGGGACTACAGACCCGACCATGTGGATCGAAGGCTTTCTTCTCCACATTCATATGGCTCGAGGAGACGGCCTCCATGCCATAAATATACTTGCCATTAAAGCTCAAGGGACCAGCTAGGCATTGGCTGAACAGCCTCCCCGAAAATTCTATAGGAAGTTAGGAAGATCTTGAGGATGCTTTCCAAGCTAACTTTCAAGGCACCTATGTCCGGCCTTCAGATGCCGATGACCTGAGCCACGTGGTCCAACAGCCCGGAGAGTCAGCCCGACAATTTTGGAATCAGTTTTTGACCAAAAAGAACCAGATCATCGACTGTACGGACGCAGAAGAAGGTATAACTGCACTTAGGCATAGTATCCGGGATGAATGGCTCGTGTGCCAGCTCGGCCAGGATCAGCCGAACACGATGTCAGCTCTTACCTCTCTTATGACCCGCTTTTGTGTGGGGGGAAGACTATTGGTTGGCTCGTAGAAGCACCAACCCAGAAGACCCCTGCACCTCGGAAGTCTGGGATGCAAACGGGAAACCATGGCGATAAACGTCGCCACAACGGTGGCGAAGCTGAAGACACAACAGTGAATGCCGGATTCCGAACTCCAAAATAGGACCGCGGAAGAAACCCTCTAAGGGGAATCAGGATGGACCCACCAAGTTGGACACAATTCTAGACAGGCTCTGTCAGATCCACGACACATCCGAAAGGCCCGCCAACCACACCAACCGTAACTATTGGGAGATCAAACAGACCAGCAAACTCATAGCCGAGGACCCAGGCAAAAGCCCCCGCAACAAGGACGATGAGGAACCTCATAGGCCGAACACTGGGGGCCAGAAAAAAAATCCCTCCCAACATAATGACAGTGAACATGATCTATGCCACTCATATACCCAAGAAGGAGCTGAAATGCGCACTTCAGGGCGTCTACGCCATAGAGCTTGTAGCCCCGAAATTTAACCCATGGCCAGCATGCCCGATCACCTTTGACCGCAGTATCCATCATGGAACATCGGCGACCCTAGTTCTCGAGCCCATTATCGATGGGTACCACCTCACCAGAATCCTCATGGACGGAGGCAGTAGCCTCAATTTAATTTATGCAGATACAATGATGAAAATGGGCATTGACCCGTCAAGGATCAAACCCAGTGACACCACCTTCAAAGGGGTAATCCTAGGAGTGGAGGCCCGCTGCTCGGGCACCTTGACTTTGGAAGTCGTGTTTGGCTCACCGGACAACTTCCGCGGTGAAAACTTGATCTTCGATGTCGTCCCTTTTCGCGGTGGCTATCACACACTCTAGGGCCAAACGGTGTTTGCTTGTTTCAACGTTGTCCCCGCTATGCATACCTAAAGTTAAAGATGCCCGAACCTAAGGGCGTCATTATAGTCAATGGCAATATGGAATGCTCACTCCAGACTGAGGAACATACAGTGGCCAAAGTCCAAACTAGTATCAAGGGGCCCAAGAACCAGCCCGCTGTCAAGGCACGGGAAGCAAGGAAATGGGCCTGAGCTTTGTCTTCGTTTGAGGAGCCTCCCTACGCTTCACATAAATAGGGATACACCCCCCATAGCACGCCTTCCCAGTCTAACACCCTGTTCCTCGTTAGCACAAGTTCGCACTCAAAATACCATGGGTAGTTGTGCGGACTAATTAAACTAAAAGTGTTCGGCTCAACCGAACAATGGTCAGATATGTCTGCGGACGTTGAACGGGTACCATTAAGGGTCGATCCGGCATTAAGCCAAAACAGCACGGCGACCTCTCAAGGCTCCTTGTCAAGGGCCTGTCAGCTGATTATTACCCCCTCCATGGAGTTCTTCTCCCTGACAGAAGCAAAGGCGTAGAGGTGTAGTAGGGCATAGTAGGGATATCAACCCATGGTTCAAGACCATGTGTAAACCTTTTATCTGTAAAACTTTTTTATTTTTCTTTTAAAGTGCCTGTAACATATGTTTTGGTAGTTCGAATTGTACAGATAGGCATCATGAGCTTTTTGGAAATAAAAACCACCTTTTACGGTCATCCTGCAGTCATTTTCATTGCACCCATATTTTTTCCAATCTTCGACGCCGCCATACACTAGTTCGGCACAATTTTTCTTCAAAGATGCAATCGGCTCATAGATCGGGGACTCGACCATAATACTCACCCTATGCATCAAGTCTGGCACTATCTTTTCTGTACGTGTTCGGCGTCTTAGATATTGCGTCATATGCATCGGTTCGGAATTATGTCTTGGGTCAATAGTTGGTTTGCTTAGCTCATGTGCTTACCTCCTTATGTTCCGCACGTTTGGCTAAGGTAAAGGGAGAACCACTGTGATTGTACTCCTGGCTAGCCTTGTTAAGTACCTCAGTGGAGAAAGACGAAAACTGACTTTCATAACAAGCGAGAACTTGTCGGCGATTGGATGACAAGTGTTAAACTAAAAATCGATGGCAATTACCCCGTGTTATACGAAGGGTTTGTCTTTGCACAAACCACATGATAAAAGGCATATGCCTCGGCTCTACCAAACATCACAAAACACTGGGGGCTAGTAACTAGCCCCCGCAGTAAAGCTCCTATGGTTAAGTGAAGGTAATAAAGCCACATAGTCTGATTGCCTTGTTCCCCTCACGCACTACCGCCTCCGAGCACCGAGACCTCATCTAAGGGCCACAGTGCGGAGGACGAAACACCCCTCATAGCATCTACATGGGGCCTGAAGCCGACGACCAGCAACTTTCAGATTCAAAACGGTAGCGTATGAGTCAAAGTAAAAGCAAACAGATTCGAGTATGATAAACAATACTAAGGGACGCATTATAAAGCAAAAGGTCTAATTGTTATTCAATACATGATAACTCAAGGTTGCATCTTTGGGACATTGGTCCTCTATCGCTCGGGCACCATCCATAACAATGGGGAAATACTGCTCGGGACGACGATGCTCCTTTCCAACAGGCGGGGGACCGGTGGCCATCTCAACTAGCTTGATTTTCTTTGCGAAGGCCATCCGAGCTCCTTCGATGCACGCGGAGCGCTTCACAGCATCACCCCAGGAGGACGCGTCCCACAACTTCTGCACCAGGCCGAAGTAACTACTCAGTATTGGCTCCGCGGGCCATAGCTGAACACAGAGGTCCTTCATGGCAGGCTCAGCCATCCGTTGCAGCTCCATCAACTACTGCATCTGGTTGCTCAGCAAGGGAGGGTGTTTGGGCGCCTGGAACTATGCACAGAACAGCTTGTGTTTGGTATCACCCTCCCGAGCTACATAATGCCCCGCCGCATTCGCCGCACTCCTCGGCAGCTCCGCAAACGCGCCTGAGGAACGCCAGACTCGCGTGAGCAACGCAAACCGGTGGCCGCCAAAAATACTCTACAGTAAGTATGGCTTACCGTCAGCAATTTGCTTCACTTGATGGAGCTCCTCCCGGGCCCCACGCATCTCCATTCTCGCCTCCTGGAACTCCTGCTTCACCTTGGATAGCTCAGAGGCCTAATCTTTATTCTTTTTCTCAAGGTCCTGATGTCTACTACGCAACTTTATTCTTATAGACTCGTGTTGGACCTCCAAGCGCAGAGTTCTGTAGGACAATAGCAATTTTCCCTCAACTGGATGACCGAAGGTTTATCAATCCGTGGGAGGTGTAGGATGAAGATGGTCTCTCTCAAACAACCCTGCAACCAAATACAATAAATCTCTTGTGTCCCCAACACACCCAATACAATGGAAAATTGTATAGGTGCACTAGTTCGGCAAAGAGATGGTGATAAAAGTGTAATATGTATGGTAGAAATATATATTTTATAATCTGAATAAATAAAAACAGCAAGGTAGCGAACAATAGAAGTGAGCACAAATGGTATTTCAATGCTTGAAAATGAGGCCTAGGGTCCGTACTTTCGCTAGTGCAATCTCTCAACAATGCTAATATAATTGGATCATATAACCATCCCTCAACGTGCAACGAAGAATCAGTCCAAAGTTCCTATCTAGTGGAGAGCATAAGAAGAAATCGTTTGTAGGGTACGAAACCACCTCGAAGCTATTCTTTCCGATCGATCTATCCAAGAGTTTGTACTAAAATAATACCAAGTTATTCTTTCCGATCGATCTATCAAGAGTTCGTACAAAAATAACACCAAGTTATTCTTTCCGGTCGATCTATCAAGAGTTCGTACTAGAATAACACCAAAGCAAATTAAGATTCATAATACTCAATCCAACACAAAGAACCTCAAAGAGTGCCCCAAGATTTGTATCGGAGAAACAAGGACAAAAAGGTGCATCAAACCCTATGCATAGATTACCCCAATGTCACCTCGGGGATCCGCGAGTTGAGTGCCAAAACATATCTCAAGTGAATCAATATAATACCCCATTTTCACCAAGGGTATTTATACTCAAGACACATATCAAGTGCTCTCAAATCCATAAAAGTATTCAATCCGATACAATGAAATCTCAAAGGGAAAACTCAATTCATCACAACAAGATAGAGAGGGGAAAACACCATATGATCCAACTATATTAACAAAGCCCGTGATACATGCTACCTCTTGAGCACTGCGTTGGATTTCCCCGAACAGGAGAGGATGATGCAGCAAAGTAGTGTAAGTATTTCCCTCAGTTTTTGAGAACCAAGGTATCAATCCAGTAGGAGGCTACGCGCGAGTCCCTCGTACCTACACAAAAACAATAGCTCAATGCAACCAAAGCACTTAGGGGTTGTCAATCCCTTCACGGTCACTTACGAAAGTGAGATCTGATAGAGATGATAGATAATATTTTTGGTATTTTTGGTATAGAGATGCAAAGTAAAAAGTAAAAGGGCAAAGTAAAAAAGCAAAGCAATAATAAAGTGATGGAGATTGATATGATGAGAAAGAGACCCGGGGGCCATAGGTTTCACTAGTGGCTTCTCTCAAGAGCATAAGTATTCTACGGTGGGTGAACAAATTACTGTTGAGCAATTGACAGAATTGAGCACAGTTATGAGAATATCTAGGTATGATCATGTATATAGGCATCACGTCTGAGACAAGTAGACCGACTCCTGCCTGCCTGCATCTACTACTATTACTCCACTCATCGACCGCTATCCAGCATGCATCTAGAGTATTAATTTAAAAAGATAGTAACGGCTTAAGCAAGATGACATGATGTAGAGGGATAGTTTCATGCAATATGATAAAAGACCCATCTTGTTATCCTCGATGGCAACAATACAATACGTGCCTTGCTGCCCCTTCTGTCACTGGGAAAGGACACCGCAAGATCGAACCCAAAGCTAAGCACTTCTCCCATGGCAAGAAAAACCAATCTAGTAGGCCAAACCAAATTGATAATTCGAAGAGAATTGCAAAGATAACCAATCATACATAAAAGAATTCAGAGAAGATTCAAATATTATTCATAGATAGACTGGATCGTAAACCCACAATTCATCGGTCTCGACAAACACACCACAAAAAGAAGATTACATCGAATAGATCTCCACGAGAGAGGGGGAGAACATTGTATTGAGATCCAAAAAGAGAGAAGAAGCCATCTAGCTACAAACTATGGACCCGTAGGTCTGAAGTAAACTACCCACACTTCATCGGAGGGGCTTGGATGATGATGTAGAAGCCCTCCGTGATCGATGCCCCCTCCGATGGAGCTCCGGAACAGGCCCCAAGATGGGATCTCGTGGATACAGAAAGTTGCGGCGGTGGAATTAGGTTTTTGTCTCCGTATCTGATCGTTTGGGGGTATGTAGGTATATATAGGAGGAAGGAGTACGTCGGTGGAGCTTCGAGGGGCCCACGAGGCAGGGGGGCGTGCCCTAGGGGGGAGGCGCGCCCTCCACCCTCGTGACCGCCTCGTGGCTTTCTTGACGGAGGGTCCAAGTCTCCTGGGTCTTATGTGATGAGAAAATCGCGTTCCCGAAGGTTTCATTCTGTTTGGACTCCGTTTGATATTCTGTTTCTCTGAAACACTGAAATAGGCAAAAAAACAACAATTTTGGGCTGGGCCTCCGGTTAATAGGTTAGTCCCAAAAATAATATAAAAGTGGAAAATAAAGCCCAATATAGTCCAAAACAGTAGGTAATAGAGCATGGAGCAATCAAAAATTATAGATACGTTGGAGACGTATCAAGCATCCCCAAGCTTAATTCCTGCTCGTCCTCGAGTAGGTAAATCTTCTTAATTGTGGTATGCATATTCAGATTCAAAAGATTCAAGACAAAATTTCATGTTGACATAAAAATAATAATACTTGAAGCATACTAACAAAGCAATTATGTCTTCTCAAAATAACATGGCCAAAGAAAGCTATCCCTACAAAATCATATAGTTTGGCTATGCTCTATCTTCACCACACAAAGTATTTAAATCATGCACAAACCCGATGACAAGCCAAGCAATTGTTTCATACTTTTGACATTTTCAAAACTTTTTCGATCTTCACACAATACATGAGCGTGAGCCATGGATATAGCACTATATGTGGAATAGAATGGTGGTTGTGGAGAAGACAAAAAGAGGGGAAGATAGTCTCACATCAACTAGGCGTATCAACGAGCTATGGAGATGCCCATCAATAGATATCAATGTGAGTGAGTAGGGATTGCCATGTAACGGATGCACTAGAGCTATAAGTATATGAAAGCTCAACAAAAGAAACTATGCGGGTGTGCATCCAACTCGCTTGCTCACGAAGACCTAGGGCATTTTGAGGAAGCCTATCATTGGAATATACAAGCCAAGTTCTATAATGAAAAATTCCCACTAGTATATGAAAGTGACAGAATGAGAGACTCTCTATCATGAAGATCATGGTGCTACTTTGAAGCACAATTGTGGTAAAAGGATATTAACATTGTCCCTTCTCTCTTTTTCTCTCAATTTTTTTGTTTGGACCTTTTTTATGGCCTCTTTTTTCATCCGGAGTCTCATCCCGACTTGTGGGGGAATCATAGTCTCCATCATCCTTTCCTCACTTGGGAGAATGCTCTAAAAATGATGATCATCACACTTTTTATTTTTCTTACAACTCAATACTTAGAACAAAATATGGCTCTATATGAATGCCTCCGGCGGTGTACCGGGATATGCAATGAATCAAGAGTGACATGTATGAAAGAATTATGAACAGTGGCTTTGCCACAAATACGATGCCAACTACATAATCATGCTAGCAATATGACAATGATGGAGCATGTCATAATGAACGGAATGGTGGAAAGTTGCATGGCAATATATCTCGGAATGGCTATGGAAATGCCATGATAGGTAGGTATGGTGGCTGTTTTGAGGAAGGTATTTGGTGGGTGTATGATCCGGCGAAAAGTGCGCGGTATTAGAGAGGCTAGCAATGGTGGAAGGAAGGAAAGTGCGTATAATCCATGGACTCAACATTAGTCATAAAGAACTCATATACTTATTGCAAAAATCTAGAAGTTACCAAAGCAAAGTATTAAGCGCATGCTCCTAGGGGGATAGATTGGTAGGAAAAGACCATCGCTCGTCCCCGACCGCCACTCATAAGGAAGACAATCAATAAATAAATCATGCTCTGACTTCATCACATAACGGTTCACCATACGTGCATGCTACGGGAATCACAAACTTTAACACAAGCATTTCTCAAATTCACAACTACTCAACTAGAATGACTCTAATATCACCATCCTCATATCTGAAAACAATTATCAAGCATCAATTTTTTCTTAGTATTCAACGCACTCAAAAGAAAGTTTTACAAATCTTGAATACCAAGCATATTATTATTAAGAAAATTACCATGCTATTAAGACTCTCAAAATAATCTAAGTAAAGCATGAGAGATCAATAGTTTCTATAAAACAAATCCACCACCGTGCTCTAAAAGATATAAGTGAAGCACTAGAGCAAAACTATAAAACTCAAAAGATATAAGAGAAGCACTAGAGTAAAACTATAGAGCTCAAAAGATATAAGTGAAGCACATAGAGTATTCTATCAAATTCCAAATTATGTATGGCTCTTTCAAAAGGTGTGTACAGAAAGGATGATTGGGGTAGACTAACAAGCAAAGACTCAGATCATAAAAGACGCTCCAAGCAAAACACATATCATGTGGTGAATAAAAATATAGCTCCAAGTAAAGTTACCGATAGAAGTAGACGAAAGAGGGGATGCCTTCCGGGGCATCCCCAAGCTTTGGCTTTTAGGTGTCCTTAGATTATCTTGGGGGTGCCATGGGAATCCCCAAGCTTAGGCTCTTGCCACTCCTTGTTCCATAATCCATCAAATCTGTACCAAAAACTTGAAAACTTCACAACACAAAACTTAAAGTAGAAAATCTCGGGAGCTCCATTACCGAAAGAAAACAAAAGACCACTTCAAGGTACTGTAATGAAATCATTATTTATTTATATTGGTGTTAAGCCTACTGTATTACAACTTCTCTATGGTTTATAAACTATTTTACTAGCCATAGATTCATCAAAATAAGCAAACAACACACGAAAAACAGAATCTGTCAAAAACAGAACAGTCTGTAGTAATCTGTATCTAGCGCAAGATCTGGAACCCCAAAAATACTAAAATAAATTTCTGGGCGTGAGAAATTTATATATTAATCATCTGCAAAAATAATTAACTAAATATGGCTCTCCAAATAAAAATTACAGCAGTTCTCGTGAGCGCTAAAGTTTCTGTTTTTTACAGCAAGTTCAACAAGACTTTCCCCAAGTCTTCCCAACGGTTCTACTTGGCACAAACACTAATTAAACACAAAAAACACAACCAAAACAGAGGCTAAATAATTTATTTATTAATAAAAAGGAGCAAAAATCAAGGAATAAAAATAAAATTGGGTTGCCTCCCAACAAGCGCTATCGTTTAACGCCCCTAGCTAGGCATAACAAGCAAGAATAGATCTAGGTATTGCCATCTTTGGTAGGCAATCCATAAGTGGCTCTCATGATAGATTCATATGGTAATTCTATTTTATTTCTAGGGAAGTGTTCCATGCCCTTTTTTAATAGAAATTGAAATCTAATATTCCCTTCCTTCATATCAATAATTGCACCAACCGTTCTAAGGAAAGGTCTACCGAGAATAATAGGGCAAGAAGGATTTCAATCTATATCAAGAACGGTAAAATATACGGGCACATAATTCCTATTTGCAACAGTAAGAACATCATTAATTCTTCCCATAGTGTCGGAGTAAATGACCACGGGTAGTCTAGCCGGCTCCCCCTGGCTCTTGAAAAAAAATTATAGGCCGATCAAGCCTTCAAACATCCAAGACGTGGGGCCGCCTTCCCCCGGCTGGCTACTTCTCTGGCCGGTTGCACAAAGGCGGCCCAGCCCCGAAATCCTCGTGAAGGAAACCACGAGAGGGCCGGCTCCAAGAAGCCGGCCGCAAGAAGGCCGACTCCAAGAAGCCGGCTCCCCCCAGCAGGCGGCCAAGATTGTGCCCTCAGAGTCTGCACCCACATAACGGCGATGAGATGGGGCGTGGCTACAGGGAAACCTGCCACCCCCGAATCCCGGGACGCGCATGGCCACAGTGCGCCGTGCGGGGCTGCCATCACCTTTCCGGCGAGGCACTATTGCCATGTTGACCATGACGTCACCCAGGGCAAGCTGTCAGTACGACCCGTGGGTGGCGGGCCCCCTCAGCTAGGGAGACGCCTAAAGGCAGCCAGGCCTCCCCCAGTCGGCCTGGCGTGTAGCCAACTCCCAATAGCCGGCTAGTTCACACCTCGAAGGGGGCTCCCCATTAAGGAGATAAGACGAGGTAAGGCTACAGCAATAAGCCGCCCGGCGGCGGCACTGTAGCCATGCTTACCACGACGAAGCCCTCGTCACCAGAGGCGAGGCAACAGTAACCAACCTCCGATAAGACCCCCGAGCGGTGGGACCGGCCTGTCGACCAGAAGGCCGGCAGCCGGCGGGGTCCACCAGTCGGCGGGCCCATCGGTCGGCGGAGAAGCCGACCGGCGTAGACACAGACGGCTGGGACCCGCGCCCAGCCGGATTACCATTGTACCCCTGGTGGGTAGGCCTATATAAACCCCCCCAGTGCACCCATGCAGAGAAGGCTTTTCGAGTAGTTTTAGACACCACACTGAAACGAAGAACGGGCTAGCCTTGCCCTTCTTCATCCTTTCACCGAACAGCTCAAGGAGCCTCTTGTAGATGTTTGTTGATCTAGTGACCATGCG
Source organism: Triticum dicoccoides (assembly GCF_002162155.2). Lineage (NCBI taxonomy): Eukaryota > Viridiplantae > Streptophyta > Magnoliopsida > Poales > Poaceae > Triticum > Triticum dicoccoides. The sequence goes on from NC_041392.1 coordinate 395,187,650, forward strand.
GACACCCTGCAGAGCAGTAGTAGGGGTGTTATCTCCACGGAGAGCCTTGAAGCTGGGTAAGATCCGCCGACGTGCATGTCTTTGCCTTATCCCGTTTCCAAGCACCGACGATGTTTTATTGGCTCCCACAACGATAAGCCACCCGTTGGCATATGTCGCACCAACCACCCGACATTTGGCGCCCGCCGTGGGGCCAGGTGCACCGTCGTCCGGACACCTGTTCTGGATGGGAACCCTCTTCCTTCCTAGCGCGTGTAGCCAGCCTGGCTCGCCCGATGGCGCTTGCCCCGACGCGCTGCAAGGTGTCGCCGACGCCTGCGCGGCGAGCTGCCTCGCTGATCTTCTTGGCGAGGCTCACATCTCCGACGAGCCCGCATCCGACGCGGGCACAGGCTGCCCCGAGAGCCACCTCGTCAGCCTCCTCGACCAACTCCACGTCTCCGGTGAGCTTGCCGTGGACTTGGAGTCAGTTGGCTCCATCGACCCGATGCTTGTTGACTCTGACACGGCATCGCTTGACGCCTTCCCCTCCAACATGGTAATCATCAACGACCCTCTTCCTCGAGCCGACAGCAGTGGCAGCGCCATCACCGAGGTACTGGTCATCAGCCACGGCGCCGCCTCCGGCGGAAACGCCCACGACGCCCTGTAGACGGCGCTGCACGACTTTTGCACCCCCATCCCGGCCGACGCGGATGTCGAGGCACTGGAGGCGCGCCGCCTCGCCCTCGTTGCGGAGGGCCAGAAGCTAGCTACCATGAGACGCCTCACCGAGGCTCACCAGCGCGAAGTCGACTGTGCCGCCTTCGGCACGCCGCCTCCTGACGGGACGAGCCGCGCCGGCATCATCAAGAAACATGGTGCGATCATCGCCGACGTGCTGCGAGCGGACCGCCCAATCTATGCCACGCCTCTCGAGAACCTACGCGCCGCCCAGGCGGCCGCAGACGAGCTGAATGGACTGGGGACCAACGAGCTCCCCTACATGACCAGACATATCCAGCAGCTTATCGACGCGGCCACAGAGCGGCATGAAGCCGGTGTCCGCGCCGAAAGTCCTCCCCCGTGCCGAGAGCATGGTGCGACGTCCCGAACACCGACTGCGGACAACACCCGCGCAAGGAAAGAAAAGGAGCCGGCTACCAGCCGCAGCCAGACTCGAATCTCCATCGAGCATGACGCTGAAGGCCGCCCTCAAGCTGTGGAGTGGCGGGGCGACCCTCCTCCTCCTCCGCCTCGTGGGGAGAGATATCCTACTTCGCCGCCTGTCACGCATCCGACTATCAGTGGCCGACTGGGTCACCGCGAAGGAGTCGGTGAGAATGACGCCCGCCACCGGATTTACCTCCTAGCACGATCCCTGGCTCTGGAAGAAGAAGATGATGTCGGCCCGCCTTGCTTCGGCCCCCGCATCCGCGACGAGCCCTTCCCCAAAGGGTTCTCGCTCCTAAGAGACACGCTCAAGTACAACGGCTCCGTGAAGCCGGAGGACTGGTTGACCGACTACTCCACCGCGGTCAGCATCGCGAACGGCAACAGGCGTGTTGCCGTGAAGTATGTCCCCCTCATGCTCCAGGGCACGGCGCGCACCTGGCTCAACAGCCTCAAGCCTTACAGCGTCAAACAGCTGCCTAGACTTCACAGAAGCCTTCATCCGCAACTTCACCAGCACCTACAAGCAGGCTCCCAAGCCCCGACAGCTCTCCTTGTGTGTACAAGGGCCCAATGAATCAACTCGCGACTACCTCACGCGTTGGGCCAAGCTCTGCAACTCCTGAGAAGGGGTGCACGAAGTTCAAGCTATAGAGTACTTCACCGCCGGGTGCCAAGAAGGCACCCTCCTCAAGCACCGACTCCTCTGCGACAAGCCGACTGCCCTCGACGAGCTGCTAGTCATAGCTGATAAATACGCCACGGACGATTCCTCGATGAAGACCGAGCTCCGAGTAGACGCCTCTGGGAAGGTGCTCGCTCCGAGTCCCAAGACGCCGGCCGGAGACTCCAGCCGACGCCCGTACCACAACGACCACAAGCGCAAGGCTCCCATGCTGCCTTCCACCAGTCGGCAGGTGGCCACAGTCGAAGACAAACAAACCGAAGGGCGGCCCACGCCCAAGAAGCAGAAAGGAAGCAGGCCGGCTTGGCAGCCGGCTTTCTCCTACGAGCAAGCACTGGATGCCCCCTGCAAGTTCCACAACGGCGCGAAGCCTTCGAACCAAGCGACTCGGAAATGCCACTGGCTCACGCGGATCTCCAAGGGCGAGGGGATAGCGCCGCCTCCGCCTGCCGATCAGCCGCCTCCGGCCCCACCACAGTCGGCCGCTCGACCGGCAGTCGGGGATTTTCAAGACGAGCTCCCCGATGAGCATGCCGCCTATGTCGTCTTTACAAGCCAACCAGAAGATCGGCGTAGCCGGCGCCGACAGCACCAAGAAGTCAACGCAGTTGCCTCCAACAACCCCGAGTTCATGCACTAGTCAGAGAGGCCTATCAGCTAGAGCCGGACTGATCACCTAGAGGTGATGCCGTCTCCCGGCTCTTACGCATTGGTTTTGGACGCCACCCTCACAACAGAAAGGCGAGCTGCCCGTTTCTCCCGCATGCTAATAGATGGCGTGAGCAGCATCAACATACTATATCGTGATACCATGGAGCAGCTGGGCATCAAGACGAAGCAGCTCATGCCTAGTCGGACTGTGTTCCATGGTATCGTACCCGGCCTGTCCTGCTCCCCAATCGGCAAGATCAAGATAGACGTCCTCTTTGGGGACAAGGACCATTACCGCCGAGAGGCGGTATGGTTTGAGGTAGTGGATCTGGAGAGCCCTTACCATGCGTTGCTTGGCCGACCTGCTCTGGCCAAATTCATGGTTGTACCCCACTATGCCTACCTCAAGATGAAGATACCGAGTTCCAAGGGCATCGTCACCATACCCGGAGACTACAAGAAATCCTCCGAGTGTGCGGCAGCTAGTAGCCGGCTGGCCGAGTCCCTCGTGATTGCTGAAGAAAAGAAGATCCTGGATAGGGTCGTGGCCATGGCCGGCAAGCAGTCGGTCCTGTCCCCCGACCCCAAGGAGTGTGATGCCCAAGGTTCATTCCAGCCGGCCAAAGAAACAAAGAAGGTACCTTTGGACCCGGAGCACCCAGAAAGGTTTGCCACCATCGGGGCAAACCTGGACAGCAAATAGGAAGGCGAGCTCGCCAATTTCCTCCGTGAGAATCGGGACATCTTCACATGGTCCCCCAAGGACATGCCGGGTGTTCCGAAGGAATTCGTGGAACACAAGCTACACATCCGAGAAGGTGCAAAACCAGTCAAACAGCCCCTCCGTCGACTATCGGAAGAAAAGAGAAGGATTGTAGGAGAAGAGATAGCCCGGCTTCTGGCAGCCGGCTTCATTATGGAAGTTTTCTTTCCAGAATGGCTCGCCAACCCGGTCCTCGTACTGAAGAAAAATAACAAGTGGCGCATGTGTATAGACTACACCAGCCTCAACAAGGCCTTCCCCAAGGATCCCTTCGCCTTGCCAAGGATTGATCAAGTGATAGACTCCATAGCCGGATGCGAGCTGTTGAGCTTCTTGGATGCTTACTCAGGCTACCACCAGATAAAGTTGGATCCAGCTGACCGCCTAAAGACCACCTTCATCACACCATTCGGAGCTTTCTGCTACCTGACTATGACATTCGGCTTGAGAAATGCCGGTGCCACTTTTCAGCGTTGCATAAAGAAATGCCTCCTCAAGCAGCTCGGCAGAAATGCCCACGTCTATGTAGACGATATTGTGGTGAAGACGGAGAAGCGTGGCACCTTGATGGAAGACCTCAGAGAGACATTTGAAAATGTGCGCCGGTTCCAGATCACGCTCAACCCTGAGAAATGTGTGTTCAGAGTACCAGCCGGCCAGCTTCTAGGCTTCCTGGTCTCCGAACGCGGCATCGAATGCAACCCAATGAAGATCAAGGCCATAGAAAGAATGGAGATTCCCACCAAGCTATGAGACGTCCAGAAGTTCACCGGATGCTTGGCTTCCCTGAACCGCTTCATCAGCCGGCTCGGAGAGAAAGCTCTCCCCCTCTACCGACTCATGAAGAAGTCCACTCACTTCGAGTGGAATGACCAAGCGGACCAAGCTTTCCACGAGATAAAGAAGATGCTGACCACGCCGCCTGTCTTGGCGGCACCGACTGAGAAAGATCCCATGCTCCTTTACATTGCCGCCATTAGCCGGGTGGTCAGCACGGTTATCGTGGTCCAGCGCCCAGAAGAAGGCCGAGCTCAGCTAGTCCAAAGGCCGGTGTATTATTTAAGCGAAGTATTATCCGCTTCAAAGCAGAACTACCCACACTACCAGAAGATGTGCTACGGTGTGTACTTCGCCGCCAAGAAGCTCAAGCCCTACTTTCAAGAGCACCCCATCACGGTCGTATGTACTGCCGAGATCATAGGCAGCCGGGATGCATCCGGCCGAGTGGAAAAATGGGCCATTGAGCTAGCTCCCTACATGATCTTCTACCAGCCCCACACCGCCATTAAGTCCCAAGCACTGGCCGACTTCCTCGTCGATTGGGCCGAAACCCAGTACCTGCCACCGGCCCCCGACTCCACTCATTGGCGGATGCACTTCGACGGGTCCAAGATGCACACCGGCTTGGGAGCCGGCATCGTCATCACCTCTCCCAAGGGCGACAAGCTCAAGTACACATTGCAAATTCATTTTGCCGCCTCCAACAATGTGGCCGAGTACGAGGCGCTCATACACGGGCTCCGGCTATCCAAAGAGCTCGGCATCCGCCAGATCCTGTGCTATGGCGACTCGGGTTTGGTGGTCCAACAGTCATCTGGCGACTGGGACGCCAAGGACGCGAACATGGCGAGCTACCATTTCCTCGTTCAGCAAATCAGTGGATATTTTGAAGGATGCGAGTTCCTTCATGTACCACGGGCCCACAACATGCAAGCAGACGCCCTGGCACGAATAGGCTCCACCCGGCAAGCTATACCAGCCGGCGTTTCTCTCCACTGCCTCCTCAAGTCGTCTATAAAGCCGTCTCCAGAATCTGATTCCATCTTCGTGCCGCCTGACCCCGACGTAGTCGGATCTGACTTGGGGAATCAGGAAGGTGGCTCGGGGACTTCGACAGGCGGCGGGGGGACTTCGGAACTCGGCCCGGGGGCTACTGCAGCCGGCCCGGGAACTGCATCGACACAACAGGCGGCAGCCGACTCCAATTCTTCACCACCCAGCCCACCCGCCCTGGTCACAGTAGCAGTTTTGACAGCACAAGAAGTCACTACTCCACCATGGGCCCAGCCCATCCTCAACTTCTTAGTAAATAGAGTTTCCAACTGACGAGATCTCGGCAAGACAAGTCCAACGCCGAGCCAGAGCATACACAATAGTAAACCGAGAGCTTGTTAGGCGCAGTGTCACTGGAGTCTTCCAACGCTGCGTCGAGCCAGAGAAGGGCATAACAATCCTCAAGGACATCCACCAAGGTGAATGCGGCCACCACGCGGCCTAAAGATCACTCGTTGCCAAAGCCTTCCGCCATGGATTCTTCTGGTCGACTGCTTTGGATAACGCCAAGGAACTAGTCAAACACTGCAAAGGGTGCCAAGTTTTTAGTTCCAAGCAACACCTGCCGGCTTCTGCACTCAAAACCATCCCCCTCACCTAGCCTTTTGCCGTCTGGGGGTTGGACATGGTGGGCCCATTCAAGACGGCACGCGGCGGCATGACACATCTGCTCGTTGCTGTGGACAAGTTTACCAAGTGGATTGAAGCAAAGCCAATCAAGAAGCTGAATGGGCCAACTGCCGTGACGTTCATCGCAGATATCACAACCCGGTACGGCATACCGCACAACATCATCATCGACAATGGTACAAATTTTGCAAAGGGAGCACTGGCATGTTTCTGCGCAACACACGACATCCGGCTGGACCTAGCGTCCGTTGCCCACCCGTAGTTAAACGGCCAGGTCGAGCGAGCAAACGGCCTCATCCTCTCCGGCATCAAACACCGACTGGTCGTGCCACTGGAGCGTTCGGCCGGCTGTTGGCTCGACGAGCTGCCGGCCATCCTTTGGAGTTTGCGCACTACCCCAAACAAGTCAACCGGCTTCACCCCTTTCTTCCTTGTATATGGTGTCGAGGTTGTCGTCCCAACTGACATCGAGTTCGACTCACCTCGGGTCACCATGTACATGGAGGCGGAGGCCAAGGAAGCACGAGAAGACGGTGTCAACCTGCTGGAAGAAGGCGGGCTGTTAGCCCTCAGCCGGTCCGCCATCTATCAGCAGGGTCTGCGCCACTACCACAGCCGGAAGGTCAAGCAAAGATCCTTCCAAGAGGGCGATCTTGTGCTCCGGCTGATCCAACGAACAGCCAGCCAGCACAAGCTCTCGGCCCCTTGGGAGGGCCCCTTCGTCGTTAGCAGAGCTTTAGGCAACGACGCCTACTACCTAATGGACGCGCAGAAGCCGAAGGCACGCAAGAGAGATGATTCCGGCAAGGAGTCGGAACGACCATGGAACGCCAATCTCCTCCGAAGATTTTACAGTTAAAAAAAGCAGTACGTAGCACGCTACCTTTTGTAATAAGTACGAGACAAAGGGTCCCCTGAGGAGCACTCGGGGACTACCCTCTTTTATTTATGAAAGATGAGTATCATGCCTACAATTACGTTACTACATTTGCTTTTTCATCCGACACCGGGTTCGACCAGTCGGCCCGGGGACTCGCCGCCTCGAGTTATATCTGAAGTTCTGCCTGCAGTCAGACAAGTAGTGTGCCGGCACCCAAGCCCCCTGTTGTCAAAAGTCGCAGCTCAAAGAATCGACTGTCCGACTGGCAAGAGCCAAGGGCAGGAAAGGATGCCCACACGAAACACGGCTAAGGACTGACAAACTTATATAACGCGAGCCGGCCTCCCGACCCCGCCAACTGGTTACTAGAGCAACCGGCTGGCCGGCTTCCCGTTCACCTTGCTGCAATCTAAGAAAGCTCGAGTACTTGTCTTCCCAAAACAACCAAGTCCTTCTCCAGCCACAGACTGCAGAGCAGCTGTCCGGCTGGGAAGGCGGCGGCCAAGGGAAGGCGGCAAAGGGAAAAGGCCAAAAAAGATGAAAAGCAAACATGAACGGAAGCCAAACACATGCATGATTATATTTACACAAAATGTCTTCAAAAGGCCAGCATTCAACATAGTTTGAATACACCCCCAGTGGGTGGAACTGCGCAAATTTAATAAAAAATGTTCAAAAGAGTAACGAGCAGGAAAAGAAAGGACGGCGGATCAGGCCAAGGGAGCGACAGGTGAGTCGGGCAGGTCGGTGGAGACGGCAGTGCCGGCTAGAGGAGTGGCCGGCTGGCGAGCCTCGGCATGATCATCACCTCTTGCAGGCGGCGCGCTTGCGCGCGCCTATTTGCTGCAGGCATGATCAGGCTGAGGCAGGCTGGTCGCTTCGCTGTCCGGCACGTCTTCACCATCCTCTCCCTCTTCCCCTTCGCCCTCATCGCTGGAAGCAATCTCCTCCGCCGAGTCCTCACCTTCTGCCGGGTTCAGCCGAAACCACTCCTCCGGCTCAGCCACGCCGGCATCATCCACCTCAGGGGCAAAGGCACTGGTGTCGGTGTAATCGGCGATCGCCGAGGCGCACTGGACGATAGCCGGCCGCACCGCCTCCAGCTCCTCGTTGGCCTCCTGCTGCCAGGTGCTCAGCTGGTCCAAGTTCAGCCCAGGATACCAAGCTCGGACGAACTCCAGCGCCCGCCGAGCACCGGACCAGGCCACTGACGCCTTCCAAGCCTCAAAGCGGCTACTGCAACCTCCAACCAGTTGGCAGTCCGACTTGGGGTGCACGAAATCACCTCGCCAGGCTAGAAGGCGGCCAGCACTTGCGCCCCAGCGCACTGAAGCTGGCGGAGCAGGCGGTGAGCCGACTGCAGGCGGGCTTGAATCGCGAGAAGCTGCTCCTCAAGTGACCGCCCGGCGCCCGATGCGATCTCGACCCCTGCCTGCCGTCGCGCATCACGGTGGGCCTTGATGGCTTGGGTAGCAGCAACGTAGTAACCGGGAAAGTAATCTACTCAAAGAAGAAAGCAGTAGTTCAAAATCAAAAGACAAGTCAGACGGCAGGAGGCAGGCAAAGAAACAAAGAAGAAGGTGGCCTACCGTCGATTAAGTCTTCCACCCGGATGTAGCCTTGGCTCAGCGCCTGTCTTGCCTCGGCCCAGTTCCCCACCTCGGTTTTATATTCGGCTTCGAGGGCGGCCTCGCTGTCCTGCGCCGCCTTCAGGGCCGCCTTGTGGCTCTCTCCCTGGTCGGCCAGTTTTTTGGCCAGGCGATCACGCTCCTGAACCAGGGCGGCGCACTCGGCCTCTTTGGCGCAAAGGGCGGTCTGGGCTCCGCTTAGCTGGCTCCTCAAGTCAGCATTGGCCCCTGCAGATATGAAGAAAGAAGTTGTCAGGAAAAGATCCGACCCGACTGCTCAGCAGTCGGCCCGAATCTCGGGGACTACACCCAGTGGGTGTGCTGACGCGCCCCCATTTGAGACAAAAGATGAAGCACTTACTCTGGCTCTCGGTCAGATCGGTGGCTTTCTGATTCAACTCCTGGGCCTGGGAGTTGAAGGCAGTTGCGTGGAGGTTATGATACTCCTGCAGATAAGATAAGAGATACAAGTAAAAACAAGACGACAATCGAAGTCTACCAAGAAGTTCCAAGCCGCCTGCTCAGCAGCCGACTCGGAACTCGAGGACTACACCCAGTGGGTGCGCTGACGGCCCCCCACGGAAGAAATCAGGAGCATTCAACGAAAAGCGGGAGGGCTCACCCGGATCACCGTGCACGTCAAGAGAAATTATTGAGTATACTGCTTCAGTGCGGTAGCTTGGGCCTGAAGCCGGTTCCGGACGTCCTGCGCCACCACGTTCAGCACGGCCGTCCCGCTGCCCGGCGTCCACCCGGATGAGCTATCGCTGGCCACTTCCAGGTCCTGGGCCGACGAGTTGGCGCCCGTAGTTTTTTGCGGATCCAGCGCCGAAGTCGCCTTCCCCACGCGCCGACGAGACGGTGACGAGACCACAAGATCCGCCCCCACAGTCGGCTCGCCCCCAGCCGGCTCCACGAGCGGCACATCGGGCAGCCTCCTTGGCCCGTTCCAGTCGGCGGCGATGACGCCGCCTCCCTCTCCATCACCGGCTGGCCGCGGCCGGCCTCCTCCGTCGAGGGCACTGGGATGTCGGGAGCCGCGGCGCGGAGGGGGATGACGAGCTGCGGAGGCTGGTTCGGCAGGGCCTCCGCCTCCTTCTCCGCGGCCACGGCCTCCTCCTGGGCCTTGGCAGCCGCGCCGGCTCGCGCTTCCGCCGACTTCTCCTTCGCCTCCCGAGCCGCCCTCTGCTCCTTCGCCTCCTGCTCCTGCCGCGCCTCCCGGCATTTCGCTCCGTCGCCTCTAGTAGATCGGCGCGGGGATCCACACGGCGGGAGCTTGAGGACCCTCCCGCGGGTCCGACTATGGAGGCGGCAGGGTCCCGTTCGAGGGAAAGTGGGGCCCTGGTTTGATAAGTCAAGAAGAAGGCTTGGAACAATATCAACCGAAGAAGAAAAAGAAAGGCGTTGGAAAAACAACACTTATGCTAAAACCGCCTACGGCTGCTTCACCACCTTGCGGAAGCGGGCCGCCTTCGCGGCCGCTTCGTCCCACTTGGTCGTCGCCGCGGTAATCTTGGGCTTCTTGGGCCGACTGCCGAAGTGGGTTGACGCGGCCCGGCATTTCAGTGCGCCGCCATGAGCAGCCGGCGCGGCAGATGGGCCCGCGCCTTGATGATCAGGCGCCGGTTGGCGGCGCAGAATGACTTCGGCCTCGTCATCATCCAGCCAGTCCTCAAAGCCGGCCCCGAGCCTAGAGCCGCCTGCCTCGCCGCCTTCCCCTGCGACATCATCTTCCATGGCGGCCGCCCCCAGGTCCGGGTAGTCAACATCGTCCATCGTGCGGTCAGGGAGGAACTACCGTTCCACCCCCGCAGCCCCGGTGGCCGGTGGAAGCATGGGATTCTGCCAAAAACAAGCCGACTGGTCAGGAGTCGGCCATCATGAGCCCGGCGACAAGAAAAGAAGAAAGGAAGAGAAACTTACCATAGGCGGAGGATTGGCGCGAGAGTACGGCTCCTTGCCATACTGCCACTCTTCGGTGAACTTGCAGTTGGCAATATAGTTCACCATGTAAGACACCTCGGCGTGAGGCATCTCCTTGGTGCTTAGACGGCACGAGTCGAAGCGGTCGCTCATTTGACAAATCATGTGAGGTCGGTCCTGGAGCGGGAGCACCCGGCGCTCCACGAAGGCGGCCACCAGGTCGGCCCCAGTCAGACCCTCCGACTGGATCATCACCCGGAGCCGAGCAATGGAGGTGGTCCACCCTGAGACAGCGACCTGGCCCGGAAGGACCATGAGGGCTGCCTCCCAGCCGGCGGGCCGGCTACATAAGCCGGCAGATTGACAAAGTCGCCTTGCGGGGCGATGTTCTTCACATAGAAGTAAGATTTCTGCCAAAGCTTCACCGAGTGGATCAGCGGGATGGGCGGAAACGGATTGTTGTCGCTCGTCCTCCACATGGCGATGAAGGCGCCGCATGGGGCGGGCACGCCCGCGACGATAGTGCCGAGATTGCACTGGAAGAATTCCCCCCAGAGTTCGAGGGTGGGGAGGACGCCGAGAAAGCCCTCGCACAGGGCGACGAAGGCCGACAACAGCATCACCGCGTTTGGAGTAAGGTGATGCAGCTGGAGATGATAAAACTAGAGGAAGGAGCGGAAGAACCCGCTCGCCGGCAGGCCGAAGCTGCGCAGGTAGTGCGAGCGGAAGACTACTCACTCGTCCTCCTCCGGTGCCAGTGAGATCTCCCTCTCCGGCGCGAGATGGACCCGCACGTAGTCTGCGCCTGGCAGCCGCCGCGTCGAGTAGAGGAAGTCGACGTGGTCGTCATGGACGTTGGAGCCATCCCAGGAGCTTGACAGCGCCATGGGGACGGCGCGGCAACCAGAAAGGTGCGGCGGCGGAGAGGCGCGCGACCCTGCCTCGACGAAGCAACAACGAGCCAAGAAGATTGGCGGGAAAGCCGAGCGGCGGCGGGTAGCTGTGGCGATGAAGAGGAGGAAGAAGAAGAAGGAAGGGGCGGAGCGAGGGCGAGCATGCGAGCGTTTGGCGCTCCCCTCCTCTCCCCCTACTTATAGCCTCGTGCGGCGAAGCCGAGGAGGCAGGGCGTGGGGGACGTGGGATTAACTGTGCCCAGTCCCCCACGCCCCGCGGTTATTGCGCCTTCACGGCGTGCGGTAACCGCCGCCGGGAGGCGCGCGGTCCATCCGGGCCGTAGAAGATCCGTGTGCAGGCCGAGGCCCTGTAGTGGCGGGCCCCGGACTGCGGCGGCGTCCCGTCGCGCGCGTGGGCTGGCAGGCCATTCCAGCCGTAGGGTGCCATGTGGCGCGCAGGCGGCGAGCGGTCATCTCGTAGCCTGACTCTCGCGCCAACCGGTTCTCGCCTTCAAACTTCAAAACTTCCATGAAGACGGCGCACCTAATCAAAGCCGGCTCCCAGTCTCTGGCTCCTCAAAGATAGGAAGCTGACTGAGCTTCTCGTCTTTTTTCTGCCTCGGAGCCCAACCAGCTTCGGGGACTACTGTCGGAGTTAATGACCACGGGTAGCCTAGCCGGCTCCCCTTGGCTCTTCACAAAAATTATAGGCCGATCAAGCCTTCAAACATCCAAGACGTGGGGCCGCCTTCCCCCAGCTGGCTACTTCTTTGGCCGGCTGCACAAAGGCGGCCCAGCCCTGAAATCCTCGTGAAGCTAACCACGAGAGGGCTAGCTCCAAGAAGCCGGCCGCAAGAAGGCCGACTCCAAGAAGCCAGCTCCCCCCAGCAGGCAGCCAAGATCGTGCCCTCAGAGTCTACACCCACATAACAGTGATGAGACGGAGCGTGGCTACAGGGAAACCTGCCACCCCCGAATCCCGGGACGCGCATGGCCACAGTGCGCCGTATGGGGCTGCCATCACCCGTTCGGCGCGGCACTGTTGCCATGTTGACCTTGACGTCACCCACGGCGAGCTGTCAGTACGACCCGTGGGTGGCGAGCCCCCTCGGCCAGGAAGACGCCTAAAGGCGGTCAGGCCTCCCCCAGTCGGCTTGGCGTGTAGCTGACTCCCAATAGCCGGCTAGTTCACACCTCGAAGGGGGCGCCCCATTAAGGAGATAAGACGAGGTAAGGCTACAGCAATAAGCCGCCTGGCGGCGGCACTGTAGCCATGCTTACCACGACGAAGCCCTCGTCACCAGAAGCAAGGCAACAGTAACCAGCCTCCGACAAGACCCCCGAGCGGTTGGACCGGCCTGTCGACCAGAAGGCCCGCAGCAGGCGGTGTCCACCAGTCGGCGGGCCCATCGATCGGTGGAGAAGCCGGCCGGCGTAGACACAGACGGCTGGGGCCTGCGCCCAGCCGGATTACCATTGTACCCCTGGGGGTAGGCCTTTATAAACCCCCCAGGGCACCCATGCAGTGAAGGCTTTTTCGAGTAGTTTTAGACACCACACTGAGAGGAAGAACACGCTAGCCTTTCCCTTCATCATCCTTTCACCGAACAACTCAAGGAGCCTCTTGTAGCTGTTTGTTGATCTAGTGACCATGCGGAGAACCCGCAGAGCAGCAGTAGGGGTGTTATCTCCACGGAGAGCCCTGAAGCTGGGTAAGATCCGCCGGCGTGCATGTCTTCGCCTTATCCCGTTTCTAGGCACCAGCGATGTTTTATTGGCTCCCACAATGATAAGCCACCCGTTGGCATATGTCGCACCAACCACCCGACACATAGGTTTCTTAATAGTGGAATCCGCAAGATGCAAGTTTACAGAGCAATCATCAAAATCACGGAAATCTAGCAAATCACACAAAGTTTTGGGAATAGTAGAGACACTAGCACCCAAATCACACAAAGCATAAAACTCATAATCTTTAATTTTAATTTTAATAGTAGGTTCCCACTCATCATAAAATTTTCTAGGGATAGAAACTTTCAACTCAAGTTTTTCTTCATAAGATTGCATCAAGGCATCAACGATATGTTCGATAAAGGCTTTATTTTGACTATAAGCATGAGGAGAATTTACCACGGATTGCAACAAGGAAATACAATCAATTAAAGAGCAATTTTCGTAATTAAATTCCTTTAAATCCAATATAGTGGGTTTAGCATCATCTAGGGTTTTATTTCTTTTAATCCCACTTTTATCAATTTCACCATCAAGATCTAAATACTCCGAATTTTTAGAACGCCTTCTAGGTAAAGGTGGATCATATTCAATCCCATCATTACCAAGGTTAATATTGCAAAACAAATATTTAATAGGAGACACATCAATAACTTTTAGATCTTCATCTTTATTTTCATAGGAATTGGAAGAACACGCTTTAATAAAGGCATCTTTCATAGCACGCGTCCTAGCGGTTCTTTCCTTGCACTCATCAGTGGAAATTCTCAGGGCTTTGAGAGACTCATTGATATCATGCTTAGGAGGAATAGATCTAAGCTTTAAAGAATCATCATCAAGAGAAATTCTATCAACGATCCTAGCCAAATCATCAATCTTAAGCATTTTTTCTTCAATCATAGTATTAATATTCTTTTGTGAAGAAATAAATTCTTTAATATTAGATTCAAAATCAGAGGGCATCTTATTATAGTTTCCATAAGAACTGTTGTAGGAATTACCATAATTATTAGAGGGATTACTAGGATAAGGCATAGAGTTGAAATTTCCTCTATACGCGTTGTTACCAAAATTATTCCTACCAGCAAAATTCACATCCATAGATTCATTATTATTCTCAATCAAAGTAGACAAAGGCATATTATTTGGATCAGATGAAACACTCTTAGTAGCAAATAATTTCATAATTTCATCCATCTTTCCACTCAAAACATTAATTTCTTCTATCGCATGCACTTTTTTATTAGTGGATCTTTCAGTGTGCCATTGAGAATAATTAACCATAATATTATCTAGGAGTTTAGTAGCATCTCCTAAAGTGATTTCCATAAAAGTGCCTCCCGCGGCCGAATCTAAAAGATTTCTAGAAGAAAAATTCAATACAGCATAAATTTTTTGTATAATCATCCACAAATTCAAACCATGAGTAGGGCAATTACGTATCATTAATTTCATTCTCTCCCAAGCTTGTGCAACATTTTCATGATCAAGTTGCTTAAAATTCATAATATTGTTCCTAAGAGAGATGATCTTAGCGGGAGGAAAATACTTAGAGATAAAAGCATCTCTGCACTTGTTCCATGAATCAATACTATTTTTAGGCAAATATGAAAACCAAGCTTTTGCACGATCTCTAAGCAAAAAAGGAAATAGCTTCAATTTAACAATATCATTATCGACATCTTTCTTCTTTTGCATGTCACACAAATCAACGAAGCTATTAAGATGGGTAGCGGCATCTTCACTAGGAAGGCTGGGAAACGGATCTTTCATGACAAGATTCAGCATCGGTAAGAGGAGCAATCGGGGTGCTAAGGAAATCATTATTGTTGGTAATGGTGAAGTCACACAATTTGGTATTATCTTGAGCCATCGCGACAAACAAGCAATCCAACACACGAGCAAACAAAATGCAAACAGGAAAAAAGAGGCAAATAGAGAAAGAGAGGGAGGATAGAGAGAGAGGGCGAATAAAACGGCAAGGGTGAAGTGGGGGAGAGGAAAATGAGAGGCAAATGGCAAATAATGTAATGCGGGAGATAGGGATTGTGATGGGTACTCGGTATGTTGACTTTTGCACAGACTCCCCAGCAACGGTGCCATAAATTCTTCTTGCTACCTCTTGAGCACTGCGTTGGATTTCCCCAAAGAGGAGAGGATGATGCACCAAAGTAGGGTAAGTATTTCCCTCAGTTTTTGAGAACCAAGGTATCAATCCAGTAGGAGGCTACGCGTGAGTCCCTCGTACCTACACAAAAACAATAGCTCAATGCAACCAACGCGCTTAGGGGTTGTCAATCCCTGCACCAAAGTGAGATCTGATAGAGATGATAGATAATATTTTTGGTATTTTTGGTATAGAGATGCAAAGTAAAAAGTAAAAGGGCAAAGTAAAAAAGCAAAGCAATAATAAAGTGATGGAGATTGATATGATGAGAAAGAGACTCGGGGGCCATAGGTTTCACTGGTGGCTTCTCTCAAGAGCATAAGTATTCTATGGTGGGTGAACAAATTACTGTTGAGCAATTGACAGAATTGAGCATAGTTATGAGAATATCTAGGTATGATCATGTATATATGCATCACATCCGAGACAAGTAGACCGACTCCTGCCTGCATCTTCTACTATTACTCCACTCATCAATCGCTATCCAGCATGCATCTAGAGTATTAAGTTAAAAATAGAGTAACATGTTAAGCAAGATGACATGATGTAGAGGGATAGTTTCATGCAATATGACAAAAACCCCATCTTGTTATCCTCGATGACAACAATACAATTTGTGGCTTGCTTCCCCTTCTGTCACTGGGAAAGGACACCGCAAGATCGAATCCAAAGCTAAGCACTTCTCCCGTGGCAAGAAAAACCAATCTAGTAGGCCAAACCAAACTGATAATTCGAAGAGACTTGCAAAGATAACCAATCATACATAAAAGAATTCAGAGAAGATTCAAATATTATTCATAGATAGACTGGATCATAAACCCACAATTCATCGGTCTCAACAAACACACCGCAAAAAGAAGATTACATAGAATAGATCTCCACGAGAGAGGGGGAGAACATTGTATTGAGATCCAAAAAGAGAGAAGAAGCCATATAGCTACTAACTATGGACCCGTAGGTCTGAAGTAAACTACTCACACTTCATCGGAGGGGCTTGGATGATGATGTAGAAACCCTCCGTGATCGATAACCCCTCCGGCGGAGCTCCAGAACTGGCCCCAAGATGGGATCTCGTCGATATAGAAAGTTGCAGTGGTGGAATTAGGTTTTTGGCTCCGTATCTGATTGTTTGGGGGTACGTAGGTATATATAGGAGGAAGGAGTACGTCGGTGGAGCTTCGAGGGGCCCACGAGGAAGGGGGGCGCACCCTAGGGGGGAGGCGTGCCCTCCACCCTCGTGACCGCCTCGTGGCTTTCTTGACGGAGGGTCCAAGTCTCCTGGGTCTTATCTAATGAGAAAATCGCGTTCCCGAAGGTTTCATTCTGTTTGGACTCCGTTTGATATTATGTTTCTCTGAAACACTTCAATAGGCAAAAAACAACAATTCTGGGCTGGGCCTTCGGTTAATAGGTTAGTCCCAAAAATAATATAAAAGTGGAAAATAAAGCCAAATATAGTACAAAATAGTAGGTAATATAGCATGGACCAATCAAAAATTATAGATACGTTGGAGACGTATCAATACATCAAGATTGTGACATCTCAAGAATATGAGAGAGAGATTAAACACATAGCTACTGGTACAAACCCTCAGCCGCCGGGATGATGAAGATGGCCACGGGTGATGATTTCCCCCTCTGGCGGAGTGCAGGAATGGGGTCTAGATTGGTTTTTCGTGGCTATAGAGGCTTGCGGTGGCGGAACTTCTGATCTAGGGTTACCCCGAGTGTTTTGGAGTATTTGACGATTTATAGGGCGAAGAGGGGGTACGGGAGGCCACTAAGGTGGGCACAACCCACTTGGACGCGCCAAGCTTAGATGCTTGAGACTTCTTGAAATATTATCTTGGGGTGCCTTGGGCATCCCCAAGCTTGAGCTTCTGTGTCTCCTTAATTCCTCTCATGTCACAGTTTTCCTAAATCTCAAAAACTTCATCCACACAAAACTCAACAAGAACATGTGACATAAGTTAGTATAAATCAATGCAAAACCTTATCATTCTCTACAGTAGCAAATCACCAAACTTATTATTCAGCATTGCATACTAAATTCCTCTGTATATTTAATACTCCTATCCTAAAATAGAATCATTAACAAGCAAACATATGCAAACAATGCAAACATAACAGCAATCTACCAAAACAGTACAGTCTGTAAAGAATGCAAGAGTACCAATACTTCTTTAACTCCAAAAATTATGCAAATTTACCACAATGTAGAAAATTTATCAGAGCTTATTTTTCAAAAAGTTCCTACATTTTATCACATTCTGACTTTTCTCGCGAATTTTTGCAACATCAGTAAACCTTCTGTTCTGAAATAGAAACTCATATACTTGCAAGATAAGCATGGTAAAGGCTATCATTGCCACTTTTATTGAAATAAAAGATGCAAAACGTTATTATAAATAACAACAAGCAAATCCTAACAAAATAAAATGACGCTCCAAGCAAAACACATATCATGTGATAAAAATATAGCCTCAAGTAAGGTTACGGGTAATGTTGGAGACGAAAGAGGGGAAGCCTTTCGGGGCATCCCCAAGCATAGTTGCTTGGATCTTCCCTGTATATTAACTTGGGTTGCCTTGGGCATCCCCAATCTTAGGGTATTCTCATTCCTTATTCTCCTCATATCGACATCTCACCCAAAACTTGAAAACTTCAATCACACAAAACTTAACGGAACTTCGTGAGATAGGTTAGTATTATAAATAGCAAACCATTTCACTTTGCTAATGTAAAATACAAGATTCATAATTGTTTCCACACAATGCCTACTGTAGCATATCATTTCCACAATTTATATTGAGCAATATAAGTCATATAAACTAGAAAACAAGCAAACTATGCATTGAAAACAAAATCTGTCAAAAACAGAACAGTCTGTAGTAATCTGTACTCCAACCATACTTCTGCTAGTGCAAAAATTCTGAAAAATTAGGACAGCCTGGTTAAATTTTGTATTAATCTTCTGGAAAAAATCAGTATTTTATCACGCTTCTATTAAAAATGAGAATTGTTTTCTTAAGCGCAAAAGTGTAACATCCCAATTTTCAATTTGGATGTTTATAAATAGATCATTCATATGCGTCCATGATTTATGCATTTTTGCCCCATTTGTTTTATTTGAATTTTGATCCAAGGAACTTTATGCAATTCAAGGACCGAAAGAGAGAATTGGAAGTTTCCTTAAATCCAATTTTTGAAAATTCTTTAACTTCGAAATTTGGAATTTGGATCAAATTTGGTTTCATCAAAATTCATTTCCATTATATCAAAAACAAAATAAAGAGAGAAGATGAAATGACTTCTTCAAAATCAGAAGAAAAAAATTGGAAATTGAGTTTGAAATCAAAATATATTTATTTGGATTTATTTGCAAATATATTTTATGCAGATTTTATTAGCATAGCAAAAATGTTTATTTCTATAAGCTTGCTTTTTAGGCTAGATAAAAGTTCACAAGGTCATATATAAGACCATATTACTATGTGAAATTTCTGGGAATTCTTAGACTTATTTTCATTTGTTTTTTTCGTGCTTTAATGCTGCTGTAAAGAAAAAGGCGATTTAAAAAAACAGACAGCCCAGCTAGCACCAGCCTAGCCCAGCCAGCGAGGCAACGAAGCCAGCGAGCCGAGCGAGGCTCCAGTGCTCGCTAAGCGCCCAGTCCCACCTGATAGAAAAAAAAAGAACGAGGCCAGTGCCCCACGCATGTTACCCTCGCACGCTCGCTCTTCCTCTCCCTCGTTGACTCCCTCCCTCCCCTGCCGCTTGGACCCCACCTCTTCTTCTTCCTCCCACAGAAATGTACGCGTACATGGCTCCCGAAGCCCCTTCGTTTCAAATTCCTGGAAAACTAAATTCTAGTAAACCTCTCGCCCAAGGAAGATGTCCTATAAATAGCCACGACTCTCCTCGAACGATTCAGTCGAAAATCCCTCGCCAAAACCACTTATGGACAACGCACTCATCATTCCAATATCGCCCCAGAAGCTACAGTTCATCGCCGGATTTCGACGCCGGTGAGCCATCCCGACCCTTCTTTTCCTGTAGTTCGACTGCCCTTGATCTCCACAATCCTTTTGACAAGGTATTGTGATCCCTCTCCTTCTACAGAGGCCACCCTCGACCTTGTTGTCTTCGCCGGATCACCCAGAGTACCGAGCTTTGCCACTTCGTTCCATCGCCATTCCGATCATCACCGACTACACCACCGGACGAGCCACTCTCCACCGCATCTCCTAGACTCCTCCGCCGCCACCCACGATCGCCGGAGCCGCCGCCTCACCTGACGAGAGCCACCCCAAAGTAGGTAGTTCTTCTCTGTACCTAAACGAGCTCTTGTTCGCTCAGTTAAAAAACGTTTTGGTTTTTTTTCTTTCTAGATTGGTTTTTCTTCGGTTTAGTTCAAACCGCCCGTTCAGTTTTTTTATAAGCCGTAGCTACCGTTGCCCTACTGTGTACAGTCAAAAAAAGCCGTAGCTACCGGAACCATTAGATAGCGGTCGTCCTCTCCAAAACCCGCAGCAAACCAATCAGGGAGCGCCACTTGTCGTTGGCCGTTATTTGTTTTTTTCAGGAATTTTTTTCTAAATTCAGATTCTTTACCAAATCTTTTTTCTAGTATATCTTTTAATCTATAGATCCGATTTAGTTGATTCTTTTTCCTAATAGTTCATAAAAATATCCTCTATCCAGAGAACCAAACGAAAAATATTTTTGAAAAAAATTAAATTTCGAATTCAAACAGATCTGAATTCAAACTTCGTTAGGCCGTAACTTGAGTTTCGTAACTCCGTTTTGGATGATTCTTTTTGCAAATCGAAGCTTGTGACATGTTCTTTCTGTTAGAACCAAGACCATTTTTTTCTTTGAAAATTATGTTTTGTACAAAAACTTTATTTGGTTGTTTTTGGAGTTTTTTCAAGTCTTTTATTCGTTTTTTTATTCTTTTGCTTGATTGCTTATGAGTGTCAATACTTTCTTCGTTATCATCCGGAGTGCGAAGCTTGCTACTACGAATCTTTATAGTTCAACGAACGTCAGCAAGGCAAGTTCACACTTTGATCATACTTTTCAATACCCATTTTTACTATGCATTAGTTTCATCCTCAAAGATTGCATGAGTAGGATTGGGAACATGTGGTTATGCTATGTAGTTCATGTGGTAGGAACCTATGACCTTTGATCTCCCGGGAATATTCGTTATGTCATATATTGCTTATCCATGCTCGTAGACAGGGATTGGTATGTGTGATCCATGTAAGTTGCGAGAGATAATAATTTGGGGACAACTTAAGGTGGCAACTTTAATAGGTGGATTGTTTGGGGCACCTGGAGTAACCAGTGTTTGCCCAAGTGGAATCCCACAGTACCCGTGTGATTACCCTAGGTCCGCCACCCAGGCTCAAAGGGATCATAAGATATTTCATGCCTAGAAACTTCCGTGTGCAGCCACAAGCCATTATGGGCTCTGGCATAGTTGAGTAAGTTGTGTGACCTCTTTCTGTGGTAGACTAGCTGATGTAGGGGAAAGTAGGTGTACCGGTCTACCCAGAGTTTGGAGGAGATGCTTCACAAAGGCTATGTCTCGATCTTCCGATCATGGAGGTGGTCGAGTCTTGTGGGGAAAAGTGCGCAAACCTCTGCAGAGTGTACAAACTAATCATGATTAGCCGTGTCCCGGTTATGGACAACTTGAGTATCTAGAAGTGAATTATTGCTTGATCTCATCATTCTTTTTAATGAAATTTGGGTTACTAATAACTTGGGAATTTTGGGATTGAGTTGGAGGAACCTTCTCAATAATGGCATTTTAGTTTAGTAGTAATTTAAAAAAAATCCTTTGTTGTAGGGTAAAATTTGCTTTATGCAAAAATAAAACTTAGAGCCCCCACAAGCTAAATTTGCATATAGAGATAATCTTTTTCATTATTATTCTATGGTGTGAAATTGCTAGCATATTCCATGTGCTGACCTACACGGCTGCAACGTCTCATGTTGCAGACTTTTTCGATGAGGATTAAAGGTGCGATAGGTCGTTATTCTACACTCAGTTTGCCGTGGATTTGGATGGACTCATTTACCTACGATGCTTCCGTAATTATTTTTATTTTAGATGGCCTTTGGCCATGTTATTGTAATAAATACTCTTTTGAGGACCTCGATGTAATAAAGTGTGTGATTGAACTCTGTTACAATTCCTCGAGTATTGTGTGTGTCAGTATACCGATCCAAGGATGACACATAAGCACAGAGACTTCGATCCATTTGGGTCGGGTCGCTACAAAAAGTTTCTGTTTTTCAGCAACATCAAATCAACTATCACCATGGACCATCCCTAAGGTCTTACTTGGAACTCTATTGAAACAAAAACTATAAAACATGATTGCTATAGTAGGTTAATCATATGAACACACAAAAATAGTAGCTAAAAGTGTTGGGTTGTCTCCCAACAACCGCTTTTGTTTAAGGCCTTTTAAGCTAGGCATGATGAGTTCAATGATGCTCGGATAAAAGATAAGGATTGGAACATAACAAGAGCATCATGAATCATAAGTTCCTCTCTCATAATAATTTTTAGTAGCATCAAGAATAGATTCATCAATATAACCATCACATAAAACATTCTTTTCATGATCCGCAAGCATAGAAATTTTATTACTCTCCACATAAGAAAGTTTCTTCTCATTCACAATGGTGGGAGTATCATATGAAACTCGAATACTATATATTGTTTCCACATTAAAATAGTAATGTTCAGAAAAAGGGTAATCATAACTATGACAAGTTTTATAAATATAATCATCACTACTTTTTATAACATGAGTATCATCACAATAATCATCATAAGTAGCAACTTTGTTCTCATCATAGATAGGAGGCATGCAATCATCATAGAAAATTTGATTGTTCAAAGTAGGGGGACTAAAAAAGATCATCTTCATTAAACATAGCATCCCCAAGCTTAGGACAAACATTAATTGCAGCAAATAAATTATCAAACATGTCATTCTCATCAAACCTAGCATCCCCAAGCTTGTGGCTTGGCATATCATAAGCATAATCACTCTCATCATTAATAGTATGAATAGCACCAATGGTATAACAATTGCTATCATCATAATTTCCCAAGTTGGTGCCAAAAAGATTTCCAATATTATAAGAAGTGTCATTATCTTCCCAATCATAATCATCACAATAAGCAATAGGCATAACAAAATCATCATCAATAGTGCTCTCGGACATTGTGCCATAAGACATAGAAGCAATATCATCATCAAGTGCGTCATCTTCCAAAATTATTTTTGATTCATTTTCATGAGGCACAACAATAATAGGAGCAACATTATTTGTGAGAGATACCTTTTTAATTCTATTATTTGTGAGAGATACCTTTTTTCTTCTATTTTTTCGAGCTTCTTGTTGAAGAGATTGATTGGATAGGAAGCTCCTCCTTGTTGCCTAATTCATCATAATAAACACTAGGAGGGTATTGGGAAATATTTCCCCTTTCATTAGTACTCTCTTCATATTCTATTTGTTTTCTTGTCTTTAGATAGTTGGCAATATAAGGATTCTCAATGCAATTTAACGCACAAAACATATAAATTTCCTTTAGATCAAAATCAAGAAATCTCTTGAGATTAAATTCTGGAATACCCTCAGTTATACATTTCATTTCTTCATACCCCAAAAGAAGACTAAGCTCTTTATGCCGCTCAAGGGTAATCAAGTTATCACAATTTTTGGACACAATTTGATCATGAAACAATTTGCATTGAATATTTAAATGACCATGTTCATTGCAAAGTTCACTAGGATGGCGAGAAAAATTAAATCTTTCAACACAATAATTTAGCCTGTGTTGCAACCTTTTCATTTCTAAATATTTATGCTTCTTACAAAATCTATCTTCCCTTTTTGGTGTGCAATTGCACTCCCAATTCACTCCGCAAAAATTGACATTCTTATAGGAGACATCATTATCATGACTAATGCAATCATCATTAACATCACGGACATTCAAAGAATTCGTACTAGCAATATTGCAATCATGCCCATCATCCAACGTTTTATGCCATAAATTTTTCCGAATTCTTTTTATAGCAATTGAGCACAATTATCAAAATCCTTATTCTCAAGATAGACATTATAAAGATAAAGAACAACCTGAGGTAACCCAATCTCCATTTTTTTCATTTTCTTTTTATAAACAAAATTAGTGATAAAACAAGAAACTAAAAGATTTGATTGCAAGATCTAAAGATATACCTTCAAGCACTCGCCTCCCCAGCAGCGGCGCCAGAAAAGAGCTTGATGTCTACTAAGCACCTTTATTCTGGTAGACTTGTGTTGGGCCTCCAAGCGCAGAGTTTTGTAGGATAGTAGCAATTTTCCCTCAAGTGGATGACCAAAGGTTTATCAATCTGTGGGAGGTGTAGGATGAAGATGGTCTCTCTCAAACAACCCTGCAACCAAATACAAGAGATCTCTTGGGTCCCCAACACACCCAATACAATGGCAAATTGTGGTGCACTAGTTCAGCAAAGAGATGGTGATAAAAGTGTAATATGGATGGTAGAAATATATTTTTATAATTTGAATAAATAAAAACAGCAAGGTAGCGAACGATACAAGTGAGCACAAACGGTATTGCAATGCTTGAAAATGAGGCATAGGGTCCGTACTTTCGCTAGTGCAATCTCTCAACAATGCTAATATAATTGGATCATATAACCATCCCTCAACGTGCAACGAAGAATCACTCTAAAGTTCCTATCTAGCAGAGAACATAAGAATAAATCATTTGTAGGGTACAAAACCACCTCGAAGCTATTCATTCCGGTCGATCTATCCAAGAGTTCATACTAAAATAACACCAAGTTATTCTTTCCGATCGATCTATCAAGAGTTCGTACTAAAATAACACCAAGTTATTCTTTCTGATCGATCTATCAAGAGTTCGTAATTTAGGCCGAAACAGCAAGAGTTGGGATACAGATAAGGTAAATTACATCCGGGGTGTTACAGAGTTGTGCTCATCATGGTGGCCGCCGAGATGATGAAGATTGCCACCGGTGATGATTTCCCCCTCCAACAGAGTATCAGAATGGTGTCTAGATTGGTTTTTCGTGGCTACAGAGTCTTGCGGCAGTGGAACTTCCGATCTAGGGTTACCCCAAGGGTTTTTGGAATATTTGACGATTTATAGGGCGAAGAGGGGGTACGGGAGGCCACCGAGGTGGGCACAACCCACCTGGGCGCGCTTGGGCCCCCAAGCGCGCCCTGGTGGGTTGTGCCCCTCTTGGGGCACCCATAGGTGCTTCTCTGGCCCATTGGATGTCCTCTGGTCCAAAAAATCTCCAAAAAGTTTCGCTGCATTTGGACTCCATTTGATTTTTATTTTCTGCTATGTAAAAAACAAGCAAAAACAGCAACTGGCACTGGGCACTATGTCAATAGGTTAGTCCCAAAAAATGATATAAAGATGCTATAAAATGATTGTAAACCATCCAAGAATGATAATATATTAGCATTAGTACTTCATAAATTATAGATACGTTGGAGACGTATCAAGTCCCCACATTATTGACGGCATCCTTGAGCTCTTGCTGCACTTCGGCACTCTCGCCTCGTGCTTCTCACTCACACTTTTCATTGTCATAAGTTTGGCAAGCGATCGCTCGGCTGTCGCCTTCTGTTCGGCCGCCTCCTCCTTGGCCTTCTTCAGTTTGGCCACCTCCTCCTTGGCCTTCTTCAGTTTGGCCTTGAGGCCCTCGACCTTCGTGGTGACAGCTGCAAACATAACTAAGCACCTCTTGCTTAGGAATAATCCCGAACACTTTGATGAACAGGAGGAATGTAAAGTGTCGACTAGGCTAACCTTGCGCTTCGTCAAACCGGTTGCTGACGAGGTCGAGCTCCTCATCGAAGCTTTTGAGCTTCCGATTCATCTCATCCAACGTCGCGGCATTAGCTGTCGCCGCTAGAGACGAGGCCCGCAATCACAAAAAAAGAGAGGGTCGCATAGTTCAAACTCCCGGTTCAATGATTTTTGATCCTCCGCCAGGTTTTTCAATCCTGACAGAGTCTCAGGAGCTGCTATATACAAGGAGTGTACAACTTTGTTCAAAAATCTTCTTTATGAAAAGAGCATTACATGGCTTACCTCGAACCCCATCAGGAGGCCACCAAAGGCTTCCTCAGTCCGCTGTTAACGGACCGAATACTTTGCAACACCATGCCCATTAGGGAGCGGTGCTCCACAATCATGGAGGATTTGTTCAAGGCCTCCTCCATCATATCCGGGCACCTAGCCGCAACTCGATCGCCGGTGTTTGGCGCGAGCTGCAGGGCCCCGACCCCTCCTTCGGTGGAGGGTGGAATTGACGCCTTCGGGGGCCTTGGGGCTCCGAAGCTGTCTTTCAGGAGGGCTTGGTTTGACCGAGCTCTCCCTCTTTGTTCACCAGGAGGGATCCTTCCTCCTGGTCTTCGGCGACCGAGGTGTTTGCCTCGGCCATGATCTCGTCACTACCACCCCCCGTGTCCGGGTCGGGTGGGGTCCTTCAGGACAGTATCTCTTCGGTCTCCCCGATTACCGGAGGAGGCGCAGAACATGATGCGGACCCACTTTCTGCCAGTTCGGCTGTCGGAGAAGTCCCCTCTGAGATTTGATCAGTGGGGTGGGCGCATGGTGGGCTATAACATAACATACTTGTATACTGTTAGTAACAGACTAATGAAACGAGCGCCTGGGGAATCTTCGAGTTCATACCTTTCGGCGGGGGGCTTGACCCTGGGGTTCCTCTTCGGAACCTCCTCGGACGTCGTGGATTCCTTGTCGGAATCCGAGTTGTCATCAAGTAGGACAAACTTGGGCATGTGTTGTTTCTTTGGGAGACGAGGAGGTTGCTTGTAACACCCCGGATGCAATTTACCTTATATGTATCCCAACTCTTGTCGTTTCCGGCCTAAGTTATTTTATTTTCTCCATTGTCGGGTTTTTGTCTTCATGTGTTGTTGCCTTTGTCATGCATCTCATATCATGTCATCATGTGCATTGCATTCGCATACGTGTTCGTCTCATGCATCCAAGCATTTTCCCCGTTGTCCGTTTTGCATTCCGGCGCTCCTATCTCCTCCAGTGCCCCTTTCTACCTCTTTTCGTGTGTGGGGGTTAAACATTTCCGGATTGGACCGAGACTTGCCATGCGGCCTTGGTTTACTACCGGTAGACCGCCTGTCAAGTTTCATGCCATTTGGACTTCGTTTGATACTCCAACGGTTAACCGAGGGACCGAAAAGCCCTCGTTTGTGTTGCAGCCCAACACCCTTCCAATTTGGCCCAAAACCCACCAAAAACCCTTCTATCGTCTAGAGCGTTCGATCATGGTCGCGTGGCCGCAAACCGCACCTCATTTGGAGCTTCCTAGCTCCCTCTACCTCTATAAATAAATCCCCTTCCAAAATTCCCGGGTCTCTTCCCCCCTAACCCTAGATCTTTCCCTCTCCTCGCGCGCCGGACAAAGAATCCACCGACGGACATGTCCGCTGGCCTCCCGCCGCCGCCACATGGCACTGTCTGAGTCGCCCGCCTGGGCGCCCACATCGCCGCCGGATCCGCAGGGCCTGCCGACCCACTCCGGGCCCTCTC
>NC_041392.1:395214450-395218404 GCF_002162155.2 Triticum dicoccoides
TTGCTCGCCGAGCCGCCTCGGTCCGCCTCCGCGCCGGCGGCCGCCACCTTGCCGGCGACTCCGCCGCGCTTCACCGCTCCGGCTGCCACCCACCTCGCTCCGACGCCGCCACCAACGCCGTCCGCCGCCCCCTCGTCGCCCGCGCCGCCGTACAAGTCCGGCGACGTGCAACTCCGGCCTCCCTCGCCTCCGGTGACCAGCTTCGGCGGCCTCAGCTTCTTCTCCGGCGACCTCTACTCCGACCGGCGAACCTCGGGCCGCATGCATTGCTACAGTGTAGATCGGCCAGATCCAGATCCAAAAACGCATCGGTTGACTTTTCATCCCCGAACCCTAATTTTTTTGCAAACTTTCGCATGCCATAACTCTCTCATTGTAGGTCCGATTTGTGCGTGTAGCATATCAAAATGTTCGTCTCGACGAGTACATCATTTCATCTCATTGCATAATTTTCATTTGAGCTCATCTTGATGCCCAAAATGCTGGTGGAAGAGGGCTATGTGATGATTTTGGCAGATCCGTTTTAGCAAATGGCATTTTGTCATTTTTGCCATGATTAATGTGTGCATGCTATGATCCTGAACTCTACATGTGTTTTGTTATATGCTATGCCATCTTTACAGAGGTGCTTGCCATGTATTTTTGTGACATTTGTGGTGACTAGCACAAGCTTGCAAAGTAGCGTAATCGGTAATGCTAATTCCAGGGACTTAGAATTTCACTAAGTCCTTGTTTTGTTTTTGTCCTTATGCCATATGTTCATGTTGTTTCCTAGTGATCCGTGCCTCTTTTGAGGATGATCAGTAAAGGTTGTTTTTTTAATATTGTGGTGCTCTATCCATCCATGTATTTGTTTGCATTTATGGAGCACCCTAGCTTGAGTCAATCAAGCTCTACTTTTGCTATAAAATGATCCTGGCAGATTGTTGACTTGTTTAGCGATTTTGCCGAGGATGTTGCTATTGATCCGTGCATGCTATGTTGTTGTTCTTGCCATGTCTTCTTGGTGGGTGTATGCTTAGTTTGTCATGCCATGCTCTGTAGTGAGTGCATCGAGCTCGTAAACATGCCTATTCGTTAACTGATTTGCATGCTCCAGTTTTTCACTAAGTCTGAATCTGTTTATGTCTTTGCCATGTTCACATGCTTGCCATTGTATTTTCTGATCCATTTGGCTCAAGGTCACTAAGGGACTTTTGTTAGGTGCTTTGAGTAGCTTCATACCATGCCTTGCTTTGCCATGTTAAGTTCCTGTAGGATGTAGTTTTCATGCTCTAAAGTGTGCTTCCTGATGATAAATTCCAGACTTGTGTTAATTTCACGAAGTCTGAAACCTGTTATCATTTGCACTTTTGCCATGCTTGTTTGAACCTGTTAATGGATGAATTAGCCGTAGCTCAGTGTTCATATTTTGTCAAGCATCATGAGTGGATACCTGCCATGTATTTTGTTGTTATGTTTGAGTGTTGTAGCATATTTTTCTTGATGCATTTAGTTGGTCACTTGCTGATTATCGCAGACCGGTGCCATATTTGTTTTGCTTGCCATTTCCAAACCGTGCATCCGATTCCGGTGATCTTTATATCGATTTCAACCAAAATCACCTCACCTTTCAAGTGGCACTCTTGGATTTCCCAGTTGAGTCCAGGTTCAATCATTCCTTGTCAAATCTTGCATATGCATCACATACCACATCCTGCATATCATACCATGTTGTCTTCATGTTGTTTGAGCATTGCACGTGGTTGATGGTGTTCCATTTTCTTGTTGTTCTTGTTTGGGTAGAGACGGAAGACGAGTTCACGAATGAGGAGCCCGTTGAGTTTGCTTATGAGGATCAAGTCAACTCTAAGAACTTTGCAGGCAAGATGATCATACCCTCGAAATCACTTCTATCTTTGCGTGCTAGATGCTCGCTCTTTTGCTATGCCTATGCTATGATACCTACCACTTGCTTATCATGCCTCCCAAATTTCCATGTCAAACCTCTAACCCACCATGTCCTAGCAAACCGTTGATTGGCTATGTTACCACTTTGCTCAGCCCCTCTGATAGCATTGTTAGTTGCAGGTGAAGATTGGAGATCGTTCCTTGTTGGAACATTGTTTATTGTTGGGATATCACCATATTATCTTGTTTATCTTAATGCATCTATATACTTGGTAAGGGTGGAAGGCTCGGCCTTTTGCCTAGTGTTTTGTTCCACTCTTGCCGCCCTAGTTTCCGTCATATCGGTGTTATGTTCCCGGAATTTACGTTCCTTACGCGGTTGGGTTATAATGGGAACCCCTTAACAGTTCGCTTTGAATAAAACTCCTCCAGCAATGCCCAACCTTGGTTTTACCATTTTCCACCTAGCCTCTTTTTCCCTTGGGTTTCTGGAGCCCAAGGGTCATCTTTATTTAAACCCCCCTAGGCCAGTGCTCCTCTGAGTGTTGGTCCGACTGAGCTGCCTGCAGGGCCACCTCGGGGAAACTTGAGGGTTGGTTTTACTCGTAGCTAGTCTCATCTGAGTGTGCCCTGAGAACGAGATATGTGCAGCTCCTATCGGGATTTGTCGGCACATTCGGGCGGTGTTGCTGGACTTGTTTTACCATTGTCGAGGATGTCTTGTAACCGGGATGTCGAGTCTGATCGGAATGTCTCGGGAGAAGGAATATCCTTCATTGACCATGAGAGCTTGTGATGGGCTAAGTTGGGACTCCCCTACAGGTATTTGAACTTTCGAAAGCCGTGCCCGCGGTTATGGGAAGATGGGAATTTTTTAATGTCCGGTTGTAGATAACATGAAACTTAACTTAACTAAAATAAATCAACCACGTGTGTAACCGTGATGGTCTCTTCTCGGCGGAGTTCGGGAAGTGAACACGGTGTTGGAGTAATGCTTGACATACGTTGTTCTAGGATCACTTATTGATCGTAGTTGTTCGACCGTGCTTTGCCTTCTCTTCTCGCTCTCATTTGCGTATGTTAGCCACCATATATGCTAGTCCCTTGCTGCAGCTCCACATCAAACCTTGTCTTGCCTATAAGCTTAAATAGTCTTGATCGCGAGGGTGTGAGATTGCCGAGTCCCCGTGACTCACAGTTTACTTCCAAACCAGATGCAGGGACCGATGATACCGCTCCAGACGATGTGTAACACCCGCTATGTAACTTTCCCAATTTGTACTCCAACTCTTGCCGTTTCCGGCGTTAAGTTATTTTATTTTCCCAGGTTCGGGTATTTGCCTCTGTGTGTTGTTATCGTTGTCATGCATCTCATATCATGTCATCATGTGCATTGCATTTGCATACGTGTTCGTTTCTTGCATTCGAGCATTTTCCCCGTTGTCCGTTTTGCATTCCGGCGCTTCGTTCTCCTCCGGTGGTCATTTCTAGCTTTCTTTCGTGTGTGGGGATTGAACATTTCCGGATTGGACCGAGACTTGCCAAGCGGCCTTGGTTTACTACCGGTAGACCGCCTGTCAAGTTTCGTATCATTTGGACTTCGTTAACTCCAACGGTTAACCGAGGGACCGAAAGGCCTCGTGTGTGTTGCAGCCCAACACCCCTCTATTTTGGCCCAAAACCCACCCAACTCTGCTCCATCATCTAGAGCATTCGATCACGATCGCGTGGCCGAAAACCGCACCTCGTTTGGACTCTCCTAGCCCCCTCCACCTCTATTTAAAGACCACTCCCCGAAATTTTCGGGCAAAACCTAGTCGTCTTCCACCTCTCGCCGCCGGACACGTCCGATTCGGGCCGGACGTGTCCGACCTGTCCTGCCGCCGCCACATGGCATCGCGTCATTCGCCCGCGCCCGGTCCCCAGATCCCCGCGTCGCCCGGGCCTGGGAAGCCCGCATCCGGCCCCCGCGGGCCCATCCATCGCGCCGCCCCGCGCCTCCCTCTCCTCCCTCGCCCAAAGCCACCCGCCGGCGAGCTGCCGCCTCCTCTCCACGCCGGCGAG
>NC_041392.1:395218706-395227307 GCF_002162155.2 Triticum dicoccoides
GCCGCCTCGCCAGCCCGCGCCGCCTCGCCGCGCCTCCCCGCGCCGCTCCGCCGCCTCGGCCCCGCCTCGCCCCTCGCCGTCCGGTGAGCTCCGGCCACCTCGACCTCTCCGGCGACCCTGAGCACTGTTCCGGCGAAGATCCGGCCGTCCTCGTAATCCGTGCAAACCCTAGATCTCACAGGTGTTTTTTTACGAAGTCCCGAAATTGCAGATCCATGTGCTCATGTTCACGACTCCGTATCTTTGCATCCGTAGCTCCGATTCATGCATATAGCATATCAAAATGTTCACCTCAGAGAGTACATCATTTCATTCCATTGCATCATTTTCATTTGAGTTCATCTTGATGGCTGAAATGCCGTTAGAATAGGGCTACTTGAGATAATTGTCAGATCTGCTATTCCATTTAGGTTTTTATCATTTTTTGCCATGATTAATGTGTGCATGATATGCCCTGATGCTCTACATGTGTTTTGTTAAGGGTTTTCTCATCTTTCCAGAGGTGCAACCCATGTATTTTTGTGATGTGTGTGGAGACTTGTGCAAGCTTGCAAAGTGGTGCACTTGCTAATTCTGTTTTCAGGGACTTGGTGATTTCACTAAGTCCTGGAGCTGTTTATTTCATGATGACATATGTTCATGTTGTTTCCTAGTGATCCGTGCTTCTTTTGAGGATGATCAGTAAGGATGTTTTGTTAATATTGTAGTGCTCTATCCATCCATGTCTTTGTTTGCAATTATGGAGCAACCTAGCTTTAGTCAATCGAGCTCTACTTTTGCCACTTTGTGAATCTGGGCAGATTGTCAACTTGTTTGCAATTTTTCCGATGATGTTGTAGTTGATCCGTGCATGCTATGTTATTATTCTTGCCATTTCTAGCTTGCATTTTGTGCCTTCTTGATGGGTGTATGGTTGTCTTGCCATGACTTGCACCGTAGTGAGTGCATCGAGCTCGTAAACATGCCTACTTGAGTTATATTTCAGCATGTGTCAGTTTTTCACAAAGTCTGAAAACTGATTATGTTTTTGCTATGTTCACATGCTTGCAATTTTATTTTCTGATCCCTTTTGGCTCAAGGTCACTAAGAGACTTTTGTTAAGCTCATTGAGTAGCTCCATGCCATGCTTTACTTTGCCATGTTCAGGTCCTGTAGCATGTAGTTCTGTTGCTCCGAAGAGTGCTACCTGATCTGAAATTCCAGACAAGTGTTAATTTCACTAAGTCTGAGATATGTTTGCCATATGCATTTTTGCCATGCTTGTTTGAACCTGTTAATGGATGAATTGGCCGTAGCTCAGTGCTAGACTTTTGTTAAGTATCTTGTGTGCATCCCTGCCATGTATTTTGTTGTGATGTTTGGGTGCTGTAGCATGTTCGTCCCATTGCATTTAGATGGCTACTTGCTGTAAATCGCAGACTGGCGCCATATTTGAATCGCTTGCCATTTCCAAACCGTAACTCTGATTCCGGCGTTATTTATATCGTTTTCAAGCGATTTCACCTCATCTTTCCAGTGGCATACTTGGTTTTCCATGTTGAGGCCAGGTTCATGCATTTCCTGTCATATCTTGCATTTCGCATCCCGCATAGCATATCATCTTTGCATCATATTGCTTGGTCTTGCACGTGGTTGATTGTATCCTTGTTGCTTGTTTGTCTTGTTTGGGTAGAGCCGGGAGACGAGTTCGCTAACGAGGAGCCTGTTGAGTTTACTTTCGAGGATCCAGTCAACTCTGACAACTGTGCAGGCAAGATGATCATACCCTCGAAATCACTACTATCTTTGCTATGCTAGTTTGCTCGCTCTTTTGCTATGCCAATGCTACGATGCCTACCATTTTCTTGCAAACCTCCCAAATTGCCATGTCAAACGTATAACCCTCCTTGTCCTAGCAATCCGTTGATTGGCTATGTTACCGCTTTGCTCAGCCCCTCTTATAGCGTTGCTAGTTGCAGGTGAAGATTGAAGGCCGTTCCTTGTTGGAACCTTTATTTACTTGTTGAGATATCATTATATTATCTTGCTATCTTAATGCATCTATATACTTGGTAAAGGGTGGAAGGCTCGGCCTCTCGCCTAGTGTTTTGTTCCACTCTTGCCGCCCTAGTTTCCGTCATATCGGTGTTATGTTCCCGGATTTTGCGTTCCTTATGCGGTTGGGTTATAATGGGAACCCCTTGATAGTTCGCCTTGATTAAAGCTTTTCCAGCAATGCCCAACATTGGTTTTACCATTTGCCACCTAGCCTTTTCTTTCCCTTGGGTTCTGCAGACTCAAGGGTCATCATTCTTTTAACCCCCCCCCCCCGGGCCAGTGCTCCTCTGAGTGTTGGTCCAAACTGTCAGCCGCCGGTGGCTACCAGGGGCAACTCTGGGATGGCCTACCGGAAGTTTGGACAATCTGAGTGTGCCCTGACAAAGAGATATGTGCAGCTCCTATCGGGATTTGTCGGCACATTCGGGCGGTGTTGCTGGTCTTGTTTTAACCTGTCGAAGTGTCTTGAGTTACCGAGATACCGAGTCTGATCGGAACGTCTTGGGAGGAGGTCTATTCCTTCGTTGACCGTGAGAGCTTGTCATGGGCTAAGTTGGGACTCCCCTGCAGGGATTGAACTTTCGAAAGCCGTGCCCGTGGTTATGGGCAGACGGGAATTTGTTAATGTCCAGTTATAGATAACTTGAACCTTAATTTAATTAAAATGAATCAACTGAGTGTGTTACCGTGATGGCCTCTTCTCGGCGGAGTCCGGGAAGTGGACACGGTGTTGGAGTAATGTTTGCGCAGGTTGTTCTCTAGTTTCTCGCTCGCGCTTTGCCTCCTCTTCTCGCTCTCCTTTGCGAATAAGTTAGCCACCATACTTGCTAGTCGCTTGCTGCAGCTCCACTTATATTTACCTTGCCATACCTATAAGCTTAAATAGTCTTGATCGCGAGGGTGCGAGATTGATGAGTCCCTGTGGCTCACAGATTACTATTACACCAGATGCAGGGCCTGATGATTCCGCTCCAGGAGACGCGTTTGAGCTCAAGTGGGAGTTCGACGAAGACTCTCAACCTTACTATGTTTCCTTTCCCGATGATCAGTAGTGGTGCCCAGTTGGGGGTGATTGGGACCGTGTCGCATGTTGGGTTCTCTTTTATTTTGGCGCCGTAGTCAGGCCATGAGTGTTTGGATGATGTAATGTTATTTATGTACTTGATTGACGTGGCGAGTGTAAGCCAACTATGTTACCTCCCCTTTATTATTTATATTACATGGGATGTTGTGAAGATTGCCTAACTTGCGACATATGCCTTCAATGCGATTATGCCTCTAAGTCGTGCCTCGACACGTGGGAGATATAGTCGCATCGAGGGTCTTACAAGTTGGTAATCAGAGCCTTCCCCGACCTTAGGAGCCCCATTGCTTGATCGTTTTTAGCGGCCGAGTTGTGTCTAGAAAAAAATGTTTTGAGTCATTTAGGACTTATATATCGGAGACTTTAGGAATTCTTTTTACTTCCCAGTCTCCTCATCGCTCTGGTAAGGCATCCTGACGTAGAGTTTTGACTCTTCTCTTCTCAAATTTCACTAAAAAAAATTTAGGATCACGCGGGTATCTTGGAATCGTTCCGATGGTTTTATGATGAGAACATTGACTTGGTGCCTCCTGTCAGGGGTTTAGTGGAAGTGTCCTGGGGAGTTGAGCTCTGAGGTGTTGTCATCATAATTTTATCGTTGCAATTCTGGAATACCTGAGTTTAGTACACCGACATCGAGAATCTCTTTTATGCAGTTCGTTGGTGAGATAACCTCGACGCCACCCAGTACTGGGGCGGGAGTTCAGGAGTATCGCCATAACTTGTATAACGGATGCTTTTCGAAGGTTGAGGTAGATGGTTTCCGAAGGTTTCTTGGTTATGTGTTAAAGGATGGATATAGCTGGATGTAGGAATTGCTAGTTTGGGTGAGATATTATGCTTCCCCTGTATCCCCAACACCTGATTGCATAACCGGAAAGGTTCAGGAGTTTCATAGGTGGGAATTCTTGTAGCTCTAGTTCTTCTTCCACGGATATTGGTTTGATATTGGGATTTCTTCCTCTACTCAAGTGACCAAGAAGCACAAGTATTGGCTTCCTCCTACTCCGTTTCGTCAGCCGTATCAGCAGAAGAGCAAAGGTGGCAGTGGTTCTTCCCACCCACCCAACCCTGGCTTTCAGAACAAGACTTCGTCTCAAGCTCCAAGATCGAGTGCTCCGTATCACCGTCCGCTTTCAGAGGTCACGTGCAACAAGTGCCAACAGAAGGGTCACTATGCCAACAAGTGTTTCAACCAGAGGCGTCTTCCTCCTCCTCCTCCTCCTCCTATCAGATCGGCAAGTACAGTTGTGGTCAAGCATAACCCCAAGCACGCCAAGGTCAACTTGATGAACGCAGCTCAGGCGGAGGACTCGTCAGATGTGATCATGGGTAACCTTCCTGTTAACGATGTTCCCGCAAAAGTTCTTTCTGACACTAGTGCATCGCATTGCTTCATCTCGAAACCTTTTGCATCTAAGAATGAGTTGAATTCCCAAGTTATGCATAAACCGTTAGCAGTTGTCTCTCCAGGTAAATGTTTGCTTGCTAATCACGAGATTCCGGATATTTCTATCATGATGGGTGATTTCAAGTTTGTGGCTTCTCCATTGGTTCTTGGTAACTCGGATATTGATCTTATTCTCGGAATGGATTGGCTTTCTAAGCACAAGGCTCAGCTTGATTATGCAGCCAGGCAGATTCAACTGACTCATTCGTCTGAGGATGTAATTGTCTTTGCCGCTCGGGATAATACCATCCGTCTGTTTTCTCTCAATGAAAGGGGTGTACTCAATGCCATCTCGCAAATTCTAGTCGTTTGCGAATATCAAGACGTCTTTCCAGAAGAGCTTCCAGGAATGCCTCCGCACCGGCCAGTTGAATTCGTTATTGATCTTGAGCCTGGCACGGAACCTGTGTGCAAACGTCCCTACAAGCTCGGACCTGAAGAGTTGAAGGAGCTGAAGAAGCAACTCAATATTCAAGAGAAAATGGGTCTCATTCGGCCTAGTTCTTCTCCGTGGGGTTGTGGTGTTCTTTTTGTGAAGAAGAAGGATGGAATGGACCGACTTTGTGTTGATTACCGTCCATTGAACAAGAAGACCATCAAGAACAAATACCCACTTCCCAACATCAATGAGCTGTTCGAACAACTCAAAGGTGCCCAAGTATTCTCCAAGCTCGATCTCCGTATGGGTTATCATCAGATTCGAATTCGTGAGCAAGATATTCCAAAGACAGCTTTCAGGACAAGCTTTGGTTCATATGAATACACTGTCATGTCTTTTGGCCTCGTCAACGCTCCTCCAACTTTCTCTCGCATGATGAACTTCATCTTCAATTCCTACACCAATGACTTCGTTTTGGTCTATCTCGACGACATTCTGGTTTTCTCCAAGAACAAGGAAGATCATGCCAAGCACTTGCGTTTGGTTCTTGATAAGCTAAGGGAACATCAGTTCTACGCCAAGTTCTCCAAGTGCAAATTTTGGCTCGATGAGGTTCTTTATCTTGGGCATATCATCTCTGCCAAGGGCATTGCCGTGAATCCTAAGAAGGTGTCTGCAATTATGAATTGGGAACCTCCTCAGAACGTGAAGCAACTCCGTAGCTTCCTCGGTCTCGCAAGCTATTGCCGAAGATTCATTGAAAACTTTTCTAAGATCGCGAAGCCTCTCTCAAATCTTCTTCAGGAGCACGTCAAGTACGTTTGGTCTCCGGAGTGTGATATTGCTTTCAACACTTTGAAAGAGAAATTGATCACTGCTCCAGTTCTGACTCCGCCTGATGAATCTAAGCCGTACGAGGTCTTTTGTGATGCCTCTCTCCAAGGTCTTGGTGCAGTATTGATGCAAGAGAAGAAAGTTGTTGCTTATACATCTCGCCAATTGAAGCCTAATGAGAAGAACTACCCCACTCATGATCTCGAGTTGGCGGCAGTTGTGCATGCTCTTTTGACTTGGAGACATCTTCTATTGGGAAGAAAAGTGGACATTTTCACTGATCACAAGAGTCTCAAGTACATCTTCACTCAGCCTAATCTCAACCTTAGGCAAACTCGATGGGTCGAAATGATTCAAGAGTATAATCTGAGTATCGAGTATACTCCAGGCAAGGCCAACGTGATTGCTGACGCATTGAGCAGGAAAGCTTGCTGCAACAGTCTGATTCTCAAGCCTTATCAACCCGAGCTTTGTGAAGCTTTCCGCAAACTTAATCTGCAAGTTGTTCCTCAAGGTTTCCTTGCCAACCTTCAAGTCTCTCCTACCTTAGAAGACCAGATTCGCCAAGCTCAGCTTCTTGATGCTATGGTGGAAAAGGTGAAGATTGCGATTGCCAAGAGTCATTCCAAGTACAAGTGCTACCGCCTTGATGACAAGGACACTCTCTTCTTCGAGGATCGTATTGTTGTACCCAAAGGTGAACTTCGTAAAGTGATCATGAACGAGGCTCACAATTCTCTCCTCTCCATCCACCCTGGGAGCACGAAGATGTATTAGGACCTCAAGCAAGCTTATTGGTGGACTCGAATGAAGCGTGAGATCGCTCAATTCGTGAATGAATGTGATGTCTGTAGAAGAGTGAAGGCAGAACACCAAAGGCCAGCAGGTCTCCTCCAACCTCTTGCCATTCCAGAATGGAACTTTGACCACATTGAAATGGACTTCATGACTGGGTTTCCAAAGTCCAAGCGTGGCAATGATGCTATATTCATTGTCATCGACAAACTCACCAAAGTGGCTCACTTTCTGCCTATCAAAGAGTCGATCACTGCAGCTCAATTGGCGGAACTCTATATCTCTCGTATTGTCTCTCTGCACGGCATTCCACAAGTGATCTCTTCAGACCATGGCAGCATCTTTACCTCAAAGTTTTGGGATTCTTTTCAGAAGACCATGGGTACCAACATCCGCTTCGGCACAACATTCCATCCTCAAACTAGCGGTCAAGTCGAGCGTGTCAACTAGATTCTTGAAGATATGCTCATGGCTTGTGTGATCTCCTTAGGCATGAAATGGGAGGATTGTGTTCCTTATGCTGAATTCTCCTACAACAACAGTTTTCAAGCAAGTTCGGGCAAGGCCCCTTTTGAAATTATGTATGGCAGGAAGTGCCGTACCCCTCTCAACTGGTCTGAAAGTGGTGAACGTCAGCTTTTGGGTAATGACTTAATCTCAGAAGCAGAAGAAAATGTGCAAAGTCATTCGAGATAACCTCAAAGCAGCCCAATCCCGCCAGAAGAGCTACTATGATAGTAAGCACCGTGATTTCGCTTTCGAGATCGGAGATCATGTTTACCTCTGCGTCTGTCCTATGAAAGGTACTCGTTGCTTCGGTATCAAAGGGAAGCTTGCCCCCAGATACATGGGACCTTTTAAGATTGTCAGCAAGAGAGGCGACCTCGCCTATCAACTCGAGCTTCCTTCAAACTTTGCAAATGTTCATGACGTGTTCCATGTCTCTCAGCTTCGAAAGTGCTTCAAGACTCCTAACCATACCGTCAATTTCGAGGGCATTGAGCTCCAAGAAGATCTTTCCTATCGTGAGCACCCAGTTGCTATTCTTGAAGAGATTGAACGCAAGACTCGCAACAAGTCAATCAAATTTCTCAAAGTCAAGTGGTCAAACCATTCCGACCGTGAAGCTACCTGGGAACACGAGGATCACCTCCATTCTGAGTACCCGGCGTTCTTTCAGTCCTAGATCTCAGGACGAGATCCTTTCGTAGTGGTGGAGTGTTGTAACACCCCGGATGTAAGTTTCCCAATTTGTACTCCAACTCTTGCCGTTTCCGGCATTAAGTTATTTTATTTTCTCGGGTTCGGGTCTTTGTCTCCATGTGTTGTTATCATTGTCATGCATCTCATATCATGTCATCATGTGCATTGCATTTGCATACGTGTTCGTCTCTTGCATTCGAGCATTTTCCCCGTTGTCCGTTTTGCATTCCGGCGCTTCGTTCTCCTCCGGTGGTCATTTCTAGCTTTCTTTCGTGTGTCGAGATTAAACATTTCCGGATTGGACCGAGACTTGCCAAGCGGCCTTGGTTTACAACTGGTAGACCGCCTGTCAAGTTTCGTATCATTTGGACTTCGTTTGTTACTCCAACGGTTAACCGAGGGACCGAAAAGGCCTCGTGTGTGTTGCAGCCCAACACCCCTCTATTTTGGCCCAAAACCCACCAACTCTGCTCCATCATCTAGAGCGTTCGATCACGATCGCGTGGCCGAAAACCGCACCTCGTTTGGACTCTCCTAGCCCCCTCCACCTCTATTTAAAGACCACTTCCCGAAATTTTCAGGCAAAACCTAGTCGTCTTCCACCTCTCGCCGCCGGACACGTCCAATTCGGGCCGGACATGTCCGACCTGTCCCGCCGCCGCCACGTGGCCTCGCGTCATTCGCCCGTGCCCGGTCCACAGATCCCCGCGCCGCCCGGGCCCGGGAAGCCCGCATCCGGCGCCCGCGGGCCCATCCATCGCGCCGCCCCGCGCCTCCCTCTCCTCCCTCGCCCACTGCCACCCGCCGGCGAGCCGGCGC
>NC_041392.1:395227752-395230136 GCF_002162155.2 Triticum dicoccoides
AGCTCCGCCGCCCGCCGCCTTCGCCCGCGCCGCGCCTCCTCGCGCCGCTCCGCCGCCTCGGCCCCGCCTCGCCCCTCGCCGTCCGGCGAGCTCCGGCCACCTCGACCTCTCCGGCGACCCTTAGCACTGTTCCGGCGAAGATCCGGCTGTCCTTGTAATCCGTGCAAACCCTAGATCTCGGAGGTGTTTTTTTTACTAAGTCCCGAAATTGCAGATCCATGTGCTCATGTTCACGGCTCCGTATCTTTGTATCCCTAGCTCCAATTCATGCATATAGCATATCAAAATGTTCATCTCAGAGAGTACATCATTTCATTCCATTGCATCATTTTCATTTGAGTTCACCTTGATGTCCGAAATTCCGTTAGAAGAGGGCTACTTGAGATTATTGTCAGATCTGCTATTCCATTTAGGTTTTTGCCATTTTTTGCCATGATTAATGTGTGCATGATATGCCCTGATGCTCTACATGTGTTTTGTTAAGGGTTTTGTCATCTTTCCAGAGGTGAAACCCATGTATTTTTGTGATGTGTGTGGTGACTTGTGCAAGCTTGCAAAGTGGTGCACTTGCTAATTCTGTTTTCAGGGACTTAGTGATTTCACTAAGTCCTGGAGCTGTTTATTTCATGATGCCATATGTTCATGTTGTTTCCTAGTGATCTGTGCCTCTTTTGAGGATGATCAGTAAGGATGTTTTGTTAATATTGTAGTGCTCTATCCATCCATGTCTTTGTTTGCAATTATGGAGCAACCTAGCTTTAGTCAATCGAGCTCTACTTTTGCTACTTTGTGAATCTGGGCAGATTGTCAACTTGTTTGCAATTTTGCTGATGATGTTGTAGTTGCTCCGTGCATGCTATGTTATTATTCTTGCCATGTCTAGCTTGAATTTTGTGCCTTCTTGATGGATGTATGCTTATCTTTCCATTACTTGCACCATAGTGAGTGCATCGAGCTCGTAAACATGCCTACTTGAGTTATATTTCAGCATGTGTCAGTTTTTGACCAAGTCTGAAAACTGACTATGTTTTTGCTATGTTCACATGCTTGCAATTGTATTTTCTGATCCCTTTTGGCTCAAGGTCACTAAGAGACTTTTGTTAAGCTCATTTAGTAGCTCCATGCCATGCTCTACTTTGCCATGTTCAGGTCCTGTAGCACATGCTTGCAATTGTATTTTCTGATCCCTTTTGGCTCAAGGTCACTAAGAAACTTTTGTTAACCTCATTTAGTAGCTCCATGCCATGCTCTACTTTGCCATGTTCAGGTCCTGTAGCATGTAGTTTTGTTGCTCCGAAGAGTGCTACCTGATCTGAAATTCCAGACAAGTGTTAATTTCACTAAGTCTGAGATATGTTTGCCATATGCATTTTTGCCATGCATGTTTGAACCTGTTAATGGATGAATTGGCCATAGCTCAGTGCTAGACTTTTGTTAAGTATCTTGTGTGCATCGCTGCCATGTATTTTGTTGTCATGTTTGGGTGTTGTAGCATGTTCGTCTCCTTGCATTTAGATGGCTACTTGCTGTAAATCGCAGACCGGCGCCATATTTGAATCGCTTGTCATTTCCAAACCGTAACTCCGATTCCGGCGTTCTTTATATCGTTTTCAAGTGATTTCACCTCATCTTTCCAGTGGCACACTTGGTTTTCCAAGTTGAGGCCAAGTTCATGCATTTCCTGTCATATCTTGCATTTCGCATCCCGCATAGCATATCATATTGCTTGGTCTTGCACGTGGTTGATTGTATCCTTGTTGCTTGTTTGTCTTGTTTGGGTAGAGCCGGGAGACGAGTTCGCTAACGAGGAGCCTGTTGAGTTTACTTCCAAGGATCCAGTCAACTCTGACAACTGTGCAGGCAAGATGATCATACCCTCGAAATCACTACTACCTTTGCTATGCTAGTTTGCTCGCTCTTTTGCTATGCCAATGCTATGATGCCTACCATTTGCTTGCAAGCCTCCCAAATTGCCATGTCAAACCTCTAACCCTCCTTGTCCTAGCAAACCATTGATTGGCTATGTTACCGCTTTGCTCAGCCCCTCTTATAGCGTTGCTAGTTGCAGGTGAAGATTGAACGCCGTTCCTTGTTGGAACCTTTATTTACTTGTTGGGATATCATTATATTATCTTTCTATCTTAATGCATCTATATACTTGGTAAAGGGTGGAAGGCTCGCCCTCTCGCCTAGTGTTTTGTTCCACTCTTGCCGCCCTAGTTTCCGTCATATCGGTGTTATGTTCCCGGATTTTGCGTTCCTTACGTGGTTGGGTTATAATGGGAACCCCTTGATAGTTCGCCTTGATTAAAGCTTTTCCAGCAATGCCCAACATTGGTTTTACCATTTGCCACCTAGCTTTTTCTTTCCCTTGGGTTCTGCAG
>NC_041392.1:395230432-395236716 GCF_002162155.2 Triticum dicoccoides
TGTTGTGAAGATTGCCTAACTTGTGACATATGCCTTCAATGCGATTATGCCTCTAAGTCGTGCCTCGACACGTGGGAGATATAGTTGCATCGAGGGTGTTACAAGTTGGTAATCAGAGCCTTCCCCGACCTTAGGAGCCCCATTGCTTGATCGTTTTTAGCAGCCGAGTTGTGTCTAGAAAAAAATGTTTTGAGTCATTTAGGACTTATATATCAAAGAGTTTAGGAATTCTTTTTACTTCCCAGTCTCCTCATCGCTCTGGTAAGGCATCCTGACGTAGAGTTTTGACTCTTCTCTTCTCAAATTTCACAAAAAAAAATTTAGGATCACGCGGGCATCTTGGAATCGTTTCGATGGTTTTATGATGAGAACATTGACTTGGTGCCTCCTGTCAGGGGTTTAGTGGAAGTGTCCTGGGGAGTTGAGCTCTGAGGTGTTGTCATCATAATTTTATCGTTGCAATTCTGGAATACCTGAGTTTAGTACGTCGACATCGAGAATCTCTTTTATGTAGTTCGTTGGTGAGATAACCTTGACGCCACCCAGTACTGGGGCGGGAGTTCGGGAGTATCGCCATAACTTGTATAACGGATGCTTTTCGAAGGTTGAGGTAGATGGTTTCCGAAGGTTTCTTGGTTATGTGTTGAAGGATGGATACAGCTGGATGTAGGAATTGCTAGTTTGGGTGAGATATTATGCTTCCCCTATATCCCCAACACGTGATTGCATAACCGGAAAGGTTCGGGAGTTTCATAGGTGGGAATTCTTGTAGCTCTAGTTCTTCTTCCACGGATATTGGTTTGAGATTGGGATTTCTTACCGATTATTCGTTCTTGATCCGTACCTTATTGATTTATTTCTCTACCTTAATTCTAAGTGGCTTCTCAATTTATGGATATGTGACCATTTCAAGAGGAATACATTCGTTCATTTTGTTCGAATGTGAAGACTATATGTTGCAATTTTCATTCCGTTGGATTCAGCTTCAATAATTGTCTATCAATGTGCTAATTGTGGTCAACCTCTTCAGGATGGCTCCTCCAACGCGCACGACTCCGAATCCTGATCTGCCACCACCTCCACCTCCTCCAGAGGCATGGCAAGCTGTGATGGCCGCAACCAATGCAAACACACAGTTGATCATGCAAATTCTCCAAGAGCGCAATCAAGGCAGTCAAGGGAATCAAGGCAACAATCAGAGTCACTTTGCTACACTCAACCAGTTCCTTGCTAATGGGCCAAAGACTTTCAGCAATTGTGTTGAGGCAACCGATGCTGACGATTGGTTAGTGGATCTATGCAAGCATTTCGAGCGCAGTAACGTCAGGCCTGAGGACTTTGTTAAGTTCTCTTCCTTCCAACTCAAAGATCAAGTTGCAGAATAGTTCCAGCAGTACAAGGATTCCAGAGGTGGACGTGTTATCACTTGGGATGATTTCCGTAGAGATTTCCGAGCTCATCATATTCCCCAGAGCGTGGTTGAAAGCAAGCGTGAGGAATTCCGCAATCTGAAGCAAGGCTCTTTGTCTGTCTATGACTACAACAAGTTGTTTCAGAAGCTCGCCCGCTTTGCCAAGCAGGACGTCCCTGATGAGAAGAGCACGATATACCAGTTCAGAGGTGGTCTCAGAGAAGAAATTCAGCTCGCTCTTGTTCTCTTTGAGCCCTTGAGATACGATGAGTTCTACAACATGGCATTGAAGCAAGAGGCTACTCAGTTGAGGTGTGATGCTTCCAAGAAGCGAGTCAGAGATGTTACTCCTTCTTCCTCTACTCAAGTGACCAAGCAGCAGAAGTATTGGCTTCCTCCTCCTCCGTTTCGTCAGCCGTATCAGCAGAAGAGCAAAGGTGGCAGTGGTTCTTCCCACCCACCCAACCCTGGCTTTCAGAACAAGACTTCGTCTCAAGCTCCAAGATCGAGTGCTCCGTATCACCGTCCGCTTTCAGAGGTCACGTGTAACAAGTGCCAACAGAAGGGTCACTATGCCAACAAGTGTTTCAACTAGAGGCGTCTTCCTCCTCCTCCTCCTCCTATCAGATCGGCAAGTACAACTGTGGTCAAGCATAACCCCAAGCACGCCAAGGTCAACTTGATGAA
Source organism: Triticum dicoccoides (assembly GCF_002162155.2). Lineage (NCBI taxonomy): Eukaryota > Viridiplantae > Streptophyta > Magnoliopsida > Poales > Poaceae > Triticum > Triticum dicoccoides. The sequence goes on from NC_041392.1 coordinate 395,232,531, forward strand.
CGCAGCTCAGGCGGAGGACTCGTCAGATGTGATCATGGGTAACCTTCATGTTAACGATGTTCCCGCAAAAGTTCTTTTTGACACTGGTGCATCGCATTGCTTCATCTCGAAACCTTTTGCATCTAAGCATGAGTTGACTTCCCAAGTTATGCATAAACCGTTAGCAGTTGTCTCTCCGGGTAAATGTTTGCTTGCTAATCACGAGATTCCGGATATTTCTATCATGACGGGTGATTTCAAGTTTCTGGCTTCTCCATTGGTTCTTGGTAACTCGGATATTGATCTTATTCTCGGAATGGATTGGCTTTCTAAGCACAAGGCTCAGCTTGATTGTGCAGCCAGGAAGATTCAATCGACTCATTCGTCTGAGGATGTAATTGTCTTTGCCGCTCGGGATAATACCATCCGTCTGTTTTCTCTCAATGAAAGGGGTGAACTCGATGCCATCTCGCAAATTCCAGTCCTTTGTGAATATCAAGACGTCTTTCCAAAAGAGCTTCCAGGAATGCCTCCGCATCGGCCAATTGAATTCGTTATTGATCTTGAGCCTGGCACGGAACCTGTGTGCAAACGTCCCTACAAGCTCGGACCTGAAGAGTTGAAGGAGCTAAAGAAGCAACTCGATATTCAAGAGAAAATGGGTCTCATTCAGCCTAGTTCTTCTTCGTGGGGTTGTGGTGTTCTTTTTGTGAAGAAGAAGGATGGAATGGACCGACTTTGTGTTGATTACCGTCCATTGAACAAGAAGACCATCAAGAACAAATACCCACTTCCCAACATCAATGAGCTGTTCGAACAACTCAAAGGTGCCCAAGTATTCTCCAAGCTCGATCTCCGTATGGGTTATCATCAGATTCGAATTCGTGAGCAAGATATTCCCAAGACAGCTTTCAGGACAAGCTTTGGTTCATATGAATACACTGTCATGTCTTTTGGCCTCGTCAACGCTCCTCCAACTTTCTCTCGCATGATGAACTTCATCTTCAATGCCTACACCAATGACTTCGTTTTGGTCTATCTCGACGACATTCTGGTTTTCTCCAAGAACAAGGAAGATCATGCCAAGCACTTGCGTTTGGTTCTTGATAAGCTAAGGGAACATCAGTTCTACGCCAAGTTCTCCAAGTGCGAATTTTGGCTCGATGAGGTTCTTTATCTTGGTCATATCATCTCTGCCAAGGGCATTGCCGTGAATCCTAAGAAGGTGTCTGCAATTGTGAATTGGGAACCTCCTCAGAACGTGAAGCAACTCCGTAGCTTCCTCGGTCTCGCAAGCTATTGCCGAAGATTCGTTGAAAACTTTTCTAAGATCACGAAGCCTCTCTCAAATCTTCTTCAGAAGCACGTCAAGTACTTTTGGTCTCCGGAGTGTGATATTGCTTTCAACACTTTGAAAGAGAAATTGATCATTGCTCCAGTTCTGACTCCGCCTGATGAATCCAAGCCGAACGAGGTCTTTTGTGATGCCTCTCTCCAAGGTCTTGGCGCAGTATTGATGCAAGAGAAGAAAGTTGTTGCTTATACATCTCGCCAATTGAAGCCTAATGAGAAGAACTACCCCAGTCATGATCTCGAGTTGGCGGCAGTTGTGCATGCTCTTTTGACTTGGAGACATCTTCTATTGGGAAGAAAAGTGGACATTTTTACTGATCACAAGAGTCTCAAGTACATCTTCACTCGGCCTAATCTCAACCTCAGGCAAACTCGATGGGTCGAAATGATTCAAGAGTATAATCCGAGTATCGAGTATACTCCAGGCAAGGCCAATGTGATTGCTGACGCATTGAGCAGGAAAGCTTACTGCAACAGTCTGATTCTCAAGCCTTATCAACCCGAGCTTTGTGAAGCTTTCCGCAAACTTAATCTGCAAGTTGTTCCTCAAGGTTTCCTTGCCAACCTTCAAGTCTCTCCTACCTTAGAAGATGATATTCGCCAAGCTCAGCTTCTTGATTCTATGGTGAAAAAGGTGAAGATTGGGATTGCCAAGAGTCAGTCCAAGTACAAGTGCTACCGCCTTGATGACAAGGACACTCTCTTCTTCGAGGATCGTATTGTTGTACCCAAAGGTGAACTTCGTAAAGTGATCATGAACGAGGCTCACAATTCTCTCCTCTCCATCCACCCTGGGAGCATGAAGATGTATCAGGACCTCAAGCAAGCTTATTGGTGGACTCGAATGAAGCGCGAGATCGCTCAATTCGTGAATGAATGTGATGTCTGCAGAAGAGTGAAGGCAGAACACCAAAGGACAGCAGGTCTCCTCCAACCTCTTGCCATTCTAGAATGGAAGTTTGACCACATTGAAATGGACTTCGTGACTGGGTTTCCAAAGTCCAAGCGTGGCAATGATGCTATATTCGTTGTCATCGACAAACTCACCAAAGTGACTCACTTTCTGCCTATCAAAGAGTCGATCACTGCAGCTCAATTGGCGGAACTCTATACCTCTCGTATTGTCTCTCTGCACGGCATTCCACAAGTGATCTCTTCAGACCGTGGCAGCATCTTTACCTCAAAGTTTTGGGATTCTTTTCAGAAGACCATGGGCACCAACATCCGCTTCAGCACAGCATTCCATCCTCAAACTAGCGGTCAAGTCGAGCGTGTCAACTAGATTCTTGAAGATATGCTCATGGCTTGTGTGATCTCCTTCGGCATGAAATGGGAGGATTGTCTTCCTTATGTTGAATTCTCCTACAACAACAGTTTTCAAGCAAGTTCGGGCAAGGCCCCTTTTGAAATTCTGTATGGCAGGAAGTGTCGTACCCCTCTCAACTGGTCTGAAACCGGTGAACGTCAACTTTTGGGTAATGACTTAATCTCAGAAGCAGAAGAAAATGTGCAAAGTCATTCGAGATAACCTCAAAGCAGCCCAATCCCGCCAGAAGAGCTACTTGATAGTAAGCACCGTGATTTGGCTTTCGAGATCGGAGATCATGTTTACCTCCGCGTCTCTCCTATGAAAGGTACTCGTCGCTTCGGTATCAAAGGGAAGCTTGCCCCTAGATACGTGGGACCTTTTAAGATGTCAGCAAGAGAGGCAACCTCGCCTATCAACTCGAGCTTCCTTCAAACTTTGCAAATGTTCATGACGTGTTCCATGTCTCTCAGCTTCGAAAGTGCTTCAAGACTCCTGACCATACCGTCAACTTCGAGGACATTGAGCTCCAAGAAGATCTTTCCTATCGTGAGCACCCAGTTGCTATTCTTGAAGAGATTGAACACAAGACTCGCAACAAGTCAATCAAATTTCTCAAAGTCAAGTGGTCAAACCATTCTGACCGTGAAGCTACCTGGGAACACGAGGATCACCTCCGTTCTGAGTACCTGGCGTTCTTTCAGTCCTAGATCTCGGGACGAGATCCTTTTGTAGTGGTGGAGTGTTGTAACACCCCAGATGTAACTTTCCCAATTTGTACTCCAACTCTTGCCATTTCCGGTGTTAAGTTATTTTATTTTCTCGGGTTCGGATCTTTTTCTCCATGTGTTGTTATCGTTGTCATGCATCTCATATCATGTCATCATGTGCATTGCATTTGCATACGTGTTCGTCTCTTGCATTCGAGCATTTTCCCCGTTGTCCGTTTTGCATTCCGGCGCTTCGTTCTCCTCCGGTGGTCATTTCTAGCTTTCCTTCGTGTGTGGGGATTAAACATTTCCGGATTGGACCGATACTTTCCAAGCGGCCTTGGTTTACTACCGGTAGACCGCCTGTCAAGTTTCGTATCATTTGGACTTCGTTTGTTACTCCAACGGTTAACCGAGGGACCGAAAAGGCCTCGTGTGTGTTGCAGCCCAACACCCCTCTATTTTGGCCCAAAACCCACCCAACTCCGCTCCATCATCTAGAGCGTTCAATCACGATCGCGTGGCTGAAAACGGCACCTCGTTTGGACTCTCGTAGCCCCCTCCACCTCTATTTAAAGACCACTCGCCGAAATTTTTGGGCAAAACCTAGTCGTCTTCCACCTCTCGCCGCCGGACACGTCTGATTCGGGCCGGACGTGTCCGACCTCCCGCCGCCGCCACGTGGCATCACGTCATTCGCCCGCGCCCGGTCCCTAGATCCCCGCGCCGCCCGGGCCCGGGAAGCCCGCATCTGGCCCCCGCGGGCCCATCCATCGCGCCGCCCCGCGCCTCCCTCTCCTCCCTCGCCTGCCGCCACCCGCCGGTGAGCCGCCGCCGC
>NC_041392.1:395237192-395239425 GCF_002162155.2 Triticum dicoccoides
CGCCTCGGCCCCGCCTCGCCCCTCGCCGTCCGGCGAGCTCCGGCCACCTCGACCTCTCCGGCGGCCCTTAGCACTGTTCCGGCGAAGATCCGGCCGTCCTTGTAATCCGTGCAAACCCTAGATCTCGGAGGTGTTTTTTTACTAAGTCCCAAAATTGCAGATCCATGTGCTCATGTTCACGGCTCCGTATCTTTGTATCCCTATCTCCAATTCATGCATATAGCATATCAAAATGTTCATCTCAGAGAGTACAACATTTAATTCCATTGCGTCATTTTCATTTGAGTTCATCTTGATGCCCGAAATTCTGTTAGAAGAGGGCTACTTGAGATTATTGTCAGATCTGCTATTCCATTTAGGTTTTTGTCATTTTTTGCCTTGATTAATGTGTGCATGATATGCCCTGATGCTCTACATGTGTTTTGTTAAGGGTTTTGTCATCTTTCCAGAGGTGAAACCCATGTATTTTTGTGATGTGTGTGGTGACTTGTGCAAGCTTGCAGAGTGGTGCACTTGCTAATTCTGTTTTCAGGGACTTAGTGATTTCACCAAGTCCTGGAGCTGTTTATTTCATGATGCCATATGTTCATGTTGTTTCCTAGTGATCCGTGCCTCTTTTGAGGATGATCAGTAAGGATGTTTTGTTAATATTGTAGTGCTCTATCCATCCATGTCTTTGTTTGAAATTATGGAGCACCCTAGATTTAGTCAATCGAGCTCTACTTTTGCTACTTTGTGTATCTGGGCAGATTGTCAACTTGTTTGCAATTTTGCTGATGATGTTGTAGTTGATCCGTGCATGCTATGTTATTATTATTGCCTTTTCTAGCTTGCATTTTGTGCCTTCTTGATGGGTGTATGCTTATGTTGCCATGACTTGAACCGTAGTGAGTGCATCGAGCTCGTAAACATGCCTACTTGAGTTATATTTCAGCATGTGTCAGTTTTTCACTAAGTCTGAAAACTGATTATGTTTTTGCTATGTTCACATGCTTGCAATTGTATTTTCTGATCCCTTTTGGCTCAAGGTCACTAAGAGACTTTTGTTAAGATCTTTGAGTAGCTCCATGCCATGCTTTACTTTGCCATGTTCAGGTCCTGTAGCATGTAGTTTTGTTGCTCCGAAGAGTGCTACCTGATCTGAAATTCCAGACAAGTGTTAATTTCACTAAGTCTGAGATATGTTTGCCATATGCATTTTTGCCATGCTTGTTTGAACCTGTTAATGGATGAATTGGCCGTAGCTCAGTGCCAGACTTTTGTTAAGTATCTTATGTGCATCGCTGCCATGTATTTTGTTGTCATGTTTGGGTGCTGTAGCATGTTAAACTCATTGCATTTAGATGGCTACTTGCTGTAAATCGCAGACCGGCGCCATACTTGAATCGCTTGCCATTTCCAAACCGTAACTCCGATTCCGGCATTCTTTATATCGTTTTCAAGCGATTTCACCTCATATTTCCAGTGGCACACTTGGTTTTCCAAGTTGAGGCCAAGTTCGTGGATTTCCTGTCATATCTTGCATTTCGCATCCCGCATAGCATATCATCTTTGCATCATATTGCTTGGTCTTGCACGTGGTTGATTGTATCCTTGTTGCTTGTTTGTCTTGTTTGGGTAGAGCCGGGAGACGAGTTCGCTAACGAGGAGCCCGTCGAGTTTGCTTCTGAGGATCTAGTCAACTCTGACAACTATGCAGGCAAGATGATCATACCCTCGAAATCACTACTATCTTTGTTATGCTAGTTTGCTCGCTCTTTTGCTATGCCAATGCTACGATGCCTACCATTTGCTTGCAAGCCTCCCAAATTGCCATGTCAAACCTCTAACCCTCCTTGTCCTAGTAAACCGTTGATTGGCTATGTTACCGCTTTGCTCAGCCCCTCTTATAGCGTTGCTAGTTGTAGGTGAAGATTGAAGGCCGTTCCTTGTTGGAACCTTTATTTACTTGTCGGGATATCAATATATTATCTTGCTATCTTAATGCATCTATATACTTGGTAAAGGGTGGAAGGCTCGGCCTCTCCCCTAGTGTTTTGTTCCACTCTTGCCGCCCTAGTTTCCGTCATATCGGTGTTATGTTCCCGGATTTTGCGTTCCTTACGCGGTTGGGTTATAATGGGAACCCCTTGATAGTTCGCCTTGATTAAAGTTTTTCCAGCAATGGCCAACATTGGTTTTACCATTTGCCACCTAGCCTTTTCTTTCCCTTGGGTTCTGCAGACTCAAGGGT
>NC_041392.1:395239819-395290090 GCF_002162155.2 Triticum dicoccoides
GGGCAACTCTAGGCTAGCCTACCGGAAGTTTGGACAATATGAGTGTGCCCTGAGAAAGAGATATGTGCAGATCCTATCGGGATTTGTCGAAACATTCGGGCGGTGTTGCTGGTCTTGTTTTAACCTGTCGAAGTGTCTTGAGTTACCGAGATACCGAGTCTGATCGGAACATCTTGGGAGGAGGTCTATTCCTTCGTTCACCGTGAGAGCTTGTCATGGGCTAAGTTGGGACTCCCCTGCAGGGATTGAACTTTCGAAAGCCGTGCTCGGCAGATGGGAATTTGTTAATGTCCGGTTGTAGATAACTTGAACCTTAATTTAATTAAAATGAATCAACTGAGTGTGTTACCGTGATGGCCTCTTCTCGGCGGAGTCCGGGAAGTGGACACGGTGTTGGAGTAATGTTTGCGCAGGTTGTTCTCTAGTTTCTCACTCGCGCTTTGCCTCCTCTTCTCGCTCTCCTTTGCGAATAAGTTAGCCACCATACTTGCTAGTCGCTTGCTGCAGCTCCACTTATATTTACCTTGCCATACCTATAAGCTTAAATAGTCTTGATCGCGAGGGTGCGAGATTGCTGAGTCCCCGTGGCTCACATATTACTATTACATCAGATGCAGGGCCTGATGATTCCGCTCCAGGAGACGCGTTTGAGCTCAAGTGGGAGTTCGACGAAGACTCTCAACGTTACTATGTTTCCTTTCCCGATGATCAGTAGTGGTGCCTAGTTGGGGGTGATTGGGACCGTGTCGCATGTTGGGTTCTCTTTTATTTTGGCGCCGTAGTCGGGCCATGAGAGTTTGGATGATGTAATGTTATTTATGTACTTGATTGACGTGGCGAGTGTAAGCCAACTATGTTATCTCCCCTTTATTATTTATATTACATGGGATGTTGTGAAGATTGCCTAACTTGCGACATATGCCTTCAATGCGATTATGCCTCTAAGTCGTGCCTCGACATGTGGGAGATATAGTCGCATCAAGGGTGTTACACGATGCGCTTGAGCTCAAGTGGGAGTTCGATGAAGACTCTCGCCGTTACTACGTGTCTTTCCCAGATGATCAGTAGTGGTGCCCAGTTGAGGCGATCGGGGACCGTGTCACATGTGGGGGTTGATCTTTATTTTGGTACCGTAGTCGGACCATGAGTGTATTGGATGATTGTAATGTTATTCATGTATTTGTGTGACGTGGCGAGTGTAAGCCAACTATGTACCTTTTCCCCTTTTATCTATTTACATGGGTTGTTGTGAAGATTACCTTACTTGCGACATTGCTTTCAATGCGGTTACGCCTCTAAGTCGTGCTCCGACACGTAGGAGATATAGCCGCATCGAGGGCGTTACAAGTTGGTAATCAGAGCCTTCCCCGACCTTAGGAGCTCCCTGCTTGATCGAATCATTGGCATTGTTGAGTCTAGAAAAATGTTTTTGAGTCATTTAGGATTATATATATGAGAGAGTTAGGAATTCTTTTTACTCCCCAGTCCCTTCATCACTCTGGTAAGGCATCCTGATGTAGAGTTTTGACTCTTCTCTTCTCAAATTTCACTAATTTTTTTAGGATCACGCGGGTATCTTGGAATCGTTCCGATCGATTTGTGACGAGAACATTGTTCTTGGTGCCTCCTGTCATTTAGGGGTTGTGGCAGTGTCCCACGGAGTTGAGCTCCGAGGTGTTGTCGTCACAATTTTATCGTTGAGATTCTGGAATACCTGAGTATCACCGACATCAAAAATCTCTTTTATGTAGTTCTTGGTGAGATAACCTCGACGCCACCCAGTACTGGGGCGGGAGTTCGGGAGTATTGCCATAACTTGTATAACGGATGCTTTTCGAAGGTTGAGGTAGATGATTTCCGAAGTTTTTCTCGGTTATGTGTTGAAGGATGGATACAGCTGGATGTAGGATTTGCTAGATTTGGGTGAGATATTATGCTTCCCCTGTATCCCCAACACCTGATTGCATAACCAGAAAGGTTCGGGAGTTTCATAGGTGGGAATTCTTGTAGCTCTAGTTCTTCTTCCGCGGATATTTGGTTTGGGATTGGGTAATCCACACCAAGTATTCGTTCTTGTCCGTACCTTGTTGTTTTTCTTCTACCTCAATTCTATGTGGCTTCTCAATTTATGGATATGTGACCATTTCAATTGGAATGCATTCGTTCATTTGGTTTGGATGTGAAGACTATATGTTGCAATTTCAACCCGTTTGATTTAGCTTAAATATTTGTCTGCCAATGTGCTAACGGATGTCAACCTCTTCAGGATGGCTCCTCCAACGCGCACGACTCCGAATCCTGATCCGCCACCACCACCTCCACCTTCGGAGGCATGGCAAGCTGTGATGGCCGCTACCAATGCAAACACGCAGCTGATCATGCAACTTCTTCAAGAGCGCAACCAAGAGAACCAGGGCCATGGCAACAATCAGAATCAGTTTGCTACACTCAACCAGTTCCTTGCTAACCAGCCAAAGACCTTCAGCAATTGTGTTGAGGCAACAGACGCTGATGATTGGCTTGTGGACATATGCAAGCATTTCGAGTGCAGTAACGTCAGGCCTGAGGACTTTGTCAAGTTCGCCTCCTTCCAACTCAAAGACCAAGCTGCAGAATGGTTTCAGCAGTACAAAGATTCCAGAGGAGGCCGTGCAATTACCTGGGATGAATTCCATCAAGACTTTAAAGCTCATCATATTCCTCAGAGTATGGCTGAAAGCAAGCGTGGGGAATTCCGCAACCTGAAGCAAGGCACTATGTCTGTTTACCAGTACAACATCATGTTTCAGAAGCTCGCCCGTTTTGCTAAGCAAGACATCCCTGACGAGAAGAGCATGATATACCAGTTCAGGGGTGGTCTCAGAGAAGAAATCCAACTAGCTCTCGTCCTCTTTGAGCCCAAGAGGTACGATGAGTTTTACAACATGGCAATGAAGCAAGAGACTGCTCAACTGAAGTGTGATGCTTCCAAGAAGCGAGTCAGAGATGCAACTCCTTCTTCCTCAACTCAAGTGGCTAAGCAGCAAAAGTATTGGCTACCTCCTCCTCTGTTCCGTCAGCCTTATCAGCAGAAGAGCAAAGGTGGCAGTGGATCTTCCCACCCGCCCAACCCTGGCTTTCAGAACAAGACTTCGTCTCAAGCTCCAAGATCAAGTGCTCTGTATCACCGTCCTCTTTCAGAGGTCACGTGCAACAAGTGCCAATAGAAGGGTCACTATGCCAACAAATGCTTCAATCAGAGGCGTCTCCCTCCTCCTCCTCCTGTGAGATCAGCAAGTACAACTGTGGTCAAGCATAACCTCAGGCACGCCAAGGTCAATTTGATGAATGCAGCTCAGGCAGAGGACTCGTCAGATGTCATCATGGGTAACCTTCCTGTTAACGATATTCCAGCTAAAGTACTTTTTGACTCTGGTGCATCGCATTCTTTCACGTCATTCCCATTTGCATCGGAGAACAATTTTTGTACTAAGGCATTACCTAGAGCATTGCAAGTTGTTTCTCCGGCTAAGCGTCTGAGTTCTATCATGATGGTTCCGGATATTTCTATCATGATGGGTGATTTCAAGTTTCTGGCTTCTCCAATGGTCCTTGGTAACTCGAATATTGATCTTATTCTTGGAATAGATTGGCTTTAGCACAAGGCTCAACTTGATTGTGCAGCCAGGCAGATTCAATTGACTCATTCGTCTGAGGATGTAATTGTCTTTGCCGCTCGGGATAATACAATCCATCTATTTTCTCTCAATGAGAAGGACGAACTGGATGTCATCTCTCAAATTCCGGTCGTTTGCGGATATCAAGACTTCTTTCCAGAAGAGCTTCCAGGAATGCCTCTGCACCAGCCAGTTGAATTCGTCATCGATCTTGAGCCTAGCACGGAATCTGTTTGCAAACGTCCTTACAAGCTTGGACCAAAGAGTTGAAGGAGCTGAAGAAGCAACTCGATGAACAAGAGCGTATGGGTCTCATCCGACCTAGTTCTTCTCTGTGGGGCTGTGGAGTTCTTTTTGTGAAGAAGAAGGATGGAACGGACCGACTTTGTGTTGACTACCGTCCATTGAACAAGAAGACTATAAAGAACAAGTACCCACTTCCCAACATCAACGAGCTGTTTGAACAACTCAAAGGTGCTCATGTATTCTCCAAGCTTGATCTCCATATGGGCTATCACCAGATTCGAATTCATGAGCAAGATATCCCCAAGACGGCTTTCAGAACAAGCTATGGTTCATATGAATACACTGTCATGTCTTTTGGCCTCGTCAACGCTCCTCCGACTTTCTCTCGCATGATGAACTTCATATTCAACCCCTACACAAATGACTTCGTCTTGGTCTACCTCGATGACATTTTGGTCTTTTCCAAGAACAAGGAAGATCATTCCAAGCACTTGCGTTTGGTGCTCGTTAAGCTCAGAGAACATCAGTTCTACACCAAGTTCTCAAAGTGCGAGTTTTGGCTCGATGAGGTTCTCTATCTTGGGCATATCATCTCTGCCAAGGGCATAGCGGTGAATCCTGAGAAGGTGTCTGCAATTGTGAATTGGGAACCACCTCAGAACGTGAAGCAACTCCGCAGCTTCCTTGGTCTCGCATGCTATTATCGAAGGTTCGTTGAGAACTTTTCAAAGATCGCGAAGCCTCTTTCAAACCTTCTCCAGAAGCACGTGAAGTACGTGTGGTCTCCTGAATGTGACATCGCTTTCAACACCTTGAAAGAGAAATTAGTCACTGCTCCAGTTCTGACTCCTCCTGATGAATCCAAACCGTTTGAGGTCTTCTATGATGCCTCTCTTCAAGGTCTTGGTGCAGTGTTGATGCAAGAGAAGAAAGTTGTGGCCTATACTTCTCGCCAGTTGAAGCCCAATGAAAAGAACTACCCCACTCACGACCTCGAGTTGGCGGCAGTTGTGCATGCTCTTTTGACTTGGAGACATCTCTAATTGGGAAGAAAAGTGGACATCTTCACTGACCACAAGAGTCTCAAGTACATCTTCACTCAGCCTAATCTCAACCTCAAGCTGACTCGTTGGGTCGAAATGATTCAAGAGTATAATCCGAGTATCGAATATACTCTAGGCAAGGCCAATGTAATTGCTGACGCATTGAGCAGGAAGGCTTACTGCAACAGTTTGATTCTCAAGCCTTACCAACCCGAGCTTTGTGAAGCTTTCCGCAAACTCAATCTGCAAGTTGTTCCTCAAGTATTTCTGGCCAACCTTCAAGTCTCTCCTACCTTGGAAGATCAGATTCGTGAGACTCAACTTCTTGATGCTATGGTGAAGAAGGTGAAGATTGGGATTGCCAAGAGTCAACCCAAGTACAAGTGCTATCGCCTTGATGACAAGGATACTCTCTTCTTCGAAGATCGCATTGTTGTGCCTAAAGGTGTCCTTTGTAAAGTCATTATGAACGAGGCTCACAATTCACTCCTCTCCATCCACCCTGGGAGTACGAAGATGTACCAGGATCTCAAGCAGGCGTATTGGTGGACTCGAATGAAGCATGAGATTGCTCAGTTCATGAATGAATGTGATGTCTGCAGAAGAGTGAAGGCAGAACACCAACGACCAGCTGGTCTCCTCCAACCTCTTTCCATTCGAGAATGGAAGTTTGACCACATTGAGATGGACTTCATGATGGGATTTCCAAAGTCCAAGCGTGGCAATGATGCTATATTCGTTGCCATCGACAAACTCACTAAAGTGGCTCACTTTCTGCCTATCGAAGAGTCTATCACAGCTGCTCAATTGGCAGAGCTTTATACCTCTCGGATTGTCTCTTTGCACAGCATTCCGCAGTTGATCTCTTCAGATCGTGCAAGCATCTTTACCTCCAAGTTTTGGGATTCTTTTTAGAAGGCCATGGCACCAGCATCCGTTTCAGCACAGCTTTTCATCCTGAAACTAGCGGCCAAGTCGAGCGTGTCAATCAGATTCTTGAAGATATGCTTAGGGCTTGCGTTATCTCTTTCGGTATGAAGTGGGAAGATTGTCTTCCATATGCCGAGTTCTCCTACAACAACAGCTTCCAAGCGAGTTCGGGCAAGGCCCCATTTGAAATTCTCTATGGCAGGAAGTGTCGTACTCCTCTAAACTGGTCAGAGACCGGTGAACGTCAACTTCTTGGAAATGACTTGATCACAGAGGCACGGGAAATGTGTAAAGTCATTCGTGATAACCTCAAAGCAGCGCAATCGAGCCAGAAGAGCTACTATGATAGTAAGCATCGAGATTTGGCTTTCGAGATCGGAGACCATGGTTACCTCTGCGTCTCTCCAATGAAAGGTACTCGTCGCTTTGGTATCAAAGGGAAGCTTGCCCTAGATACGTGGGTCCTTTCAAGATCTTCAGCAAGAGAGGCGATCTCGCCTATCAACTTGAGCTTCCCTCCAACTTTGCAAACGTGCACGACGTATTTCATGTCTCTCAGCTCCACAAGTGCTTCAAGACTCCTGACCGCACCATCAACTTCGAAGACATTGATCTCCAAGAAGACCTTTCTTATCGTGAGCACCCAGCTGCTATTCTTGAAGAGACTGAGCGCAAGGCTCGCAACAAGTCAATCAAATTCCTCAAAGTCAAGTGGTCACATCATTCCGACCATGAAGCCACCTGGGAACACGAGGATCACCTCCATTTTAAGTACCCGGCGTTTTTCCAGTCCTAGATCTCGGGACGAGATCCTTTCGTAGTGGTGGAGTGTTGTAACACCCTGGATGTAATTTACCTTATCTGTATCCCAACTCTTGTCATTTCCGGCCTAAGTTATTTTATTTTCTCCGTTGTCCGGTTTTTGTCTTCGTGTGTTGTTTTCTTTTTCATGCATCTCATATCATGTCATCATGTGCATTGCATTCGCATACGTGTTCATCTCATGCATCCGAGCATTTTCCCCGTTATCTGTTTGGCATTCCGGCGCTCCTCTCTCCTCCGGTGCCTCTTTCTACCTCTTTTCGTGTGTGGGGTTAAACATTTCCTGATTGGACCGAGACTTGTCATGCGGCTTTGGTTTACTACCGGTAGACCGCGTGTCAAGTTTCGTGCCATTTGGACTTCGTTTGATACTCCAACGGTTAACCGAGGGACCGAAAAGGCCTCGTTTGTGTTGCAGCCCAACACCCTTCCAATTTGGCCCAAAACCCACCAAAAACCCTTCTATCGTCTAGAGCGTTCGATCACGGTCGCGTGGCCACAAACCGCACCTCATTTGGAGCTTCCTAGCTCCCTCTACCTCTATAAATAGATCCCCTTCCGAAATTCCTGGGTCTCTTCCCCCCTAACCCTAGATCTTTCCCTCTCCTCGCGCGCCGGACAAAGAATCTGCCGATGGACATGTCTGATTGGCCTCCCGCCGCCACCACGTGGCACTGTCTGAGTCGCCCGCCTGGGCGCCCACATCGCCGCCGGATCCGCAGGGCCCGCCGACCCGCTCCGGGCCCATCCGCCGCGCCCGCGCCTCCCGCCTGGTTCCTCGCCAAGACGCCTCGGTCTGCCTCCACACCGGCGGCCGCCACCTCACCGGTGACCCCGCCGCGCTTCGCTGCTCCGGCTGCCGCCCGCCTCGCTCCGACGCCGCCACCGCCGCCGTCCGCCGCCCCCTCGTCACCCGCGCCGCCGTACAAGTCCGGCGACGAGCAACTCCGGCCTCCCTCGACTCCGGTGACCAGCTCCGGCGGCCTCGGCTTCTTCTCCGGCGACCTCTACTCCGACCGGCGAACCTCGGGCCGCGTGCATCGCTACAGTGTAGATCGGCCAGATACAGATCCAAAAACGCATCGGTTGACTTTTCATCCCCGAACCCTAATTTTTTGCAAACTTTGTCATGCCATAACTCTATCATCGTAGGTTCGATTTGTGCGTGTAGCATATCAAAATGTTCATCTCGACGAGTACATCATTTCATCTCATTGCATCATTTTCATTTGATCTCATGTGGATGCCCGAAATGTTGTTGGAAGAGGGCTATGTGATGATTTTGGCTGATCCCTTTCAGCACATGGCATTTTGTCATTTTTGCCATGATTAATGTGTGCATGCTATGATCCTGAGCTCTACATGTGTTTTGTTATATGCTATGCCATCTTTACAGGTTCTTGCCATGTATTTTTGTGACATTTGTGGTGACTAGCACAAGCTTGCAAAGTAGCGTAATCGGTAATGCTGATTTCAGGGACTTAGAATTTCACTAAGTCCTTGTTCTGTTTTTGTCCTTATGCCATATGTTCATGTTGTTTCCTAGTGATATGTGCCTCTTTCGAGGATGATCAGTAAGGATGTTTTGTTAACATTGTGGTGCTCTATCCATCCTTGTCTTTGTTTGCATTTATGGAGCACCCTAGCTTGAGTCAATCGAGCTCTACTTTTGCTATAAAATGATCCTGGCAGATTGTTGACTTGTTTAGTGATTTTGCCGAGGATGGTGCTATTGATCTGTGCATGCTATGTTGTTGTTCTTGCCATTTCTAGCTTCTATGCCATGTCTTCTTGATGGGTGTATGCTTAGTTTGTCATGCCATGCTCTGTAGTGAGTGCATCGAGCTCGTAAACATGCCTATTCGTTAACTGATTTGCATGTAGCATGTAGTTTTCATGCTCTAAAGTGTGCTTCCTGATGATAAATTCCAGACTTGTGTTAATTTCACTTAGTCTGAAACCTGTTATCATTTGCACTTTTGCCATGCTTGTTTGAACCTGTTAATGGATGAATTTGCCGTAGCTCAGTGTTCATCTTTTGTCAAGCATCATGAGTGGATCCCTGCCATGTATTTTGTTGTTATGTTTGAGTGCTGTAGCATTTTTTCTTGATGCATTTAGTTGGCCACTTGCTGATTATCGTAGACCCGTGCCATATTTGTTTTGCCTACCATTTCCAAAACATGCATACGATTCCGGTGATCTTCACATTGATTTCAACCAAAATCACCTCACCTTTCCAGTGACACTCTTGGATTTCCAAGTTGAGGACAGGTTCAATCATTCCTTGTCAAATCTTGCATATGCATCACATACCGCATCCCGCATATCATACCATGTTTGCATCATGTTCTTTGAGCATTGCACGTGGTTGATGGTGTTTCGTTTGCTTGTTGTTCTTGTTTGGGTAGAGCCGGGAGACGAGTTCGTGAATGAGGAGCCCGTTGAGTTCGCTTACAAGGATCAAATCAACTCTGAGAACTTTGCAGGCAAGATGATCATACCCTCGAAATCAATTCTATCTTTGCTTGCTAGATGCTCGCTCTTTTACTATTCCTATGCTACGATACCTACCACTTTCTTATCATGCCTCCCAAATTGCCATGTCAAACCTCTAACCCACCATGTCCTAGCAAACCATTGATTGGCTATGTTACCGCTTTGCTCAGCCCCTCTTATAGCGTTGCTAGTTGCAGGTGAAGATTGGAGATCGTTCCTTGTTGGAACATTGTTTATTGTTGGGATATCACCATTATCTTGTTTATCTTAATGCATCTATATACTTGGTAAAGGGTGGAAGGCTCGGCCTTTTGCCTAGTGTTTTGTTCCACTCTTGCCGCCCTAGTTTCCGTCATATCGGTGTTATGTTCCCGGATTTTGCGTTCCTTACGCGGTTGGGTTATAATGGGAACCCCTTGACAGTTCGCTTTGAATAAAACTCCTCCAGCAATGCCCAACCTTGGTTTTACCATTTGCCACCTAGCCTCTTTTTCCCTTTGGTTTCCGGAGCCCAAGGGTCATCTTTATTTAAACCCCCCTGGGCCAGTACTCCTCTGAGTGTTGGTCCGACTGAGCTGCCTGCGGGGCCACCTCAGGGAAACTTGAGGGTTGGTTTTACTCATAGCTAGTCTCATCTGAGTGTGCCCTGAGAACGAGATATGTGCAGCTCCTATCGGGATTTGTCGGCACATTCGAGCGGTGTTGCTGGACTTGTTTTACCATTGTCGAGGATGTCGTGTAACCGGGATGCCGAGTCTGATCGAAATGTCTCGGGAGAAGGAATATCCTTCGTTGACCGTGAGAGCTTGTGATGGGCTAAGTTGGGACTCCCCTGTAGGGATTTGAACTTTCGAAAGCCGTGCCCGCGGTTATGGGCAGATGGGAATTTGTTAATGTCCGGTTGTAGATAACATGAAACTTAACTTAATTAAAATAAATCAACCGCGTGTGTAACCGTGATGGTCTCTTCTCGGTGGAGTCCGGGAAGTGAACACGGTGTTGGAGTAATGCTTGATGTAGGTTGTTCTAGGATCATTTCTTGACGGTAGTTGTTTGACCGTGCTTTGCCTTCTCTTCTCGCTCTCATTTACGTATGTTAGCCACCATATATGCTAGTCGCTTGCTGCAGCTCCACATCAAACCTTGTCTTGCCTATAAGCTTAAATAGTCTTGATCGCGAGGGTGCGAGATTGCTGAGTCCCCGTGACTCACAGTTTACTTCCAAACCAGATGCAGGGACCGATGATACCGCTCCAGACGATGCGCTTGAGCTCAAGTGGGAGTTCAATGAAGACTCTCGCTGTTACTATGTGTCTTTCCCAGATGATCAGTAGTGGTTCCTAGTTGGGGCGATCGGGGACCGTGTCGCATGTGGGGGTTGATCTTTATTTTGGTACCGTAGTCGGACCATGAGTGTATTGGATGATTGTAATGTTATTCATGTATTTGTGTGACGTGGCGAGTGTAAGCCAACTATGTACCTTTTCCCCTTTTATCTATTTACATGGGTTGTTGTGAAGATTACCTTACTTGCGACATTGCTTTCAATGCGGCCTCTAAGTCGTGCTCCGACACGTAGGAGATATAGCCGCATTGAGGGCGTTACATTGCTCCTCCTCGACACCTTCTAACGGCGCCCTCTTCCTTGTATGGGAGGAGTTGCTCTCCTCCTTGTCCTCTTTCTGCTCCCCCTTTGGGTCCGAGGGAGCTTGGGTCTCTCCAGACTTTGTGTCCGGATGAGCTCTTGAGCGGAGGCCTTCCCCGACCTCCCTCTTCTCGCTCATCTTCTTCTTATCTTTCCTTTCTGGCACCTAGTATGGCACCACGGTGAGCATCGCTTCTAACGGGGCTGACATGGGACCTCGGGCTATGGGGGGACGGGCTATCCATTTGTGCAGCTTTGTGGAGCTAGCCCTGCGAGGAAGGGGAAGTAAGAGTCGGATCCCTTGTTAAGAAATAGGTATCCAAGCACAAGATGATGAAAGCTTTATTACCTTCTTAGGGGGGTGCTCGGTGTCTCCATTGTATCTATAATTTTTGATTGTTCCATGCCAATATTATTCAACTTTCATATACTTTTTTGGCAACTTTTTATACTATTTTTGGGACTAACATATTGATCAAGTGCCTAGTGCCAGTTCCTGTTTGTTGCATGTTTTTTGTTTCGCAGAAAACCCATACGAAACGGAGTCCAAACGGAATAAAAACTGACGGAGATTTATTTTGGAATATTTATGAATTTTGGGAAGTGGAATCATCGCAAGACGGTGCCCGAGGGGGTCACGAGGTAGGGTGGTGCGCCCCTGACCCTTGTGGCCACCCCGTAAGGCGGTTTGAGCCCTTATTTCGCCGCAAGAAAGCTAATATCCAGATAGAGATCGTGTTAACATTTCAGCCCAATCGGAGTTATGGATCTCCGGGAATATAAGAAACGGTGAAAGGGAAGAATCTGAGAACGCAGAAACAGAGAGAGACAGAGAGACAGATCCAATCTCGGAGGGGCTCTCGCCCCTCCCATGCCATGGAGGCCATGGACCAGAGGGGAAACCCTTCTCCCATCTAGGGAGGAGGTCAAGGAATAAGAAGAAGGAGGGGGGCTCTCTCCCCCTCGCTTCCGGTGGCACCGGAGTGCCACCAGGGGCCATCATCATCACCACGATCTACACCAACACCTCCGCCATCTTCACCAACATCTCCATCACCTTCCCCCCTCTATCTACAGCGGTCCACTCTCCCGCAACCCGCTGTATCCTCTACTTGAACATGGTGCTTTATGCTTCATATTATTATCCAATGATGTGTTACCATCGTATGATGTCTGAGTAGATTTCCGTTGTCCTATCGGTGGTTGATGAATTGCTATGATTGATTTAATTTGCTTGTGGTTATGTTGTTGTCCTTTGGTGCCCATCATATGATTGCGCGCGTGGATCACACCCTAGGGTTAGTTGTATGTTGATAGGACTATGTATTGGAGGGCAAGAGTAAGAGAAGCTACAACCTAGCATAGAAATTGATGCATACGGGATTGAAGGGGGACCAATATATCTTAATGCTATGGTTGGGTTTTACCTTAATGAACATTAGTAGTTGCGGATTCTTGCTAATAGTTCCAATCATAAGTGCATAGAATTCCAAGTCAGGGATGACATGCTAGCAGTGGCCTCTCCCACATAATACTTGCTATCGGTCTAGTAAAGTAGTCAATTGCTTAGGGGCAATTCCGCAACTCCTACCACCACTTTTCCACACTCGCTATATTTACTTTATTGTTTCTTTATCTAAACAGCCCCTACTTTTTATTTACGTACTCTTTATTATCTTGCAAACCTATCCAACAACACCTACAAAGTACTTCTAGTTTCATACTTGTTCTAGGTAAAGCGAACATCAAGCGTGTGTAGAGTTGTATCGGTGGTCGATAGAACTTGAGTGAATATTTGTTCTGCCTTTAGCTCCTCGTTGGGTTCGACACTCTTACTTATCGAAAACTGTTGCGATCCCCTATACTTGTGGGTTATCAAGACCTTTTTCTGGCGCCGTTGCCGGGGAGCAATAGTGTGGGGTGAATATTCTCGTGTGTGCTTGTTTGCTTTATCACTAAGTAATTTTTATTTGTTGTTCTTAGTTGTTTCCTATCTTTAGTTATGGGTAGGAAATGCAAAATACCAAAAAAATTAGTTGTACCTACTGAACCAATGGTTGAAGAACCACTCAAAATCTATCACACTGCTGAAGCTTATTACTTGGATCATCTTCGATCCCTTTGTGCTCGTGCTGAAACCCAAACTAGCTTAGTTGAGAGCAAATCTTTAGATGAGCATGCTTGTTATGTGCGACATCGTATATCTGAAAGAGGGAAACATTTATTCGATCAAATTCATCGTTTGCAATGCTATGCTTGGAATTTATGTTATATATATGATTTTACTTGTTGTTCTGAAAACCCTAAGAAACACCTTCCCTACCAATGTGAGTTTATTGATAATGGAATCGTATCTTCGTATGCTAAGGGTGTTTATAGTTACTATGATGTTCAACAAATTGAAGAATTTTTTGCTTTTAAGGGTGCTTATGAAATTGCTTCTTTGATTGAAAAGTATGATGCTACTCTTTACCAATATGAAAATTTTGCCATACTTAAATATTGCGTTGATAATTATGCTTCTAATGCTTATGTTAAACTATATGTTGAGGACTACTCCGCTGTCCAAGAAGAGACTAATATTTTGCAGGAGTCTATGGAAGAAGAAATTGATGAAACTGTGAGCTCATTGGATGAAAAAGATGAGGAGGAGGGCGAAGAACAAAAGGAGGAAGAGCGGATTAATCACCCGTGCCCACCTTCTAATGAGAGTAACTCTTCAACTCATACATTGTTTAATTCCCCTTCGTGCTTACCGAAGGATGATTGCTATGATGACTGTTATGATCCCATTGATTCTCTTGAAATATCCCTTTTTGATGATGCTTGCTATGCTTGTGGCCAAGATGCCAATATGAATTATGCTTATGGAGATGAACTTGCTATAGTTCCTTATGTTAAACATGAAATTGTTGCTATTTCACCCACACATGATAGTCCTATTATCTTTTTGAATTCTCTTGACTACACTATATCGGAGAAGTTTGCCCTTATTAGGGATTACATTGATGGGTTACGTTTTACTATTACACATGATGATTTTGATGAATATAATATGCATGTGCTTGCTGCTCCTACTTGCAATTATTATGAGAGAGGAACTATATCTCCAACTCTCTATGTTTCCAATATGATAAAATTGCAAGAAACTATTTATACTATGCATTGGCCTTTACTTTGTGTGCATGAATTGTTCTTTTATGACATGCCGATGCATAGGAAGAGAGTTAGACTTCGTCATTACATTATATGTTACTTTGTGATCACTACTAAATTACAAATCATTGCTAATTAAAATTGGCTTTGATATACCTTGGGATCCGAGTGGATTCACTACTTGAGCACTATATGCCTAGCTTAATGGATTTAAAGAAAGCGCTGCCAGGGAGACAACCCGGAAGTTTTAGAGAGTCATTTATTTCTGTTGAGTGCTTTCATATAGTTTAAAAACAACAAAAATAAAGAGGGGAACCCAAAACTTTTTCTAAAAGAAAAGTGAAAGTGAGAGAGACGAGCATTGTGAAAGTGGGGGACGTCCTTGAACTTTGTTCATGCCCATGGGAACTTTTTGAATCTTAATTACAGAAACATTTCAAAAATAATAATTATCCCCTTGTACAATTCCTTTGTATTATAAAAATAATGTGCCAAGGTTTGCCTTTAGGATATTTACATTTGCTTGATGGTTTGTACGGTGCAGGACAGAAACTTTGGCTGTAGTGCACGATTTTACATTTTTAGCTGGAACGTCAAATGGTTCTGATTCTTTTTGCACTGTCTTACTATACAAAGTTTTTATTTTTCCTAATTTTTGTAGAATTTTTCAACTACCATAAGTATGATGAATGTTCAGATTGCTACAGACTGTTCTGTTTTAGACAGATTCTGTTTTTGATGCATAGTTTGCTTGTTTTGATGAAACTATCAATTTATATCAGTGGGTTAAGCCATGAAAAAGTTATATTACAGTAGACACAATGCAAAAACAAAATATGAATTGGTTTGCAACAGTACTTAGAGTAGTGATTTGCTTTATTATACTAACGGATCTTACCGAGTTTTCTATTGAAGTTTTGTGCGGATGAAGTGTTCGATGATTGAGAAGGTCTCGATGTGAGAAGAAGGAAGAGAGGCAAGAGCTCAAGCTTGGGGATGACCAACACACCCCAAGTAAATATTCAAGTATACTCAAGTGTCTAAGCTTGGGGATGCTGGGGAGGCATCCCCTCTTTCTTCAACAAATATCGGTATGTTTTCGGATTCGTTTCGTTCATGCGATATGTGCAATCTTGGAGCATCTTTTGCATTTAGGTTTTCATTTTTCTTTTATGCACCATGCTGGTATGAGATAGTCCTTGGTTTATTTATAGAATTCTCTTTGCACTTCACTTATATTTTTTGACTATGGCTTTATAGAATGCTTCATGTGCTTCACTTATATCATTTGAAGTTTGGCTTGCCTGTTTCTCTTTACATAGACAACCGCCATTTGTAGAATGATATTTTGCTTCACTTATATTTGTTAGAGCATGGGCATATCTTTTGTAGAAAGAATTAAACTCTCTTGCTTCACTTATATCTATTTAGAGAGATGACAGGAATTGGTCATTCACATGGTTAGTCATAAAATCCTACATAAAACTTGTGGATCGCTGAATATGATATGTTTGATTCCTTGCAATAGTTTTGAGATATAAAGATGGTGATATTAGAGTCATTCTAGTGGGTAGTTGTGGATTCTAGAAATACTTGTGTTGAGGTTTGTGATTCCCGTAGCATGCACGTATGGTGAACCGTTATGTAACGAAGCCGGAGCATGATTTATTTATTGATTGTATTCCTTGTGAGTGGCGGTCAGGGACGAGCGATGGTCTTTTCCTACCAATCTATCCCCTAGGAGAATGCACATAGTACTTTGTTTTGATGACTAATAGATTTTTGCAATAAGTATGTGAGTTCTTTATGACTAATGTTGAGTCCATGGATTATACGCACACTCACCCTTCCACCATTGCTAGCCTCTCTAGTACTGCGCAACTTTCGCCGGTACCTTAAACCCACCATATACCTTCCTCAAAACAGCCACTATACCTACCTATCATGGCATTTCCATAGCCATTCCGAGATATATTGCCATGCAACTTCCATCATCATCATATACATGACTTGAGCATTCATTGCCATATTGCTTTGCATGATCGTAAGATAGCTAGCATGATGTTTTCATGGCTTGTCCGTTTTTTGATGTCATTGCTACGCTAGATCATTGCACATCCCGGTACACCGCCGGAGGCATTCATATAGAGTCATATCTTTGTTCTAGATATCGAGTTGTAATATTGAGTTGTAAGTAAATAAAAGTGTGATGATCATCATTATTAGGACATTGCCCCAGTGAGGAAGGGATGATGGAGACTATGATTCCCCCACAAGTCGGGATGAGACTCCGGACGAAAAAAAAGAGAAGGCCCAAAAAAAGAGAAAATAAAAAGAGAAAATAGAAAAAATGAGAGAAAAAGAGAGAAGGGGCAATGTTACTATCCTTTTACCACACTTGTGCTTCAAAGTAGCACCATGTTCTTCATATAGAGAGTCTCTTGAGTTATCACTTTCATATACTAGTGGGAATTTTCATTATAGAACTTGGCTTGTATATTCCGATGATGGGCTTCCTCAAATGCCCAAGGTCTTCATGAGCAAGCAAGTTGGATGCACACCTACTTAGTTTCAGTTAGAGCTTTCATACACTTATAGCTCTAGTGCATCCGTTGCATGGCAATCCCTACTCACTCACATTGATATCTATTGATGGGCATCTCCATAGCCCGTTGGTACGCCTAGTTGATGTGAGACTATCTTCTCCTTTTTGTCTTCTCCACCATCATACTCTATTCCACCTATAGTGCTATGTCCATGGCTCACACTCATGTATTGCGTGAAAGTTGAAAAGGTTTGAGAACGTCAAAAGTATGAAACAATTGCTTGGCTTGTCATCAGGGTTGTGCATGATGTGAATATTTTGTGTGGTGAAGATGGAGCATAGCCAGACTATACGATTTTGTAGGGATAACTTTCTTTGGCCATGTTATTTTGAAAAGACATGATTGCTTTATTACTAGGCTTGAAGTATTATTGTTTTTATGTCAAATGATAGATTATTGCTTTGAATCACTCATGTCTTAATATTCATGCCATGATTAGACATATGATCAAGATTATGCTAGGTAGCATTCCACATCAAAAATTATCTTTTTTATCATTTACCTACTCGAGGACAAGCAGGAATTAAGCTTGGGATGCTGATACGTCTCCGTCGTATCTATAATTTTAGATTGTTCCATGCCAATATTATTCAACTTTCATATACTTTTTTGGCAACTTTTTATACTATTTTTGGGACTAACATATTGATCCAGTGCCCAGTGCCCAGTGCCAGCTCCTGTTTGTTGCATGTTTTTTGTTTCGCAGAAACCCATACCAAACGGAATAAAAATTGATGGAGATATATTTTGGAATATTTATGAATTTTGGGAAGTGGAATCATCGCGAGACGGTGCCCGAGGGGGCACGAGGTAGGGGGGCGCGCCCCAGAGTGTCAGGCGCGCCCCTAACCCTCGTGGCCACCCCATAAGGCGGTTCGAGCCCTTCTTTCGCCGCAAGAAAGCTAATATCCAGATAGAGATCGTGTTAACATTTCAGCCCAATCGGAGTTACGGATCTCCGGGAATATAAGAAACGGTGAAAGGGAAGAATCTGAGAACGCAGAAACAGAGAGAGACAGAGAGACAGATCCAATCTCGGAGGGGCTCTCGCCCCTCCCATGCCATGGAGGCCATGGACCAGAGGGGAAACCCTTCTCCCATCTAGGGAGGAGGTCAAGGAAGAAGAATAAGGAGGGGGGCTCTCTCCCCCTCGCTTCCGGTGGCACCGGAGTGCCACCAGGGGCCGTCATCATCACCGCGATCTACACCAACACCTCCGCCATCTTCACCAACATCTCCATCACCTTCCCCCCTCTATCTACAGCGGTCCACTCTCCCGCAACCCGCTGTACCCTCTACTTGAACATGGTGCTTTATGCTTCATATTATTATCCAATGATGTGTTGCCATCCTATGAAGTCTGAGTAGATTTTCGGTGTCCTATTGGTGGTTGATGAATTGCTATGATTGATTTAATTTGCTTGTGGTTATGTTGCTGTCCTTTGGTGCCCATCATATGATTGCGCGCGTGGATCACACCCTAGGGTTAGTTGTATCTTGATAGGACTATGTATTGGAGGGCAAGAGTGACAGAAGCTTCAACCTAGCATAGAAATTGATGCATACGGGATTGAAGGGGGACCAATATATCTTAATGCTATGGTTGGGTTTTACCTTAATGAACATTAGTAGTTGCGGATGCTTGCTAATAGTTCCAATCATAAGTGCATAGAATTCCAAGTCAGGGATGACATGCTAGCAGTGGCCTCTCCCACATAATACTTGCTATCGGTCTAGTAAAGTAGTCAATTGCTTAGGGGAAATTCCGCAACTCCTACCACCACTTTTCCACACTCGCTATATTTACTTTATTGTTTCTTTATCTAAACAGCCCCTACTTTTTATGTACGTACTCTTTATTATCTTGCAAACCTATCAAACAACAGCTACGAAGTAATTCTAGTTTCATACTTGTTCTAGGTAAAGCGAACGTCAAGCGTGCATAGAGTTGTATCGGTGGTCGAGAGAACTTGAGGGAATATTTGTTCTGCCTTTAGCTCCTCTTTCGGTTTGACACTCTTACTTATTGAAAACTGTTGCGATCCCCTATACTTGTGGGTCATCAGCCAGCTTACTGACCATCCCCCCCATAGTCCGCCTGCTGGACATCAACAATCTTCGGCTTAACATTAAAGACTTTTAGCCACAAGTCGGAGTGTGGCTGGACCCGAAGAAAGGCCTCGAAAACAATGATGAAGACCGAGATATGAAGAATGGAGTTTGGGGTCAGATCATGAAAATCTAGCCCGTAGAAAAACATCAACCCCCGGATGAAGGGTTGGAGCGAGAAGCCTAGTCCCCGGATAAAGTGGGGGACGAATACCACCCTCTTGCCAGGACGGGGCGTGGGGATGACCTGGACCTCCTCTAGAGCTCGGTGAGCGACATTGGTCAGGATGTACTCGGCACACTTCAAGTCCTTGATGTCCTTGTTGGTAACGACGAAAGCCTCCCAGTTGCCTCCTGATCTAGATCCGGCCATGGCGGGATCCAGGGAATGGCTGCGAAGAAGTTCTTGAGGAGAGGTGTAAAATTGGGGTGCTGGAGCTCTGCAGATGGGGAAAGCAATGGCAAGAGAAAGGAGATGGCTTACCAAAATAAGCGGCGGCAGCTCCCCTTTGACTGCGCCACGGGCCTCGCCACTTCCTGATATAATTGCAACGTTATGCGCAAACAGGGTAATTGAAATCATTGATCATATCCCGGGCACGATCTCCGTATTGAGGGGATGTGCCAACGGAGGAACTGCCTCGAAGCGCGCCTGGAGCACCCGCAAAATGGTTCAACGCTTCTGAACAGTCGTGACTTTTCACCAATAGTTTTCAGGTGAAGGAATTATTCACACTTGAGCGATTATACTTCGAGTCTAACTAAAATCAATAATCCAGATTCTGGATACAACTTAAAACAAACACACGGGGGAGAAGAACTCGCCCGCAAGCCGAAGACTGCAGGTGCGGGAGTTAGGAGACACCGGCATTGGAGGCTAGTTTGGGGGCTACTAAGGGAGTCCTGGACTATGGGGTCCTCGGGCTACCGGCCTACCTCTTACGGGCCGGACAGGTGGGCCTCCATATGGCTACCAAAAGGCCGAGCTATAAGGTGACTCCGTGTCTATACGGGAGACCCTCAAAGTCTTGGTGTGTCCTCCAAGTCAATATAGAAGATTCAACATGTTTATTTCCCTTGTTGTAACCGACCATGTGTAACCCTACTTCCCATGCTGTCTATATAAACCAGAGGGTTTAGTCCGTAGGGACTAGAACAACAACCATCATCCTAGTAGTCTAGGATTTAGTTCATCTGATCTCGTGGTAGATCGACTCTGTAACCATCCTATGCACATCAATATAATCAAGCAGGATGTAGGGTTTTACCACATAGAGAGGGCCCAAACCTGGGTAAACACCATGTCCTTCGTCCCTTGTTCCCCATTGATCCAAGATACATAGCTTGGGACCCCCTACCCGAGATCCGCCGGTTATGACACTGATAGGAGGGATTTTTGAATTGGGGCAAAAAGCAACAATAGGGACTCCAAGATGTGAATCAACCACGGCTCATGATACCAAGATGTTGTAGGATGGAACCCTAAATAGAGATCTTTTCACACTTTGAGGGGGAAAAAGGGGTGAACACAAGAACACAAAGAGGAAATTCACTCAAACAAAACCCAATCACATATCCACTAGAATAGCATAGTTGAGATCCACAAGAATACAAGAACAATCCAAGGAAACAAGCACAAAGGTAAGGTTCTTCCCACTCCTAAGGAGGTGAGGTCTTGATGATAGTCTTCTCCAAGAGGAGGTCATGATATGCACTTGGGATCTTCCCCTAGGATGCCTTGATGTCCAAGAGGAGTGGTAGAAGGAGCAAAGCTCTATTGATGTCTCACATATACTTTGCTAACCCTAACAAATGACTTAGACACAGAATATATAGCTAGAGGGAGGAAGGGGACGACTTGGGAGGCAAGACAGGAAACCCATGATCGAAACCTGGGAGGGCCGTGTGCACGGGGTAAGTGAGGCACGCGCGTGATGTCGGCTTGGATTACGTCGGTATTTCCCCAAAGAGGAAGGGATGATGCAGCACATAGACGGTAGGTATTTCCCTCAGTGATGAGACCAAGGTTATCGAACCAGTAGGAGAACCACGCAACACTACTTGAACGGCACCTGCACACACATAAGAAATACTCGCAACCCAGCGTATTAAAGGGGTTCTCAATCCCTTCCGGGCAACGGCTCCAGAAATTGGCAAGTAAACGGGATAAAAGTTGTGATAGATTGATAGATGCAAATAAAAGCAAATAAAATTCAGCGAGATATTTTTGGGTTTTTGGATAATATAGATCTGAAAATAAAATCAAATAAAAATAGATCGCAAAGCCAAATATAATAAAGAAGACACGGGGGGGGGGGGGCGTAGATTTCACTAGTGGCTTCTCTCGAGAAAAATACCAAATGGTGGGTAAATGAACTACTGTTGGGAAATTGATAGAACTTCAAATAATCATGACGATATCCAGGCAATGATCATCATATAGGCATCACGTCCAAGATTAGTAGACCGACTTCTGCCTGCATCTACTACTATTACTCCACACATTGACTGCTATCCAGCATGCATCTAGTGTATTAAGTTCATGGAGAAACGGAGTAATGCAATAAGAATGATGGCATGATGTAGACAAGATCTATTTATGTAGAAATAGACCCCATCTTGTTATCCTTAATAGGAACGTGTCACATCCCTAGTTCTATTAATGCCTAGTGCTAGCATCTGGTGTTGCATCATGTTTAAATTTCAGTTAAACCTGAAATGGGGATTGCCTAAACCCTAGCATTAAAAGGAATTCACTAGGTTCAACAAGAAAATATTCTTAGTGAATCCAAATGGTTTTCAAAAATGTTCATCATTTTTGGTTCTGGCTAAAACCTCTGCCAAAATGGGTTCATAAAATTTGGAGCCATTTTGGATTTTTGAGTTAAGACATAACTATTTGCATTTGGGCACTTAAAATACTATAAATACTTTTAAATGCCCAAATACTTTGGAAAGTAATTTTAGGCTATTGGGAGTAATTCCAAAGGTGCCTATGATTATTTTTAGAATTTTCTAAAATGGATTAGTATTTTTACTAATTCAAAACAAACAACAGAGCATTAAATAAATGAAAACAGAAAGGAAAGAAGCAGAAACTTACCTGGCCTCACTGTGCAGCTCACCTAGTCGGCCCAACTGTGGCCCAGCACCATAGAGAGCCCAGCCCACCACCCCACCGTGTCGTCTTCCACCTGCCAGTAGGAGCAGCTCGCTGTCGCGCGCGCGCGCTCGCCCCTGGCCACCTCCTGCTTCCTCCCCGGACCTTCTAACGCCGCCACGCACGCCCCTGGCACCCCCTAGATCTCTCTCTCCCTCACCCGTGGCCTCTCCCCTCCCCTGGACCTCTTCCTCTCACCCACCCAAATGGGTCCGTCGCCGCCGACAAGCACCACCGCGGCCACTGCCTCCCCCTCGCTCCCTGGACATTCCCAGGAGCTCCGCCACTTTGTCCTCTACCTCCTCGATGAGCCACGAGGCCCCGGACGCGCTGCAACACCGCCACCGCCACCGCCCTCTTTGTTCGGCCACCGAGATCGCCGGCGACCTCTCGTCACCACCAGCCCCTCCCCGAGCTCGCCGAGGCCACCTCTGAACTCGCGGTGAGATCCTCTATTGATCCCCCCTACTCCCATGCCCACTAGCTCATCGTAGCCCTTGTTTCCGTCGAGACCGAGACCTCACCGGCGCTGGACTTGTCGCCATTGTCGTTTTGGTACGCCTCCGTCCAAACCGAGCGCGTCACTGCACTCAGTGCACCCCCAGGAGCACGTTTCACCCACCGGCTCCTCCTCCCATGCACCACAACGCCAAACCCGCAGGTGCCCGAACTCCGGCCGCCGCTCGACTTGACGCCGTCGTCGACTCCGGCCACCCCAGGCCCAGCTACTGCCACCAGGCGACGCGCTGCAACGCCAGCTACCCGTAGAGACCAACCGCGGCTCAAACCGCGGCCTGTACGCGAAACCCGAGCAACTCCGGCGAGTTGCTGCCACGGGTTTGGTCGCCGCCGGCTGAACTCCGGTGACTCCGACGTGGCACACTTAGTTAATGCTAATGACGCTGCTAATTTAACCCCACAGCCGCTGACATATGGGCCCATGCCCTAATTAACCCCGGGCTTCACTTTCTGTTTAGTTTAGATTAACCCAGCGGGACCCACGCGTTTGAGTTGACCCCGCTGACGTGGCCGTTGACCAGGCCCACATGTCAGCCACACTAGCCAGCTCTGTGAGACTGACTAGTGGGTCCCAGCCATCAGGTTTGACTCTGGGCGACCCTGTTGACCTGCTGACATCATAATGACGTAGTGCTGACGCAGTAAAGGAATTTCTGGTTTTAAAATAATACAGGAAATTCCAGAAAACAATTTAAACTTCTAAAAATCATAGAAATTCAACCGTAACTCCAAATAAGATAAATTATATATGAAAAATCATCATAAAAATTCAAGGAATCTGTTTATGGCATTTGCATGCATGTTTGAACAACCTAGGGTTGCTGTACAGGGCAATTTGCATAAATGACATTTAAATAAGCACATATGGAATTTGAATTTGAACCCTTGGTTCAAACCAACTTCATTTAATATGGTTGCTAGTTGCATTAGCTCAATCAACAGCATATTGCCATGACACTATCATGCATCATAATTGTTGCATTGCATTGATTGTGTTCCTCTTTGTTTGCCGGTATTTGTCCCCTCTCGATAGACGTGGTTCCGACGACGAGTTCGATGACACCGATGAAGAACTATACTATCTTCAGAAGTGCCAGGCAAGCAAAACCCCTTTGTTCATTCCGATACAATCCCACTCTCTCGCTCCTGTTCTCTTTTACTGCATTAGGACAACAACGATTCAATAGTTACTTGCTGCGGTAGTTGAGCCCCTTATCCTCTGCATGACCTGTCATTGCCACAGTAAATAGATGAAACCCACTAGTATGAGTAGGAGTTGTTTGAGCCCTGATGTGCCTACTCATTCATGCTTATTTGTCATGCCTGCTATTGCATAGAGTTGTGTCAGGTCTGATTCATCGGGGATGAATCGGAGGTGTGTAAACATGTCCTACTATTGAGAGCTAAGTGTGTGAACACGATTTGGTAAAGGTAGCGGTGAGAGGCCATGTAGGAGTACATGGTGGGTTGTCTCATTGAAGCCGTCCTTTGGATCTGAGTTCTGTGTTTGTGATCCCTGAAACAGTTACTACCACGCATTGGGCCCGAAACCAATGGACCCTCTCGGCTTCTTGATCACCCTTGTCCTCTGTCCAGGAGTTGCAACTAGTTTCTGGTGTTTATAGGATATGTGTTGGCGGCTGTGCGTAGCGCTGACCCTAGGGGTGGGCTATGATGCGGTAGATACACCGTGGCACGGTGTACCGGGCGCCCGCTTTGTGTCCCGGGAACCCTATTCACATTGTTCGGGGCCGTATGTGGAAACCTCGGCCGGACTCCCTGCGGATGGAACCTGGATAGGCGATAAACCTGGACTATAGACTTGTGTGTTTAGGTAGGCCGTGGCCCACACCCTCGTTGGGCTTCCGCTTGAAGGTTGCCGAGTACATGTCGTGTAAACGGCGGTAAGTGGTGAGAGCGTGTGTGAAGAAGTACACCCCTGCAGGGTTAACACCATCTATTCGAATAGCCGTGTCCGCGGTAATGGACTTCTGGGTTGCCTATAACAGTTCATAGACAAGTGAAAGTGGATACTCTAAAACTCGCAAGATAAGTGTGAGTGCTATGGATGGCCTTCTCGTAGGGAGACGGGAGTGGATCCATAGTGGTGTATTGAATGGTGAATATGTGGACTCGTGTGCGCCACCTCAAAAGAGTTGCTTGCAATCATAGTTTAGGTTAACCACTGAGTCAAAGCTGGCTTGCTGCAGTTAAACTCCACCACCCCCCCTTGTTGATACCAATGCATATGTAGTTTAGTTCTGATGTAAGTCTTGCTGAGTACCTTTGTACTCACGTTTGTTTAGTTTATATTTTGCAGAGAGACTTCAGTCTCGCTAGTAGTTCCGCGTGGACTTTGACGATTAGCTTGATACCTCAGCTACGATCTTGTGCCCTCGGCAGGATCTGGTAGATAGTCAGGCTTCTCAGCCTTCTTCATTTGTAGTTGTCTGTACTCAGATAAGTTAAGCTTCTGCATGTGCTTGTTGCTTGTATGCTCTGTATGTTGGGTCATAAGACCCATGTTTGTCATATCTCGCTCCTCGGAGCCTAATGAATAAATACTTTGAGTCGTAGAGTTATGTTGTGATGCCATGTTGTATTTACACATACCGAGCATATTGTGTGTATGATTGAAATGCTTGGTATGTGTGGGATCCGACAATCTAGTTGTTTATCCTTGGCAGCCCCTCTTATGGGGAAATGTAGTCTAGTGCTTCCTTGAGCCATAGTAGTCCGCTACAGCCCGGTTCACTGGAGTCCTGCTAGCCTATCACTACTGCTCAGATCACTTGACTGGCCAGCATGTGTTTCACTTTGTTCCTTTGTTTGTCCCTTCGGGGAAATGTCACGCGGTGACATCCGGAGTCCTGCCTAGCCTGCTACAGCCTG
The DNA here is from genome assembly GCF_002162155.2 of Triticum dicoccoides. Taxonomy (NCBI): domain Eukaryota; kingdom Viridiplantae; phylum Streptophyta; class Magnoliopsida; order Poales; family Poaceae; genus Triticum; species Triticum dicoccoides. The sequence goes on from NC_041392.1 coordinate 395,265,103, forward strand.
GGTTCCCGGAGTCCTGTTAGCCCAGTGCTACAGCCCGAAATCACTCGTTGATGACCGACATGCTCGATGTGATTCATGTATGCCTGTCTCCATAGGTCTGTGCCGCTTTGGGTTCACGACTAGCCATGTCGGCCTGGGTTCTCTGTCATATGGATGCAACACCCATGGGTTACCGTGCGTGAGGCCGCAAAGTGATATGAGGTGTTACCGGCTAGATCGATGTGACTTGGAATCGGGGTCCTGACAAAACGATACATACGTGCCGGTTCCCCTTCCCATTGCAAAATAAATAGATCAAGTTGGCCAAAAAAACCAAAATATCAGAGAAAAAATACGAGGCTATAAGAGATCATGCATAAAAGAGATCAAAGAAACTCAAATACTTCCATGGATATAAAAACATAGATCTAATAATAAACTCAAAGTTCATCGGATCCCAACAAACACACCGCAAAAAGAGTTACATCATATGGATCTCCAAGAGACCATTGTATTGAGAATCAAAAGATAGAGAGGAAGCCATCTAGCTACTAACTACGGACCCATAGGTCTACAAAATACTACTCGCGCATCATCAGAGAGGCACCATTGGACATGATGAACCCCTCTGTGATGGTGTCTAGATTGGATTTTCTGGCTCTAGAACTTGTGGCGACTGGAATTGATTTTTGTCGACTCCCTTAGGGTTTCTGGAATATTGGGGTACTTATAGAGCAACGAGGCGGTGCGGGAGGCCATCGAGGTGGGCACAACCCACCAGGGCGCTCCTGGGCCTCCAGGCGCACCCTGGTGTCTTGTGCTCACCTCGGGCTCCCTCTTTGGTACTTCTTTGGCCCACTGGATGTCTTCTGGTCCAAAAAACCACAAAAAGTTTCGTTGCGTTTGGACACCGTTTGATATTGTTTTCCTGCGATGTAAAAACATGCAGAAAACAGCAACTGGCACTGGGCACTATGTCAATAGGTTAGTACCAAAAAATGATATAAAATGATTGTAAAACATCCAAGAATGATAATACAACAGGATGGAAAAATCAAAAATTATTGATACGTTCGAGACTTATCAGCATCCCCAAGTTTAATTCATGCTCGTCCTCGAGTAGGTAAATGATAAAAACCGAATTTTTGATGTGGAATGCTGCCTAACATGCTCATCACATATTCTTTTCTTTGTAGCATGGACATTTGGACTTTTATATGGTTCAAAGCAATAGTCTAGTTTTGACATGAGGACTTAAATACTCAAGCATATCAACGGGCAACCATGTCTTTCAAAATATCAACACTAAAGCAAGTTATCCCTAGCCCATTATGCTCAATCTTTGATCCATTCATGAAACACACACGCATATTATCTACACCCAATGCTCAAGTACGATCATAGTGCCCCCTAGTTGGTACTTTATAAGAGAAGATGGAGACTCAAATAAAAAATAAAAATAAGCAGAGGGAAGTAGGGATATGTAGAGGTGCCAGAGCTCAAAGCGAAAAAGATAGAGATAAAAACATTTTGGGAGGCATGCTTTTCTTGTCAACGAAAACGACCGAGTAGTTCCCAATACTTTCCATGCTAGATATATCATAGGCGGTTCCCAAACATAAAATAATGTTTATTCCTTTTTCAACCATACTTTCACTTTCCATGGCTAGCCATATTCACGGGTGCCTTTCATACCAACACTGTCCAAGGAATTTATTGTTTGACAACATAAAGTCTATATCGGTATGACATATTGCCAATCAATATCCAGAAGAATAAAATCTATGGGTCGATAATTCCTATTTGCAATAATAAGAACATCATTAATTCTTCCCATAGGCTTTTTAATAGTAGAATCCGCCAAGTGCAAATTTAAAGAACATTCTTCAATATCGTTAAGACCAAGCACATCGCATAAAGATTTTGGAATTGTAGAAACACTAGCACCCAAGTCGCATAAAGTAGAACACTCATAATTTTTAATCTTGACTTTGATAGTAGGTTCCCATTCATCATGTAATTTTCTAGGAACTGAAACTTCTAATTCCAACTTTTCTTCTAAAGCTTTCATCATAGCATCAACAATATGTTTAGTAAAAGCTTTATTTTGTTCATAGGCATGGGGTGAATTTATCATGGATTGCAACAAAGAAATACAATCAATAAAAGATCAACTATCATGATTAAAGTCTTTGTAATCCAAAAGAGTGGGCACATCACTAGTTAAAGTTTTGACCTCTTCAAACCCACTTTTATCAATTTTCTCAACAAGATTTTCACCCTCCGAATTATCGAGATGCCTTCTAGCTAAATTTGACTCTTATTCAGTCCCTTTATCATCAATCTTAATTTAACTAAACACAGAATCAATAGGAGAAACACCAATCATTTTCAAATCTTTATCACTTTTATCTTCTAACGAGATTGGTTTGGTGGCCATTTGGTTTACTAGGGTAGCTTATGCATCGGATATTTTTCTAGCAAATTTTCAGTGAAAGCATACTTAGATTGGAGATTGCAAACTTCTCTACTAATATCATTGAGTTGTTTTGTTATAGCATCTAGAACAACAGAGTGCTCCTTAATTTCTTTGGTAAAATATTTATTGTGCTCAAATTGTGTAGTCATATATTCCTTAGTACTTTTCTCAATTTCAAGCAAAATATTGGTGTAAGGAACATCATAATATTTTCTTTGAGGCATCATGACTACGCAAACAAGATTTCATCAAAAATAGATCTGGCAAGAAAATGGTGAACGAAAAAGAGGGCGAATAAAACGACAATTTTTTGTGAAGTTGGGGAGAGGAAAACGAGAGGAAAATGGCAAATAATGTAAATTGCAAAGAGATGAGATTTGTGATTAGGAACCTGGTAGATGTTGAAGATGTCTCCCCGACAACGACGCTAGAAATTCCTTTTGATGTCTGCTTGGATAACGTCGGTATTTCCCCAAAGAGGAAGGGATGATCTAGCACAGTGACGGTGGGTATTTCCCCCAGTGATGAGACCAAGGTTATCGAACCAGTAGGAGAACCACGCAACACTACGTGAATGAAACCTACACACAAGTAACAAATACTCGCAACCCAGCGTATTAAAGGGGTTGTAAATCCCTTTCGGGCAACGGCGCCAGAAATTGGCAAGTAGACGGGATAAAAGTTGTGATAGATTGATAGATGCAAATAAAACAACAAAAATTCAACGGGATATTTTTGGGTTTTTGGATAATATAGATCTGAAAATAAAATCAAAGAAAAATACATCGCAAAGGCAAATATAATAAAGAAGAGACCCGTGGGTCGTAGATTTCACTAGTGGCTTCTCTTGAGAAAAATAGGAAATGGTGGGTAAACAAATTACTGTTGGGAAATTGATATAACTTCAAATAATCATAACCATATCCAGGCAATGATCATTATATAGGCTTCACTTCCAAGATTAGTAGACCGACTTCTTCCTGCATCTACTACTATTACTCCACACATTGACCGCTATCCAACATGCATCTAGTGTATTAAGTTCATGGAGAAATGGAGTAATGCAATAAGAATGATGACATGATGTAGACAAGATCTATTTATGTAGAAGTAGACCCCATCTTGTTATCCTTAATAGCAACGATACATATGTGTCGATTCCCCTTCTGTCACTGGGATCAAGCACTGTAAGATAGAACCTATCACAAAGCACCTCTTCCCATTGCAAGTTAAATAGATCAAGTTGGACAAATAAAACCCAAATGTCGAAGAATAACTTTCATGGATAAAAAGATCAAAGCAGACTCAAATAACTTTCATGGATAAAAAGATAGATCTGATCATAAACTCAAAGTTCATTGGATCCCAATAAACACACCGCAAAAAGAGGTACATCATATGGATCTCCAAGAGCCCACTGTATTGAGAATCAAAAGAGAGAGAGGAAGTCGTCTAGCTACTAACTATGGACCCGTAGGTCTACAAAATACTACTCACACATCATCGGAGAGGCACCAATGGACATGATGAACCCCTCTGTGATGGTGTCTAGATTGGATCTGGTGGTTCTGGAACTTACGGTGGCTGGAATTGATTTTCGTCGACTCCCCTAGGGTTTCTGGAATATTGGGGTATTAATAGAGCAAAGAGGCGGTATGGGAGGCCAGTGAGGTGGGCACAACCCACGAGGGCATGCCTGGGCCTCCAGTCGCGCCCTGGTGTCTTGTGCTCACCTCGGGCTCCCTCTTTGGTACTTCTTTGGCCCACTGGATGTCTTCTGGTCCAAAAAAACCACAAAAAGTATCGCTGCATTTGGACTCCGTTTGATTTTTATTTCCTGCGATGTAAAAACATGCAGAAAACAGCAACTGACACTGGGCACTATGTCAATAGGTTAGTACCAAAAAATGATATAAAATGATTGTACAACATCCAAGAATGATAATATAACAACATGGAACAATACAAAATTATAGATACGTTGGAGGCGTATCAACATCCCCAAGCTTAATTCCTGCTCGTCCTCGAGTAGGTAAATGATAAAAACAGAATTTTTGATGTGGAATGCTGCCTAACATGCTCATCACATATTCTTTTCTTTGTGGCATGGACATTTGGACTTTTATATGGTTCAAAGCAATGGTCTAGTTTTGACATGATAACTTAAATACTCAAGCATATCAACAACCAACCATGTCTTTCAAAATATCAATGCTAAAGCAAGTTATCCCTAGCCCATTATGCTCAATCATTGAACCATTCATGAAACACACTCGCATATTAGCTACACCCAATGCTCAAGTATGATCATAGTGCCCCCTTCTTGGTGCTTTATAAGAGAAGATGGAGACTCAAATAAAAAATAAAAATTGCATAAAGTAAAAGAAAGGCCCTTCGCAGAGGGAAGTAGGGATTTGTAGAGGTGCCAGAGCTCAAAGCAAAAAAGATAGATATAAAAACATTTGGGGAGGCATGCTTTTCCTGTCAATGAAAACGACCGAGTAGTTCCCAATACTTTCCATGCTAGATATATCATAGGCGGTTCCCAAGCAGAAAATAACATTTATTCCTTTTTCAACTATACTTTCAATTTCCATGGCTAGCCGTATTCACAGGTGCCTTCCATACCAAGACTTTCCAAGGAATATATTATTTGACAACATAAAGTAAATTCATTTTTCATTTCGGGACTAGGCATCCCTAATACCTTTGTCGTACTCTCGTGCAATGACAAGTGAATAAACACTCATCGTGAGAATAACACATCTAGCATGGAAATATATTTGCCACCCCCTACCGTTTCATGAGCGGTACGAGCACACAAAAGAGAAGTTTATTTCGAAAATTAGAGATGGCACATACAAATTAGCTTAGAACGGCACGAAAATACCGCATATAGGTAGGTATGGTGGACTCATATGGCAAAACTGATTTAAAGGATTTTGGATGCACAAGCAGTGATCATACTTAGTGCAAAATGAAGGCTAGCAAAAGATTGAGAAGCGACCAACCAAGAAATGAAAAATCTCATAAGCGAGCATTTAGCATAATTAACACCGAATAATGCACCATAAGTAGGATGTAATTTAATTGCATAACTATTGACTTTCGTGCTTGCATAGGGAATCACAAACCTTAACACCAATATTATTACTAAAGCATAATTACTCATCAACATGACTCACATATCACATCATCATATCTTAAAACTATTACAAGTAATCAAGTTTATTTTGTCCAATGATCTTCATGAACGTTTTTATTATATCCTCCTTGGATACCTATCACTTTGGGACTAGTTTCATATGTTGCTTTTAATAAGCTCAAACAAATATAAGTGAAGATCATGAGCATCATATTTCTCTCTCTCAAATTAATTTAAGTGAAGCAAAAGAGAATTTCTTCAAAAATACTAAAGCACACCGTGCTCAAAAACATATAAGTGAAGCACTAGAGCAATTCCATGCTCATAAAGATTTAAGTGAAGCATAGAGAGCAATTCTAACAAGTGATGGAATAATTTTGGCTCTCTCAAATAGGTGTGTCCAACAAGGATTCAAGACTTAAAAATAAAAACAAGCAAAGAATCATATCATACAAGACGCTCCAAGAAAAACTCATAATATGTGATGAATAAAAATATAGCTTCGAGTAAAATACCGATGGTCGATAGAAGAAAGAGGGCAGGCCACTCGGGCATCCCCAAGCTTAGTTGCTTGCTTCTCTTTGGACAATAGCTTGGGATGCCATGGGCATCCACAAGCTTAGGTTCATCTTACTCCTTATTCCTTCATACATCGTAATATCACCCCAAACATGAAAACTTCAATCACACAAAACTCAACAAAACCTTCGTAAGATCCGTTGCAACCCCATCCATAAGTATTGTTGCAAACCCATCAATATTTTATTATTGCATTATATCTACTATATTGCAACTTTTATATGGCAAAAACTCTTCAAAGAAAACCATAAAATTCTAAAAAATTAGGAACACATGAAGAATTTGTATATTAATACTCTTCAAAAATAATTGGTATTTTATCATGCTTCTGTTAAAAATGAGAATTATTTTCGTAAGCGTGGAAGTTTCTGTTTTTCAGCAAGATCAAATCAACTATCACCCAACATGATCCTAAAGGCTTTGCTTGGCACAAACACTAATTAAAACACAAAAAACACAAGCATAACAGTAGCATAATTGTTCAAACACTCAAGAACAGGAAGCAAAAGAGAAAAATAAATTTTATTTATTGGGTTGCCTCCCAACAAGCGTTATCGTTTTACGCCCCTAGCTAGGCATAAACCACGGATCTAACTATTGTCATATTTATTTCTAGATCCATAAGATGCCCTCATGATTGATTCATATGGTAGCCTAATTCTTGTTCTAGGGAAGTTTTCCATACCCATCCTTAGAGGAAATTGAAATTTAATATTGCCTTCTTTCATATCAATCACGGCACCAATAGTATGTAAAAACGGTCTACCAAGAGTAATTGGACAAGACGGGTTGCAATCAATATCTAGAACAATAAAATCTATGGGCACATAATTCCTATTTGCAAGAATAAGAACATCATTAATTCTTCCCGTATGCTTTTTAATAGTAGAATCCGTCAAGTGCAAATTTAAAGAACATTCTTCAATATCGGTAAGACCAAGCACATCACATAAAGATTTCGGAATTGTAGAAACACTAGCACCCAAGTCGCATAAAGCAAAACACTCATAATTCTTAATCTTGACTTTGATAGTAGGTTCCCATTCATCATGTAATTTCCTAGGAATTGAAACTTCTAATTCCAGCTTTTTTTCTAAAGCTTTCATCATAGCATCAACAATATGTTTAGTAAAATCTTTATTTTGTTCATAGGCATGGGGTGAATTTATCATGGATCAAAGATCAACTATCATAATTAAAGTCTTTGTAATCCAAAAGAGTGGACACTGAAGGAAATATGCCCTAGAGGCAATAATAAAGTTGTTATTTATATTTCCTTATATCATGATAAATGTTTATTATTCGTGCTAGAATTGTATTAACCCGAAACATAATACATGTGTGAATACATAGACAAACAGAGTGTCACTAGTATGCCTCTACTTGACTAGCTCGTTGATCAAAGATGGTTATGTTTCCTAACCATAGACATGAGTTATCATTTGATAAACGAGATCACATCATTAGGAGAATGATGTGATTGACTTGACCCATTCCTTTAGCTTAGCACTTGATTGTTTTAGTTTACCGCTACTGCTTTCTTCATGACTTATACATGTTCCTATGACTATGAGATTATGCAACTCCCGAGTACCAGAGGAATACTTTGTGTGCTACCAAATGTTATAATGTAACTGGGTGATTATAAAGGTGCTCTACAGGTGTCTCCGATGGTTCTTGTTGAGTTGGCATAGATCGAGATTAGGATTTGTCACTCCGATTGTCGGAGAGGTGTCTCTGGGCCCTCTCGGTAATGCACATCACTATAAGCCTTGCAAGCATTGTGACTAATGAGTTAGTTGCGGGATGATGCATTATGGAAACGAGTAAAGAGACTTGCCAGTAACGAGATCGAATCTCGGGCAAGTAACATACCGATGACAAAGGGAACAACGTATGTTGTTATGCGGTCTGACCGATAAAGATCTTCGTAGAATATGTAGAAAATAATATGAGCATCCAGGTTCCGCTATGGGTTATTGACCGGAGAAGTGTCACGGTCATGTCTACATAGTTCTCGAACCCGTAGGGTCCGCACGCTTAAAGTTCCGTGACGATCAGTATTATGAGTTTATGTGTTTTGATGTACCGAAGGTAGTTTGGTGTCCCGGATGAGAGCGGGTACATGACGAGGAGTCTCTAAATGGTCAAGACGTAAAGATCGATATATTGGACGACTATATTCGGACATCGGAAAGGTTCCGAGTGATTCGGGTACTTTTTGGAGTATCGGGGAGTTACGGGAATACGAGGAAAAAGTAATGGGCCTCATGGGCCAAGTGGTGAAAGTGAGGAGGCAGGGGGCGCGGCCCCCCTAGCACAAACCGAACTGGAATAGGGGGCCGGCCCCCTTTCCCCCTTTTCCTCCCTCTCCTTCCTTCTCCTCTTTCCCCTTCATTTCCTCCTCCTAGTAGGAGTAGGAAAGGGGAGTCCTACTCCTACTAGGAGGAGGACTCCTCCTCCTGGAGCGCCCTACAAGGGCCGGTCGCCCCCCCCCCTTGCTCCTTTATATACGGGGGCAGGGGGCACCCTAGAACACACAAGTTGATCATTGATCCCTTCGCCGTGTGCGGTGCCCCCTCCATCATAATCCACCTCGGTCATATCATAGCAGTGCTTAGGGGAAGCCCTGCGTTGGTAGCTTCATCAACACCGTCACCATGCCATTGTGCTGACGAAGCTCTTCCCCAAAGCTCTACTGGATCGTGAGTTCGCGAGACGTCACCGAGCTGAATGTGTGCTGAACACCGAGGTGCCGTACGTTCGGTACTGAGGATCGGTTGATCGTGAAGACGTACGACTACATCAACTGCATTGTCATAACACTTCCGCTTATGGTCTACGAGGGTACATGGACAACACTCTCCCCTCTTGTTGCTATGCATCACCATGATCTTGTATGTGCGTAGGAATGTTTTTGAAATTACTACGTTCCCCAACATTGGCATCCGAGCCAGGTTTATGCGTAGATGTTATATACACGAGTAGAACACAAGTGAGTTGTGGGCGATACAAGTCATACTGCTTACCAGCATGTCATACTTTGGTTCGGCGGTATTGTTGGATGAAGCAGCCTGGACCGACATTACGCGTATGCTTACGCGAGACTGGTTCTACCGACGTGCTTTGCACACAGGTGGCTAGCGGGTGTCAGTTTCTCCAGCTTTAGTTAAACTGAGTGTGACTACGCTCGGTCCTTGTTGAAGGTTAAAACAGCACTAACTTGACGAACTGTCGTTGTGGTTTGGATGCGTAGGTAAGAATGGTTCTTGCTCAACCCATAGCAGCCACGTAAAACTTGCAACAACAAAGTAGAGGACGTCTAACTTGTTTTTGCAGGGCATGTTGTGATGTGATATGGTCAAGGCATGATGCTATATTTTATTGTATGAGATGATCATGTTTCGTAACAGAGTTATCGCCAACTGGCAGGAGCCATATGGTTGTCGCTTTATTGTATGAAATGCAATCGCCATGTAATTGCTTTACTTTATTACTAAGCGGTAGTGATAGTCATAGAAGCAATAGTTGGTGAGACGACAACGATGCTACGATGGAGATCAAGGTGTCGCGTCGGTGACGATGATGATCATGACGGTGCTTTGGAGAAGGAGATTAAAGGCACAAGATGATGATGACCATATCATATCACTTATATTGATTGCATGTGATGTTTATCCTTTATGCATCTTATTCTGCTTTGATTGACGGTAGCATTATAAGATGATCTCTCACTAAAAATTTCAAGGTACAAGTGTTCTCCCTGTGTATGCACCGTTGCAAAAGTTCGTCGTGCCAAGACACCACATGATGATCGGGTGTGATAAGCTCAACGTTCTTATACAACGGGCGCAAGCCAGTTTTGCACACGCAGAATACTCGGGTTAAACTTGACGAGCCTAGCATATACAGATATGGCCTCGGAACACTAAGACCGAAAGTTCGAGCGTGAATCATATAGTAGATATGATGAACATAGTGATGTTCACCATTGAAAACTACTCCATTGCACGTGATGATCGGTTATGGTTTAGCTGATTTGGATCACGTGATCACTTATATGATTAGAGGGATATCTATCTAAGTGGGAGTTCTTAAGTAATATGATTAATTGAACTTTAATTTATCATGAACTTAGACCTGATAGTATTTGCATAACTATGTTTTAGATCAATAGCTCGTGATGTAGCTCCCCGTTTATTTTGATATGTTCCTAGAGAAAAACTAAGTTGAAAGATGCTAGTAGAAATGATGCGGATTGGATCCGTGATCCGAGGATTATCCTCATTGCTGCACAAAATAATTATGTCCTTGATGCACCGCTAGGTGACAGACCGATTGGAGGAGCAGATGCAGACGTTATGAACGTTTGGCGAGCTCGATATGATGACTACTTGATAGTTTAGTGCAGCATGCTTTACGCTTAGAATCAGGGCTTCAAAGACGTTTTGAATGCCATAGAGCATATGAGATGTTCCAAGAGTTGAAATTAGTATTTCAGACTCATGCCCATGTTGAAAGGTATGAGAACTTTGACAAGCACTTTGCCTACAAGATGGAGGAGAATAGCTCAGCTAGTGAGCATGTGCTCAGAATGTCTGAGTATTACAATCACTTGAATCAAGTGGGAGTTAATCTTCCAGATAAGATAGTGATTGACAGAGTTCTCTAGTCACTATCACCAAGTTACTAGAACTTCGTGATGAACTATAATATGCAAGGGATAACAGAAACGATTCCCAAGCTCTTCGTGATGTTGAAATCGACGAAGGTAGAAATCAAGAAAAACATCAAGTGTTGATGGTTGATAAGACCACTAGTTTCAAGAAAAGGGCAAAGGGAAGAAGGGGAACTTCAAGAAGAACGGCAAGCAAGTTGATGCTCAAGTGCAGAAGCCCAAGTCTAGACCTAAAGCCTGTGACTAAGTGCTTCTACTGCAAAGGGACTAGTCACTGGAAGCAGAACTGCCCCAAGTATTTGGCGGATAAGAAGGATGGCAAAGGTATATTTGATATACATGTTATTGATGTGTACTTTACTAGTGTTTATAGCAACCCCTCAGTATTTGATACTAGTTCAGTTGCTAAGATTAGTATCTCGAAATGGGAGTTGTAGAATGAGCAGAGACTAGTTAAGGGTGAAGTGACGATGTGTGTTGGAAGTGGTTCCAAGATTGATATGATCATCATCGCACACTCCCTATACTTTTGAGATTATTGTTGAACCTAAATAAATGTTATTTGGTGCTTGTGTTAAGCAAGAATATGATTTGATCATGATTATTGCAATACGGTTATTCATTTAAAGTCAGAGAATAATTGTTGTTCTTTTTACATGAATAAAACCTTCAATGGTCATACACCCAAGGTGAATGGTTTATTGAATCTCAATCGTAGTGATACACATATTCATAATATTGAAGCCAAATGATGCAAAGTTAATAATGATAGTGCAACTTATTTGTGGCACTTCCGTTTAGGTCATATTGGTGTAAAGCGCATGAAGAAAATCCATGCTGATGGGCTTTTGGAATCACTTGATTATGAATCAGTTGATGCTTGCGACCCATGCCTCATGGGCAAGATGACTAAGACTCCATTCTCCGGAACAATGGAGCGAGTAACAGACTTGTTGGAAATAATACATATTGATGTATGCAGTCCGGTGAGTGTTGAGGCTCGCGGCAGGTATCGTTATTTTCTGACCTTCACAAATGATTTGATCAGATATGGGTATATCTACTTGATGAAACATATATCTGAAACATTTGAAAAGTTCAAATAATTTCAGAGTGAAGTGGAAAATCATCGTAACAAGAAAATAAAGTTTCTACGATCTGATCGTGGAGGAGAATATTTTGAGTTGCGAGTTTGGTCTTCATTTGAAACAATGCGGAATAGTTTCGCAACTCACGCCACCTGGAACACCACAGCGTAATGGTGTGTCCGAACATCGTAATCATACTTTATTGGATATGGTGTGATCTATGATGTCTCTTATCGATTTACCACTATCGTTTTGGGGTTATACATTAGAGACAGCTGCATTCACGTTAAATAGGGCACTATCTAAATCCGTTGAGACGACATCGTATGAACTATGGTTTGGCAAGAAACCTAAGTTCTCGTTTCTTAAGGTTTGGGTTTGCGATGCTTATGTGAAAAAGTTTCAAACTGATAAGCTTGAACCCTAGGATACCCAAAAGAAATGTTGGGTACACCTTCTATCATAGATCCGAATGCAAGATATTTGTTGCTAAGAATGGATCCTTTTTAGAGAAGGAGTTTCTCTCGAAAGAAGTGAGTGGGAGGAAAGTAGAACTTGATGAGGTAATTGTACCTTCTCCCGAATTGGAAAGTAGTTCATCACAGAAATTAGTTTCAGTGATTCCTACACCAATTAGTGAGGAAGCTAATGATGATGATCATGAAACTTCAGATCAAGTTACTACCGAATCTCGTAGATCAGCCAGAGTACGGTCCGCACCAGAGTGGTACGGTAATCCTATTCTGGAAGTCATGTTACTAGACCATGATGAATCTAAAAACTATGAGGAAGCGATGATGAGCCCAGATTCCGCAAAATGGCTTGAGGCCATGTAATCTGAGATGGGATCCATGTATTACATGAGAACAAAGTATGGACTTCGATTGACTTGCCCGATGATCTGTGAGTCATTGAGAATAAATGGATCTTCAAGAGGAAGACGGACGCTGATAGTAGTGTTGCTATCTACAAAGCTCGAATTGTCGCAAAAATGTTTTCGACAAGTTCAAGGTGTTGACTACGATGAGAGTTTCTCACTCGTATTGATGCTTAAAAGTATGTCCGAATCATGTTAGCAGTTGTCGCATTTTATGAAATCTGGCAAATGGATGCCAAAACTGCATTCCTTAATGGATTTCTTAAAGAAGAGTTGTATATGATGCAACCAATAGGTTTTGTCGATCCTAAAGGTGCTAACAAAGTGAGCAAGCTCCAACGATCCATCTATGGACTGGTGCAAGCATCTCGGAGTTGGGATATATGCTTTGATAAAGTGATCAAAGCATATGGTTTTATACAGACTTGCGGTGAAGCCTGCATTTACAAGAAAGTGAGTGGGAGCACTACAACATTTCTGATAATTATATGTGTATGACATATTGTTGATCGGAAATAATTTAGAATTTTTTGGAAAGCATAAAGGAATGTTTGAAAAGAGTTTTTCAAATAAAGACCTCGGTGAAGCTATTACATATTGAGCATCAAGATCTATAGAGATAGATCAAGATGCCTGATATATTTTCAATGAGTACATACCTTGACAAGATTTTGATGTTGTTCAAAATGGAATAGTCAAAGAAGGAGTTCTTACCTGTGTTGCAAGGTGTGAAGTTGACTAAAGACTCAAAACCCGACCACAACAGAAAATAGAAAGGGAATGAAAAGTCATTCCCTATGCCTTAGTCATAAGTTCTACAAAGTATGCTTGAGCACTTGTGTTGGATTTCCCTTGAAGAGTAAAGGGTGATGCAGCAAAGTAGCGTAAGTATTTCCCTCAGTTTTTGAGAACCAAGGTATCAATCCAGTAGGAGGCCATGCAAGAGTCCCTCGCACCTACACAAACAAATAAATCCTCGCAAACAACGCGGTAAGTGGTTGTCAATCCCTTCGCGGTCACTTACGAGAGTGAGATCTGATAGATATGATAAGATAATATTTCTAGTATTTTTATGATAACGATGCAAAGTAAAATAAAAGGCAATAAAAATAACTAACTGTTGGAAGATCAATATGATGGAAGATAGACCCGGGGGCCATAGGTTTCACAAGTGGCTTCTCTCAAGAGCATAAGTATTCATGGTGGGTAAACAAATTACTGTTGAGCAATTGACAGGATTGAGCATAGTTATGAGAATATCTAGGTATGATCATGTATATAGGCATCACGTCCGAGACAAGTAGACCGACTCCTGCCTGCATCTACTACTATTACTCCACACATCGACCACTATCCAACATGCATCTAGAGTATTAAGTTCAAGAGAACAGAGTAACACTTTAAGCAAGATGACATGATGTAGAGGGATAAACTCATGCAATATGAAATAAACCCCATCTTGTTATCCTCGATGGCAACAATACAATACGTGTCTTGCTGCCCCTACTGTCACTGGGAAAGGACACCGCAAGATTGAACCCAAAGCTAAGCACTTCCCCCATTGCAAGAAAGATCGATCTAGTAGGCCAAACCAAACTGATAATTCGAAGAGACTTTCAAAGATAACCAATCATACATAAAAGAATTTAGAGAAGATTCAAGTATTGTTCATAGATAAACTTGATCATAAACCCGCAATTCATCGGTCTCAAAAAACACACCGCAAAATAAGATTACATCGAATAGATCTCCACAAGAGAGAGGGGGGGGGGGAACTTTGTATTGAGATCCAAAAAGAGAGAAGAAGCCATCTAGCTAATAACTATGGACCCGTAGGTCTGAGGTAAACTACTCACACTTCATCGGAGAGGCTATGGTGTTGATGTAGAAGCCGTCCGTGATCGATGCCCCCTCTGGCAGAGCTCCGGAACAGGCCCCGACATGGGATCTCGTGGATACAGAAAGTTACAGTGGTGGAATTAGGGTTTTGGCTTCGTATCTGGTAGTTTGGGGGTACATAGGTATATATAGGAGGAAGGAGTACGTCGGTGGAGCAACAGGGGGCCCACGAGGGTGGAGGGCGCGCCCAGGGGGGTAGGCACCCTCCCCCTACCTAGTGGCCTCCTGGTTGATGTCTTGACGTAGGGTCCAAGTCCTATGGATCATGTTTGTTTCGAAAATCACGTTCCCGAAGGTTTCATTCCGTTTGGACTCCGTTTGATATTCTTTTTCTGCGAAACCCTAAAATAGGCAAAAAAAACAGCAATTCTGGTCTGGGCCTCTAGTTAATAGGTTAGTCCCAAAAATAATATAAAAGTGTATAATAAAGCCCAATAATGTCCAATACAGAATATAATATAGCATGGAACAATAAAAAATTATAGATACGTTGGAGACATATCAAGCATCCCCAAGCTTAATTCCTGCTCGTCCTCGAGTAGGTAAATGATAAAAACAGAATTTTTGATGTGGAATGCTACTTGGCATAATTTCAATGCAATTCTTCTTAATTGTGGTATCAATATTCAGATCCGAAAGATTCAAGACAAAAGTTCAATATTGACATAGAAATAATAATACTTCAAGCACACTAACTAAGCAATTATGTCTCTTCAAAATAACATGGCCAAAGAAAGTTATCCCTACAAAATCATATAGTCTGGCTATGCTCTATCTTCACCACATAAAGTATTTAAGTCATGCACAACCCCGATGACAAGCCAAGAAATTGTTTCATACTTTTGGTGTTCTCAAACTTTTTCAATCTTCACGCAATACATGAGCGTGAGCCATGGACATAGCAATTTAGGTGGAATGGAATGGTGGTTGTGGAAGAGACAAAAAGGGGGAAGATTGTCTCACATCAACTAGGCGTATCAACAGGCTGTGGAGATGCCCATCAATAGATATTAATGTGAGTGAGTAGGGATTGCCATGCAACATATGCACTAGAGCTATAAGTATATGAAAGCTCAACGAAAATAACTAAGTAGGTGTGCATCCAACTTGCTTGCTCACGAAGACCTAGGGCATTTTGAGGAAGCCCAACATTGGAATATACAAGCCAAGTTCTATAATGAAAAATTCCCACTAGTATATGAAAGTGATAACATAGGAGACTCTCTATTATGAAGATCATGGTGCTACTTTGAAGCATAAGTGTGATAAAAGGATAGTAGCATTGTCCCTTCTCTCTTTTTCTCTCATATTTTTTATTTGGGCCTTTTCTCTTTTTCTTTTTTATGGCCTCTTTTTTTATTTGGGCTTCTTTGGCCTCTTTTTTTTATTATTTTTCGTCTGGAGTCTCATCCCGACTTGTGGGGGAATCGTAGTCTCCATCATCCTTTCCTCACTTGGGACAATGCTCTAAAAATGATGATCATCACACTTTTCTTTACTTATAACTCAACCATTACAACTCAATACTTAGAACAAAATATGACTCTATGTGAATGCCTCCGGCGGTGTACCGGGATCTGCAATGAATCAAGAATGACATGTATGAAAGAATTATAAACGGTGGCTTTGCCACAAATACAATGTCAACTACATGATCATGCAAAGCAATATGACAATGATGGAGCGGCTCATAGTAAACGGAACGGTGGAAAGTTGCATGGCAATATATCTCGGAATGGCTATGGAAATGCCATGATAGGTAGGTATGGTGGCTGTTTTGAGGAAGGTATATGGTCGGTGTATGATACCGGCGAAAGGTGCGCGGTATTTAGAGAGGCTAGCAATGGTGGAAGTAAGAAAAGTGTGTATGATCCATGGACTCAACCTTAGTCATAAAGAACTCATATACTTATTGCAAAAATCTACAAGTTATCAAAGCAAAGTATTACACGCATGCTCCTAGGGGGATAAATTGGTAGGAAAAGACCATCGCTCGTCCCTGACCGCCACTCATAAGGAAGATAATCAATAAATAAATCATGCTCCGACTTCATCACATAACGGTTCACCATACGTGCATGCTACGGGAATCAGAAATTTTAACACAAGTATTTCTCAAATTCACAACTACTCGACTAGCAAGACTAATATTACCATCTCCATATCTCAAAACAATTATCAAGTATCAAACTTCTCATAGTATTCAACACACTCATAAGAAAATTTTATTATTAATCTTGAATGCCTAACATAATTAAAGCAAATTACCATGCTGTTTTGTAGGACTCTCAAAATAATCTAAGTGAAGCATGAGAGAACAATAGTTTCTATAAAACAAATACACCGACGTGCTCTAAAAGATATAAGTGAAGCACTAGAGCAAAAACTATATAACTCAAAAGATATAAGTGAAGCACATAGAGTATTCTAACAATTTCTGAATCATTGTCTCTCTCTCAAAAGGTGTGTAAAGCAAGGATTATTGTGTAAAACTAACAAATAAATACTCAAATAATACAAGCTGCTCCAAGCAAAACACATATCATGTGGTGAATAAAAATATAGCTCCAAGTAAAGTTACCGATGGAAGTAGACGAAAGAGGGGATGCCTTCCGGGGCATCCCCAAGCTTTGGCTTTTAGGTGTCCTTAGATTATCTTGGGGTGCCATGGGCATCCCCAAGCTTAGGCTCTTTCCACTCCTTGTTCCATAATCCATCAAATCTTTACCCAAAACTTGAAAACTTCACAACACAAAACTTAAAGTAGAAAATCTCGTGAGCTCCGTTAGCAAAAGAAAACAAAACACCACTTCAAGGTAATGTAATGAACTCATTATTTATTTATATTGGAGTTAAAACTACTGTATTACAACTTCTAAATGATTTATAAACAATTTTACTAGCCATAGATTCATCAAAATAAGCAAACAACACACGAAAAACAGAATCTGTCAAAAACAGAACAGTCTGTAGTAATCTGTAGCTAACGCAGGATCTGGAACCCCAAAAATTCTAAAATAAACTTCTGGACGTAAGGAATCTATCCATTAATCATCTGCAAAAAGAATTAACTAAATATCACTTTCCAAATAAAAATGGCAGCAGTTCTCGTGACCGCTAAAGTTTCTGTTTTTTACAGCAAGATTAAAAAGACTTCCCCCAAGTCTTCCCAACGGTTCTACTTGGCACAAACACTAATTAAACACAAAAAACACAAACAAAACAGAGTCTAGATAAAATATTTATTACTAAACAGGAGCAAAAAGCAAGTAATAAAAATAAAATTGGGTTGCCTCCCAACAAGCGCTATCGTTTAACGCCCCTAGCTAGGCATAAAAAGCAAGGATAGATCTAGGTGTTGCCATCTTTGGTAGGCAATCCATAAGTGGCTATCATAATAGATTCATAAGGTAATTTAATTTTATTTATAGGAAAGTGTTCCATGCCTTTACTTAACGGAAATTGGAATCTAATATTTCCTTCCTTCATATCAATAATTTCACCAATCGTTCTAAGGAAAGGTCTACCAAGAATAATAGGACATGAAGGATTGCAATCGATATCAAGAACAATAAAATCTATGGGCACATAATTCCTATTTGCAACAATAAGAACATCATTAATTCTTCCCATAGGTTTCTTAATAGTGAAATCCACAAGGTGCAAGTTTAGAGAGCAATCATCAAAATCACGGAAACCTAGCAAATCACACAAAGTCTTTGGAATCGTGGAAACACTACCACCCAAATCACACAAAGCATAGCATTCATAATCTTTAATTTTAATTTTAATAGTAGGTTCCCACTCATCATAAAGTTTTCTAAGTATAGAAACTTCCAAATCAAGTTCTTCTTCATAAGATTGCATCAAAGCATCAACAATATGTTTTGTAAAAGCTTCATTTTGACTATAAGCATGAGGAGAATTTAGCATGGATTGCAACAAGGAAATACAATCTATCAAAGAGCAATTATCATAATTAAATTCCTTGAAATCCAAAATAGTGGTTTCATTAATATTTAAAGTTTTGACTTCTTCAATCCCACTTTTAACAATTTTAGCATCAAGATCTAAAGACTCCGAATTCTTGGAACGTCGTCTAGGTAAAGGTGGATCATATTCAGTCCCATCATTATCAAGATTCACATTGCAAAACAAAGATTTAATAGGGGACACATCAATAACTTTTAGATCTTCATCTTTATCTTCCAAAAAAATCCGGCTTAGCAGCCATCTTATTAACTAAGGTGGCTTGCTTATCCGAAACTTCAGCTATTAACTTCTCAAGATAAGCAATCTAAGATTTCAAACCATCAAATTCTTTAAACATATCATCGAGCTCTTTATTCATATAACCCATAAAACGTTTTTGTTCTTTAAGCTCATTTCTAAAGAAACTATTATGCTCAAATTGTAAAACCATAAAACTCCTAACATTGATTTCGATCTCTTCAAACCTTTTAAGGTGAAGATCACCAAATCTAGGTAAAGCCATCGTGACAAGCAAGCAATCCAATACACGAGCAAACAAGAGACGGGCAAAAGGAGGCAAACGGAGAAAGAGAGGGAGGATGGAGAGAGAGAGGGCGAATAAAATGGCAAGGGTGAAGTGGGGGAGAGGAAAACAAGAGGCAAATGGCAAATAATGTAATGCAGGAGATAAGGGTTTGTGATGGGTACTTGGTGTGTCTTGACTTTTGCGCGAACCTCCCCGGCAACGGCGCCAGAAATCCTTCTTGCTACCTCTTGAGCACTTGTGTTGGTTTTCCCTTGAAGAGGAAAGGGTGATGCAGCAAAGTAGCGTAAGTATTTCCCTCAGTTTTTGAGAACCAAGGTATCAATCCAGTAGGAGGCCACGCACGAGTCCCTCGCACCTACACAAACAAATAAATCCTCGTAACCAATGCGATAAGGGGTTGTCAATCCCTACATGGTCACTTACGAGAGTGAGATCTGATAGATATGATACGATAATTTTTTTGGTATTTTTGTGATAAAGATGTAAAGTAAAATAAAAGGCAATACATAACTAAGTGTTGGAAGATCAATATGATGGAAGATAGACCCGGGGGCCATAGGTTTCACTAGCGGCTTCTCTCAAGAGCATAAGTATTCACGGTGGGTAAACAAATTATTGTTGAGCAATTGACAGAATTGAGCATAGTTATGAGAATATCTAGGTATGATCATGTATATAGGCATCATGTCCGAGACAATTAGACCGACTCCTGCCTGCATCTACTACTATTACTCCACACATCGAACGCTATCCAGCATGCATCTAGAGTATTAAGTTCAAGAGAACAGAGTAACGCTTTAAGCAAGATGACATGATGTAGAGGGATAAACTCATGCAATATGAAATAAACCCCATCTTGTTATCTTCGATGGCAACAATACAATACGTGCCTTGCTGCCCCTACTG
Source organism: Triticum dicoccoides (assembly GCF_002162155.2). NCBI lineage: Eukaryota > Viridiplantae > Streptophyta > Magnoliopsida > Poales > Poaceae > Triticum > Triticum dicoccoides. The sequence goes on from NC_041392.1 coordinate 395,285,252, forward strand.
TCACACTACTAGGAAAAGAGCTATAGATAGGATTGATACTAATGGAGCACCAGGGAAGTAGTGCGCCACTACTATATACTAATGGCGCACCTGTTGGTGATGCGCCATTAGTGTGGAAGACACTAATGGCGCACCAGAAACAGGGTGCGCCACTAGTATTAATTTTTTTTCCATTTTTCCATACATACTAATGGCGCATCAGGTCGACAATGCGCCATTACTAGTTCTAACTAGTAATGGCGCACCAGGCAGAGAGTGCGCCATTACTGTATTTTTTTTCTTATTCTTTTTTTTGCAAAACTACTAATGGTGCACCGTTTCACAGTGCGCCATTACTAGTTTAAACTAGTAATGGCGCACTATTACACGGTGCGCCATTAGTATATATATTTATATTTTTTACTTTTTTGCAAAACTTCTAATGGCGCACCACCTGCAGGTGCGCCATTAGTAACCAGGGTTACTAATGGCGCATTTCCTTGTGGTGCGCCATTAGTAACCTGGGACCCCAACAAGATATTTTGGACAGCCCCACACCTACCCACTCACTTTCCCCACTTCATTCCCTCCACCTCCTCCTCCAAGCTTTCGGCTGCCTCCTCCTCCTCACCTCATTTCCACCATAGATTCATCAAAATTAAGTAGTGAAATTACCTTTTTTGATAGGTAAGCAAGGGGAAAGCTATCTTCATGATGTAGATCTACATTTTTTCTCCCTAGCTCGCTCCAACAACGTGCACATGCACTTTTTGTGGCCTAGCTAGATCTATGTATGTTTGTGGTGTTGCATGTGTTTGTGGTGTTGCATATATGATTGTGTTTGAAGGTACCGGTATTTGAAATGCGATAGTTGCCAATATTTTGCCGGAATGTTTTGATTCATTTCCGTTTCGGCAAGAATTTTGGCACTATGCATTCTTTTTGGTCCTATTTTTAGGGAAGGTCATGCCAAATTTTTTCTTGGTTCTAAAATATTGTTTTGCTCTAACCCGCAGGCGACCATGGTCCGCACGATGACTGAAGGCATCGTGAATAGGTTTTTGAGCTCCGCGAGGGCCGAGATGCTTCAAAAGAACGAGACGGAGATAAGATGTCCGTGTCAAAGATGCAAGTTGAAGAGCCTTATTGCGGACCCGGATTTCGGGCAGGTGCGGGACCACCTGCTCTTGCGTGGTTTCATGGATGGCTATCGGTGGCAAGGTGATGAAGATGACTATGAAGTCGTCCATGGCCGGGGCCGGGCAAGAAATGAGGAAGGGCAACAAGACAAGTACCACCGCGGCGAGGGCGGGCAAGAAGACGATGAATCTCTAGGACATGATCACGACGATGATGCTGTACACAGTCATCATGTAGAAGATGTCGTACATGATGATGAGGAAGATCAAGACGAAGGGCATGATCATGAAGATGAAGATGTCGGAGCAGACGACGATGGAGGCTGGGTGCAGGACCCTCATATTCAAGAGCTGCTTCTCAAGCAGACGGATAACGCAAGAGCTGCCGCCCGAGAGAAAGCCAAGCTGGATCAACTGGAGATAGACGCAGTTACTCCATTGTATGAAGGATGCAGGCCCGAGGATACCAGCCTGAAAGTAACGCTCATGGCTCTGGAGATGAAGGTAAAACACAAAATGACCGACGCATGCTTTGACGAGAACGTCTTCCCAAGGGGAACAAGTGCCCGACCAGTTTTGAGGAGGCGAAGAAAATCGTGTATCCTCTGGATTTACCGCACGTGAAATACCATGTGTGCATGAACAATTGTATCATTTATCAGGACAAGCACGCGGAGTCTACCATATGTCCGGTGTGCGGCGTCACTCGATACAAGAAGAGGAAGAAAGCTCCTCGAAAATCGGTGTGGTACTTTCTGATCAGTCCTCGTCTGCAGCGGTATTTCGCGGACCCTAAGGTAGCAAAGCTCCTGCGTTGGCACGCGGATAGGGAGGAGAAGAAGCGGGAAGATGACGGAAATGATCCGGAGATAAATAAAAAAGACAAGATGCTGAGTCACCCTAAGGATGCCAGCCAGTGGCAAGCGTTGAACTTCGAATACCCAGAATTTGGGAAGGATCCAAGGAACATCATGCTGGGCGCGAGCACCGATGGAGTTAATCCGTTTGGCAGCCAGAGAAGCACACATACCACTTGGCCTGTGTTTGTGTGGATGTACAACCTTCCCCCTGGTTGTGCATGAAGAGGAAGTACATTCACATGAGTATGCTAATTGAAGGGCCGAAACAACCAGGGAACGAATCAATCCGTATCTGGGGCTGCTGAAGGAGGAGCTAGACACGCTGTGGAAATCGCCAGCCAATACGTGGGACGCCGCAAAAAAAGAATATTTCCCTATGAGAGCCGCACTGCTCATGACGGTGCATGACTATCTCGGTTACGGATATCTCGCGGGGCAGGTTGTCCACGGATTTTCTGGATGCGTAAGGTGCATGGATGACACAACGTATCGCTAGCTAGATAGAGATCCCGGGTCTTCGAAAACCGTGTTCATGGGACATCGAAGGTGGCTTCACGACGATGACCCGTGGAGGAAACGCAAGCATCTGTTCGATGGTGAAACCGAACCCCGAAAACGCCCATGTACGAGGAGCGACGAGGAAATAGACGAGCTGTTGAAAAATTGTAAGACTGCCCACTGCCGGGAAAGAAGCAAAAGGCGCCAGAGCCGGGAAAGAAGCGAAAGGCGCCAGAGCCGTTGCTGAAGGTATGGAAAACGAGCTCTGTTTTCTGGGACTTGCCGTACTGGAAGATCCATCGTGTGCCTCACAGCCTTGATGTCATGCATATCACGAAGAACGTGTGCGAGAGTCTGCTTGGTACCCTGCTCAACATGCCAGAGAGGACCAAAGATGGGCCGAAAGCAAGGGCAGACTTGAAATCAATGGGCATCAGGCAGGAGCTTCACGCTAATGATGATGATGATGATGAGGTGAAGCAGGACACAGAAAGTCGTCGCAAAGGCAAAAAGGCCAAGAAGACCAGAAATGACTACCCTCCCGCGTGCTTCACTCTAAGTCAGGAGGAGATCGAGCAGTTTTTCACCTGCCTCCTAGGAGTAAAACTTCCTTACGGTTACGCGGGGAAGATAAGCAGATACCTAGACCCAGCGAAGCAGAAGTTCAGCGGGATGAAGTCTCACGACTGTCACGTGCTGATGACGCAGATACTTCTAGTTGCAATCCGTGGGATCATGGACGCGCACGTCCGTGAAACGCTATTTGGCCTATGCAACTTTTTCGACGTCATCTCTCGGAAGTCGATTGGCGTGAGGCAACTCAGAAGGCTACAGGAAGAGATCGTGGTGATACTACGCGAGCTTGAGATGTACTTCCTGCCCGCATTCTTCAATGTTATGGTGCATCTGCTGGTCCATATCGTGGAGGATATCATCCAACTCGGGCCGACGTTCCTGCACAGCATGATGCCGTTCGAAAGGATGAATGGTGTCATCAAAGGATACGTTCACAACATGTCACATCCAGAGGGAAGTATAGCCAGGGGCTTTCTGACCGAAGAGTGCATCTCCTACTGCACGAATTATCTAGGCATCGAGAACCCCGTTGGTCTGCCCATCAATAGGCACCTCGGCAGGCTCGCTGGATGGGGTCACCGTGAGGGTCGCCGCGAAATGCATGTCGACTTCGAGGGTCGACTCGCCGACTTTGAAAGAGCAAACCTAGTCGCGCTACAACACATAGACTAGGTCGATCCTTGGGTGGTAGAGCACAAAACCTTTATTGAGAAGACGTACAATGACCGAGGCCAACAGAGGACGGACGGAGATATACTCAAAGAGCACAACTCATGTTTCACGCGTTGGTTCAAGCATAAGCTTCTGTCATACCCTTTACATGAAGATTCTTCCGCGGAAGAACAACTCATATTCGCCTTGTCATAGGGCGCCGAGCACAACCTGATGACCTATGAGGCGTACGATATCAACGGCTACACATTCTACACCGAGGACAAGGACATGAAGAGCGATGGTTATCAGAACTCTGGGGTAACTATGGAATCCTACACCGGTAACGACAAGGATAGATACTATGGAAGGATCGAGGAGATCTGGGAGCTAAGCTACGTTGGAGAGAAGGTCCCGATGTTCCGTGTCAGATGGGCCAAGAGCGTCCTAAAAGAAGACCGGTATTTCACCACCATGGTTATACCCGAAGCCAAATCCAAGACCGCGGGCGCAAACGTCACCGTGAAAAATGAGCCATGGGTACTGGCTTCCCAAGTGGACCAATGCTTCTTCATTACCGACCCGTCAAAGCCCAGTCGTGTTGTTGTGAGGAGAGGCAAAAGGAAGATCATCGGAATGGATGGAGTAGCCAATGAGCAAGACTTCGACAAGTACGGCGACCCGAAGATCGAACATGACGACGACGATGAAGTAGCAGCACACACCACAAGAAGAAGCAGGACCACCCTACCTAAAGGACGTCCGTTCCATAGAAGAACTCCATTTGCAAAAAAGAAGGGCAAGAAGATTGTGAACAGATAGCTAGCTAAGATCGATTGTATTTAAATCGTAGTCTTCATTTCTCGATTGTATTTCATGGGCACTTTTTGATATCATGAATATTTTTAAATTTCATGGGCACATTTTGAATTCATGAGGACACTTGATCTCGATCCCCCTCCATCTCGATCTCGATTCCCCCTCCATCTCGATCTCGATCCCCCTCCATCTCGATCCCACCCGCACCCTCCCCCACTAGCTCCACCGCCGCCGATGACCCACCGCAACCCTCCCCCGCTCCACCACCGTCGACGAGCACCCGGCCCCCCGCACCCTCCCCCGCTCCACCGCCGCCG
>NC_041392.1:395290752-395317066 GCF_002162155.2 Triticum dicoccoides
CCCCCTCGCCGCCCCCTCGCCTCCTTCGCTGTCCCCGAGCAGCGTGGCCAGTCCAGACCAGGGAGGAGTGCCCCATGCACCCACCCGACCGCGCCGCCGCCTCATATCCTCCCACCTCTCGCCCCTCCGGCCAGATCGGTGGAACCCCCTCCCCCGCCTCCCGCCGCCTTCCCGCACCGCCCACTCCGACCTCGCCGTCCCCGAGCAACAGCAGCAGCAGCAGCGCTCCGCCCCCTCGTGCTAGCCTATGGCTTCCGCTCAGGTATCGCCCCCTGTGACCTTGGCCACTTCGTTGCCTCCCGGTAGAGCAGAGATTCTACTGCTTGTCTTGTGTTTTTCTGGGTTGCTGCGTGCGCGTGAGAGAGGGACTTACTCCCAATGAACTTACTAGCATTTTATGTTACTGCTTGATTACTAGCATTGGGTAGCACCAGTAAACCTTATTTCGTGTATATTCACCTAGGTTACATCACCACAGCTCTATTTAAATCTCATTGCCGAAATTATATCTAGCAAATATCATCTCTGGCACTGCTTGTGCTTGTATGTGTTTGTAAACTGAAAACCTGGAGTAGAACAAGTCCATGCATCACAATCTATCATAATCTATTCCCCAAGCTATCACAATCTATCATAATTTATGTGTCCAGCTATCATAATTTGATTAGTTCCATAAATTTGTATGACCACAGATTTAGAAAAATTTCAGAGATTTGTATGACCAAAGATACAGTTCAGATTTGATTAGTTCCATAAATTTGTATGACCAAATATATATTTCAGATTTGTATAGTTTCAGAGATTTGTATGACCAAAGATACAGTTCAGATTTGAATTGTTTCAGAAATTGGTATGACCAAAGATGCTATTGTATATAAATGGGCTGCTGTAGAACTGTTCTTCATCTTTACAGTGCTGTTGTATAGAAATATGCTGAATTTTCTGCTCTGATTGTTGCTCAAAGAAATTTAGCAAAAAAATGGGGTCCTGGGAGACGCCGCTGCTGCTTGAGGCCCTTGAGAGGCCCTTCGTGTCGTGATGATTTTGCAGGTACCCCGAGAGGCCCTTGAGTTTGTCGGAATGTTGATTAACTTCCGTTCCGGTAAATTCGGGTACTCCATATGTCCTATTTTCAGCAAAGGTCATGCTGAAATTTTCCATGAATTTTAGCATGACTTTGCTAAAAATCGGACATATGAGGTACTTGCTACTAATGCATGGGCCGGGGTATCTTAGTACTTAATTAAGTAGGATCAACTGCCCCTTTATTCTTGCTGTATTAAACCATAGGTGGCAATAGAGCCAAGTGATTAGTGCCAAGTGATTAGGCCCAACCTAGGGTGCCTCGGCATCGATAAACCCTAAATGATGAAAACTTAACTTGGCTGCCCCGGATGTCTCGGTGTCGATGAGAACCTAAATGATGTACGCTTAGGCTTTTAGGGTGCCTCGGCGTCGACAAACCCTAAATGATGAAAGCTTAGGCTTTTAGGGTGCCTCGGTGTCGACAAACCCTAAATGATGAGACCATGATCTTGTTCCTTGACAATAACCAACTTTTTGACCAAACTTTTTTCCTATTTAGAGCGAAACATGGCCCACAACAATGAGGCCGGTGGTTCGGGCGGCAAGCAATTCTGGGAGCTGTCCCAGGATATGTCGTCATCATCATCGGACGACGAAAGTCTCCCGGCGGAGTGCGACTGGTGCCATGGTGATCGAGGTCTGTGCGACATGCCTCACCTGGACGATGATCGGCGCTTCAGCATTAAGCTCGAGGAGACCTTCGAAGTTGAAACGGTACACAACGACGACAAGTGTTATTTTCATAATTAAGCATGACTTCAACTATTTCAATGTGTAATTTTCATCTTTTACAATTCGAGTATAGCTTATCCCATGCCATGCAAGACGCTATGTCTTGGAGAAGATGGATTTTGAAGACCATGAAATTTCTGAAACAAAGAAAATTCACCTAAGGACTCATCACGATGTGGACTTTGAAGTAAATCTATATAATTCTGAAAGCGTAACCCATTTTGGTTGCAAAAATTGGGAAGCATTTTGCAAGATGTATGGTTTTGATGAGGGTATGCTTATCACCATGGATCTTGGTAATCCTGACATCAACCAAGAAAATATGGACATTTGGGTCCTTGTTGATACGCCTCCAGTTCTACCGCTATGTGAGTTTCTCAAACATAGTTATTAGCTAATTTATATTGTTTATTTTAAAATAGTTGACAGCTTATTTCCATTGACAGCTTATTTTTATTGTTCAAAGAATGTGCGGGAGATGGTAGACAAAACCCACTACACCGATGGCTCCGAATTAACAACTTACAAGGAGAAAAATCATTTGGTCGGATTTTGTACTGACATTGAGAATTACCATATCTACAATCAAACTCCTCAACATTATGGTAAATACGTGCCACTAGTGCATGTGTTCAACTACGGTAACTACCATGGAGATACCCTGGTAAGATTTTTACTATTACGACATCCGTGCATCTTTTGCATACTTCTAAAACTAGTACATCATTGCTAACTATGAAGTTATTACTATGTTTTTCAACAGATAATCCCAGAGAATTGTGTGCCTCATATGATATATCTGAAAGGTAGTGTTAATGTTTTGAACATACAGCCAAGTCGTCCTACGAATCTCAACTGTCCATACGAGATTTCTAAAAGAAGTGGAGACATGAAAATCAAAGGATGGAAAAAATGTATGGACAATCGTAAGGAGCTTCTTGGAAGCAAAAGGAAGCGAAGCGCAAGAATTGGAGACAGGATGTTCTCCATTCTCCATAATGGAGAGTCAAGGTCTATATTGTTTTATGCTATTTTAGCTTAAATAGGGTATTTAGGTCCTACCTAATACTGATTATCATGTGCTAAGAACAATTAAGTAGGGTTGGTTCGAAGACTATCAAGATGATGATCGTATGACTTGTTATGTATAACGAGTAGAAGTTGTATGATGATGATTAGTAGGACTTGTTAGGATTAGTATTACTTCCGACAAACTCGATACTCGCGGTCTTGAGACTTGTAATGTTTTATCTTTGTTCGGTCTTTTGAATTCGGAGACTAATATGATGAATTGTATTCAGAGACTAATCTTCTATTGTATTCGATGAATCTGATGTTGCTGTGTGCTGCTGTCTATATTCTGTCTAATAATATATTTTATATTCTGTCTAATAATATATTTTGTAACCTGCGCAAAAATCAGAAAAGGAAAAAAAACCAAATATTCATACTAATGGCGCATCACCACCAGGTGCGCCATTAGTATGCCAAAGGATACTAATGGCGCATCAACAGAGAATGCGCCATTAGTATGACAAAGCCATGCTTACGTATGCCCCCCCGGGAGGCACACTAATGGCGCATGCTGTTACATACTAATGGCGCACTAGTTGGTGCGCCATTAGTATACCAGATACTAATGGCGCACCTATGGTGCGCCATTAGTAATATATACTAGTGGCATGCTACTAATGGCGCACTGGTAATGCGCAATTAGTAGGCAAAACCAGTGCACCATTAGTAGGCCTTTTCCTAGTAGTGTCACTGGGAAAGGACACCGCAAGATTGAACCCAAAGCTAAGCACTTCTCTCATTGCCAGAAAGATTAATCTAGTAGACCAAACCAAACTGATAATTCGAAGAGACTTGCAAAGATAACCAATCATACATAAAAGAATTTAGAGAATATTCAAATATTGTTCATAGATAAACTTGATCATAAACACATAATTCATCGGTCTCAACAAACACACCGCAAAAGAATATTACATCGAATAGATCTCCACAAGAGAGGGGGAGAACTTTGTATTGAGATCCAGAAAGAGAGAAGAAGCCATCTAGCTAATAACTATGGACCCGTAGGTCTGAGGTAAACTACTCACACTTCATCGGAGAGGCTATGGTGTTGATGTAGAAGCCGTCCGTGATCGACGCCCCCTCTGGCAGAGCTCCGGAACAGGCCCCGACATGGGATCTCGTGGATACAGAAAGCTACAGCGGTGGAATTAGGGTTTTGGCTCCGTATCTGATAGTTTGGGGGTACGTAGGTATATATAGGAGGAAGGAGTACGTTGGTGGAGCAATAGGGGGCCCACGAGGGTGGAGGGCGCGCCTAGGGGGGTAGGCGCCCTCCCCCTACCTAGTGGCCTCCTGGTTGATGTCTTGACGCAGGGTCCAAGTCCTCTGGATCATGTTCGTTCTGAAAATCACGTTCCCGAAGGTTTCATTCCGTTTGGACTCCGTTTGATATTCTTTTTCTGCGAAACCCTAAAATAGGCAAAAAAAACAGCAATTCTGGGTTGGGCCTCCGGTTAATAGGTTAGTCCCAAAAATAATATAAAACTGTATAATAAAGCCCAATAATGTCCAGAACAGGATATAATATAGCATGGAACAATCAAAAATTATAGATATGTTGGAGACGTATCAGGTTACCGTACCACTCTAGTGCGGATCTTAATCTGGTTGACGTATGAGGTTCGGTAGTAAGTTGACCAGAAGTTTCATGATCATCATCATTAGCTTCCTCACTTACTGGTGTAGGAATCACTAGAACTCATTTCAGTGATGAACTACTTTCCAATAAGGGAGGAGGTACAATTACCTCATCAAGTTCTACTTTCCTCCCACTCACTTCTTTCGAGAGAAACTCCTTCTCTAGAAAGGATCCATTCTTAGCAACGAATATCTTGCGTTCGGATCTATGATAGAAGGTGTACCCAACAGTCTCCTTTGGGTAGCCTATGAAGACACATTTCTCCGATTTGGGTTCGAGCTTACCAGGTTGAAGCTTTTTCACATAAGCATCACAACCCCAAACTTTAAGAAACGACAACTTGGGTTTCTTGCCAAACCACAGTTCATAAGGTGTCGTCTCAACGGATTTAGATGGTGCCCTATTTAATGTGAATGCAGCTGTCTCTAAAGCATAACCCCAAAATGATAGTGGTAAATCAGTAAGAGACATCATAGATCGCACCATATCTAGTAAAGTACGATTATGACATTCGGACACACCATTACGCTGTGGTGTTCCGGGTGGCGTGAGTTGCGAAACTATTCTGCATTGTTTCAAATGAAGACCAAACTCGTAACTCAAATATCCTCCTCCATGATCAGATCATAGAAATATTATTTTCTTGTTACGATGATTTTCCACTTCACTCTAAAATTCTTTTAACTTTTCAAATGTTTCAGACTTTTGTTTCATTAAGTAGATACATCCATATATGCTCAAATCATCTATAAAGGTGAGAAAATAATGATATCCTCCGCGAGCCTCAATGTTCATTGGACCACATACATCAGTATGTATGATTTCCAATAACTCTATTGCTCGCTCCATTGTTCCGGAGAATGGAGTTTTAGTCATCTTGCCCATGAGACATGGTTTGCAAGTACCAAGTGATTCATAATCAAGTGATTCCAGAAGTCCATCAGAATGGAGTTTCTTCATGCGCTTTACACCAATATGACCCAAACGACAGTACTAGAAATAAGTTGCACTATCATTATCAACTCTGCATCTTTTGGCTTCAATACTATGAACATGTGTATCACTACTATCAATATTTAGTAAAAATAGACCACTCATCAAGGGTGCATGACCATAAAAGATATTACTCATATAAATAGAACAACCATTATTCTCTGGTTTAAATGAATAATTGTCTCGCATCAAACAAGATCCAGATATAATGTTCATGCTCAATGCTAGCACCAAATAACGATTATTTTTTAGGTCTAAACCTAATCCCGAAGGTAGATGTAGAGGTAGTACGCCAACGGCGATCACGTCGACTTTGGAACCATTTCCCACGCACATCGTCACCTCGTCCTTAGCCAATCTTCGCTTAATCCGTAGCCCCTATTTCGAGTTGCAAATGTTAGCAACTGAACCAGTATCAAATACCCAGGCACTACTGTGAGCATTAGTAAGGTACACATTAATAACATGTATATCAAATATACCTTTCACTTTGCCATCCTTCTTCTCCACCAAATACTTGGGGCAGTTCCGCTTCCAGTGACCAGTCCCTTTGTGGTAGAAGCACTCAGTTTCAGGCTTAGGACCAGACTTGGGCTTCTTCATGTAACGCCCTCGATGCGGCTATATCTCCCACGTGTCGAAGCACGACTTAGAGGCATAACCACATTGAAAGCAATGTCGCAAGTGAGGTAATCTTCACACAACCCATGAAATACATAAGGGAAAGAGATACATAGTTGGCTTACAATCGCCACTTCACACAATTACATGAATAAAGCATTACATCAACCAGATACAATCCAGGTCCGACTATGGAACCCAAAATAAAAGAAGACTACCCCAAATGCTACACAGATCCCCGATCGTCCCAACTGGGCTCCACTACTGATCAACTGGAAACGGAAACAACATAATGAACACGATCTTCATCGAGCTCCTCCTTGAGCTCGGTTTCGTCACTTGCGCAGTATCATAGGCACCTGCAAGCTGGTTTTGGAACCATTTGTGAGTCACGGGGACTCAGAAATCTCACACCCTCGCGATCAAGACTATTTAAGCTTATGGCTAAGGTAAAGGTATGAGGTGGAGCTGCAGCAAGCGACTAGCATATTTGGTGGCTAACATATACGCAAAAGAGAGCAAGAAGAGAAGGCAACGACACAGTCGAACAACTATGATCAAGAAGTGATCCTATAACAACCTACGTAAATCATAACTCCAACACCGTGTTCACTTCCCGGACCCCGCCGAGAAGAGACCATCACGGCTACACACGCGGTTGATGTATTTTAATTAAGATCAACTTCAGGTTTACTACAACCGGACATTAACAAATTCCCATCTTCCCATAACCGCGGGCACGGCTTTCGAAAGTTCAAATCCCTGCAGGGGTGTCCCAACTTAGCCCATCACAAGCTCTCATGGTCAACGAAGGATATTCCTTCTCCCTGGAAGACCCGATCGGGCTCGAAATCTCGGTTACAAGACATTTCGACAATGGTAAAACTAAACCAGCAAAGCCACCCGGATGTGCTGATAAATCCCGATAGGAGCTGCACATATCTTGTTCTCAGGGCACACCGGATCGTCCAAACTTCTGGTAGGCCAGCCCAGAGTTGCCCCTGGTAGCCACCGGCGGCTGACAAGTTGAACCAACACTCAGAGGAGCACTGGCCCGGGGGTTTAAATAAAGATGACCTTGAGTCTGCAGAACCCAAGGGAAAGAAAAGGCTAGGGGGCGAATGGTAAAACCAATGTTGGGCCTTGCTGGAGGAGTTTTATTCAAGGCGAACTGTCAAGGGGTTCCCATTATAACCCAACCGTGTAAGGAACGCAAAATCCGGGAACATAACACCGATATGACGGAAACTAAGGCGGCAAGAGTGGAACAAAACACCAGGCATAAGGCCGAGCCTTCCACCCTTTACCAAGTATATAGATGCATTAGTTAAATAAGAGATATTGTGATATCCCAACAAATATCCATGTTCCAACAAGGAACAAACTCCAATCTTCACCTGCAACTAGCAACGCTATAAGAGGGGCTGAGCAAAGCGGTAACATAGCCAAACAACGGTTTGCTAGGACAAGGTGGGTTAGAGGCTTGGCTTATCAATATGGGAGGCATGATATAGCAAGTGGTAGGTATCATAGCATAGGCATAGCAAAAGAGCGAGCATCTAGCAAGCAAAGATAGAAGTGATTTCCAGGGTATGGTCATCTTTCCTGAAAACCCGGCAAGGAAGAAGAACGAGTCCATGAAGAAGACAAACGGGCGTAGCCAACGGATCCTCACAAACGTGACGTTATCGGAACTAACCCGAAGAAGCAACACCGGAAAGAAGCAAACAACATAGTAATCAACCACCACATAAACATAGCATGATGCACAACCAAGTATGATGCATGTCCGGTTTAAATATGCATGGCATGGCAAAGGGCACAAACAAAACTACAAGTTAAGTGGAGCTCAATATGCAACGAGTTGCATATTGACGGAACACCACATCAATTATTTAGTTCTCTCTCATTTAGGTACCCAACAATATTAAATGTTGTTAAACATGGCAAGAGGTGAGGCATAACAAAACTACACCATCTAAACAATTTAAATGGGACCAGATATAACAAATAACGAATCTGGTAAATCCCCATATGCCTTAGTAATTTATTGCAACAACAATTTAAACATTTTTAATTGTTGTTACCATGATGCGGATGTCATGTTCAAGTTTATGCAATTTTTATTAAAAGTTGACAAGAGCATTATGAAGCATTTGTCACCGTGGTGGAAAGAAAGGGTGCCACGGCGATGAATCTGAAAATGATGTCACGACACCATATCGGTTCCGGTAGCTCACAGCGATAGCGGTACAAAAGGAAAAGTGACGGGAGCGTGACATGCGATAGAAGGTGGGGTGATCCCGGTAACCGGGTTTCGACATGTCGGTAGCAAGGCAAAAGGGGGGCAACGTGCACCGACAATTCGAGCACAGAGCAAGCACGAGCATCTCATACATCACACATGCATTCGTTCACGGGTGGTCATCTCAGGGTTATACCTTCGAAGCGTGCGTTATCGGAGGGGTTCGAGATTGATGCGGTGTAGGGGAAGTAGACGTTCTCGTCACGTGGTTGTTCGAGGTCGCTGATAGTATACACAGTCGTTGTTGGACTTGACGGATCCGAGGACTTCGGGGTTCACCATTGAACTTGACGAAACCCACGACGACGGAGAGGTACGCGTCGGCGGTAGTCATTCGGGTGGCGAGCGTCATCGAACTTGGTGGACGTCATGTAGTTGTACAATTCGGTTGTAGTCATTCGCATTTGTATTGGTACTTGGCGCCATGAAGTCAGTCTCGGAGGTCTTGCGTCCTCGCCTACTTGTGTACTTGGTGTAATCCTTGGAAACAGCGCTTGACAAACCACTGTTCCGGTAGCTCACGGAGATACCGGTAGAAAAGGAAAAGTGACGGGAGCATGACATGCGATAGAAGGTGGGGTGATCCCGGTAACCGGGTTCCCACATGTCGGGGGCAAGGCAAAAGGGGGGCAACGTGCACCGACAATTCGAGAATGGAGCAAGCACGAGCATCTCATACATCACACATGCATTCATTCACGGGCGGTCGTCTCGGGGTTATACCTTCGAAGCATGTGTTATCGGAGGGGTTCGAGTTCGATGCGGTGTAGGGGAAGTAGACGTTCTAGTCACGTAGTCATTCAAGGTCGCCGATAGTAGTACACAGTCGTTGTTGGACTTGACGGATCCGAGGTTCACCATTGAACTTGACGAAACCCACGGCGACGGGGAGGTACGCGTCGGCGGTAGTCGTTCGGGTGGCAAGCATCGTCGAACTTGGCGGACATCGTGTAGTTGTACAATTCGGTTGTAGTCATTCGCGTTCATATTGGTACTTGGCGCCATGAAGTCGGTCTCGGAGGTCTTGGCGTCCTCACCTACTTGTGTACTTGGCGTAATCCTTGGAAACGATGCTTGACAAACCAGTGAGATGACATAGTTCGGGCAGTCTCGATCTTGATGGTCTTGATGACATATTATGAAACGAAGCATCACAAGGGCCTCAGTTGAGAAGCAACAAGGAGGCGATGGTGGTGATCAGCGGTAGAGCAGGACTAACGCGGAGGCGAATGAAGCGGAAAAACAAGGCAGTAGTGGTGTTGCCCCTGCGGCTTGGTGGTTGGCCTACGATGGAGGTCACCCCGATGGGGACGGGCCACCGGAGTCAGATCTGGCCGGTGAGGCGCCGAAGATGGTCGGGGCTGAGCTAGTTCGGGTCGAGGAGGCAAGGTAGCAGGGGCATCGAGCGCGGGGGCTCTCCTGGTGCTTGATGCGTACGTGCATGCGGTGCTGCGGGAAGGGACAGGGAGATGGGGAATCGGACGCAGGGGCCCTGGCGGCGAGAGGAGGGAGACGAGGGACGATGGGATCGGGAAGAGCGGTCCGGTCGGGGATAGGGTTAGGAGGGTAGGTGGGCCGGTGCGGGAACAGGCCTTGGGAGGCCCAGTGGAGAGGGAAGCATCTAGGCGCAGATGGGCCTGCCTGGCTGGGCTCTCTTCTCCCCCATAACCTCTCTACTCAAAACAGAGGAGAGAAGAGAAAAAAAAGAAAAAAAAAGAAAGGAAGGAAAAGAGAGAAAAGTAAGGATTAGGGAAGGAATTTGGGAAAGGGTTTAATTTTCCTGGACTCACGAAAAAGTGCTCGTTCCAAGCAAATTGGAGTGGCAAGATTGCAAGATTTAAATTCAAACTCATTTGAATTTGATTCAAATGGTTTGAACTGGGACTTGGGTTTTGAAGTGTCCAAAAATGTTGAAATTTTTGGAGGAACCTCGGCAAAAGGGAAGAGAAATGCGGGCAAGGTTTTGAAGTCAAACTTGAAGTAGAAAAGACATGGGGAATATTTGCAAGTGTGTTTTAGGTGATTCCATAAGAATGGATTGTTTATCATAGCTCCCTAATATTGGGAGGGTATGTTATAAAGAGAATCACCACGTGAATTCCCTCGGTTTAAATAGATCAAAGATCCATGCCATTTATTTAGTTGAGTTGCAAAAGATTTATGAGATGATGGCATGATGACATGATGCAATGCAAAAATAAAAGGGTAGGCACAAATGAAACACACGGCGAAACACGGAACATATGGAAGTCTTCTCGAGCATCGGTCTTGGGGCGTCACAACACTCCACCACTACGAGAGGATCTCGTCCCGAGATCTAGGATGGCACCAGAGGGAAAAATGGAAGAGGAAGACAAACGGTAAAACTAAGTTGCTTCTTTGACAAACGAGTGAAACCAAAGAACCTTGAGATGATGAACAAATTGAAAGAAAGAATACAACAAAGATGAGCGAGGTTGAAAACAAACCGATAGAAAAGAGGAACAATGAACATTACGAGAACCTTGTAGGTTGAAAGACATGAGAAAAGGGTTGCAATGGACAAGAAGTACATCCAAGCACTCCGGTAGGAACGATATGTACAAGGAACGATAAGGATCAATTACGATAACACTCCGGTTAAAACAAGATAGAGAAGGAATAAGAATGATATAATTTGGACAGCACTCCGACTGTAAATGGAAGGAATTGAACATGATCTTGACAAAACAAGATGATGGATTGAAGAGAGCAACATCACAATGCCTTTGGAAGAAAGAAATAGAAGATAGATAATTGAAATAATAGAATGGAGAAGAAAATGCCAACTTCTGCCACAATTGAGCTTGAGAAGGCATCCTTAGGAGAAGGGTCGAACGGAGTTGTTGGAAAACCAACAACGAAAAGAGTAAGCTTGTTGTGCGCTTATGGAAAACATGTTGAAATCTTGAGATGAAATTCTGCCACTAACAAAACTAATAGATTGGATTGATATCAACAAGGAAACAAGAAGCTTATTTCACCGGGATGATAAAAGAAGAACTTGGGTCATTTATAAGCATCATAGATAGCAACAATCCTTAGGGAAAGCTTTAGGTGAAATATAACCCAAGATAACTCCAATGAAGAGATTGATGGGTTTAAATATCTCATTCTTGACGACTTTTGAATCATGAAACATGAAGGGAAATTGTCAACAATGACATAACACCACCTCAAAAGATAAGGTAAAAGAATTGCACTCCGGATTGCAAGATGAAGAATGCATGAGCTCCTCTGAAAAGAATCTTGATGAACACTTCGAGAAGGAATTAAATCCTTGATGAACCAACATGTAGAGCCTCCATGAAGAACTCCGGTAATAAAAGAATGATCAAACGAGAGGAAAGAGAAGTTGAAAACACAAGGTGAAACCTTGCGATGATTTAGATGAATCTTCATGGTGGCATACTTGAAAGAGCTTGGAACTCCGGGAAAAGAAAGGAATAAAGCATCTCAAACCGATAATGTGATATGATGAACCACTCTGAAAAGAAGAAATTAGAATGATTGGATGAAACAAGAATAAGAATTATGCTATGCGTATCCTTCACCAATTTAGATTGATGACAAGCAATGTATTTGGCATACTACTTATTCTCGTTGAAAAGATTAAGAGAGATATAAATCAAACTTGAGAAGGTCTTCAACGAACCACCGGTAGGATTTGGGAACAACGAATACATATATATGATAAACGAAGGAAGAAGAATCTTGGAAGAACCACCGTAAGAATTGAAAATGATTGAACAAAAGATAAAGAAGCACCGGGAAGAATTAGCAAATGAACAAAGATGCTTGAGATAATTTAGAAACAAGATAATGAAGAGATCTTGAGCTAATTAACAAATACTTGAGCGATGCACCAGTAAGATTTGGAGAATGATAGCTGGAAGCTGGAATGAATAATTCTGAGATGATGGCATCCGGATAATCAAACTGAAAAATACTCCTGAATTGTTCCGGATGGGTGAAAAGAATTCTCACAATCAAAAACAATTATGAGAGGATGGCATAAAGCTAGCACCAAGAATCTTGAAGAGAATGGAGCAAGATTTAAAGGAAACACTTCTTCGGTCTTCAAATGTTGAGAATGACGATGCGAAACACCAACATGAGTTGTTGGGATACTTCGGGATGAATATTAGAAAGGTAGAACCAATGATGAAAGAATTTGAAAGATCTTGGAGAAAGACATATGACTGATGTTAAATCATTCTTACGTCAAACTTTGAAAGGATTTGAGAATAACTCCGATAAAATTAGAAGAGTCAGGTAAGATCCTAGGAAAAAAACCTGCGGGTTAGGGCCCACTCAAAAGAAACACCATTGAACGATTTGAAAGAGAGATTGCGCCGGTTGAATTAAATGGCTTGAATGAGATAACAACCTCAGAATAGGTTTGAACGGATCTTGAAGGAACAGACGAGCCTTCCGAGACATCTTTAGCACTCCGGAATAATTGAATAGCGAGAAATGACTGAATATAAGGTGCACCAGCATGAGAAAACATTTGAAACAAGGACAAGAATGTGATCAAACACCGAAAGCTTGAATTGAAACCACCGGAGAAGAAAAGAATGAAGAATGATAAACGAGTAGAGCATCTTCAAGAGAACCACCGGGTAAGAACGTTGATTGAAAAGAATGGAGAGACTTCACATCAATAGAAGGATACTTGATTAAGAAATCTGAGTCCTTGAAGAAAAAGGGTGGGCGGGTCGGAAAACAAAGGCAACTTGGAAATGGATGAAACAAACAACATTGAGAAGAACTGATAATTGGTCTTACGGATGGGGAGAATGATGGGATCAACTCGAAGAGAAGCACACCGGTTGAAAAGGATTGACATGACAATCTAGATTATCATGAATGATTGGTATTCACAATAGAAATATGAGAACACCGTTTAGGAAAGGTATGGAATCAACACTTGACTTCGAAGCAACTCGAATACCACAACTGAAAACAAAACAAAGGATTGGCTTGCAGAATAAGCTGGAACAAACATATGATAGAGATTCCGTCCGAAGTTTTCGTGGTGGGGCCCACACGGGCTCGATCGTATAGCACCATCATGTACAAGGTAGTGCACATGACATACGAAGTGTCCCCGAGTCAGCATAGCCAAGGACTCTTTAAGACACAATGAGACCACTGTAAAACCAACCGTGGATAGGCGGACCACTAGACGTCGAACCCCAATTTCATATCATACATCTGTCGGAAAGATATGCTAAGAGCTACTTGAATTCCCACTTATAAACTCCCGAAATTCTCCGGTTATGCAATCAGGTGTTGGGGATATAGCGGAAGCATAATATCTCACCCAAAACTAGCAAATCCTACATCCAGTTGTATCCATCCTTCAACACATAACCAAGAAACCTTCGGAAATCATTTACCTCAACCTTCGAAAAGCATCCGTTATACGAGTTATGGCAATACTCCGGAACTCCCGCCCCAGTACTGGGTGGCGTCGAGGTTATCTCACCAACAACTGCATAAAAGAGATTTTCGATGTCGGCGAAACTCAGGTATTCCACAACTGCAATGATAAAATTGTGACGACAACACCTCAGAGCTCAACTCCCCAGGACACTGCCACAACCCCTAAATGTCAGGAGGCACCAAGAACAATGTTCTCGTCACAAAACCATCGAAACGATTCCAAGATACCCGTGTGATCCTAAAAAAAATTAGTGAAATTTGAGAAGAGAAGAGTCAAAACTCTACGTCAAGATGCCTCAGCAGAGCGACGAAGGGACTAAGGAGTAAAAAGAATCCTACTCTCTGATATATATAATCCTAAATGACTCAAGACATTTTTCTAGACTCAACAACGCCAGCGATTCCATCAAGCAGGGGGCTCCTAAGTCAGGGAAGGCTCTGATTACCAACTTATAATGCCCTTGATGCTGCTATATCTCCCACGTGTCGAAGCACGACTTAGAGGCATAACCGCATTGAAAGCAATGTCGCAAGTGAGGTAATATTCACACAACCCATGTAATACATAAGGGAAAGAGATACATAGTTGGCTTACAATCGCCACTTCACACAATTACATGAATAAAGCATTACATCAACCAGATACAATCAAGGTCTGACTATAGAACCCAAAATAAAAGAAGACTACCCGAAATGCTACACAGATCCCCGATCATCCCAACTGGGCTCCACTACTGGTCAACTGGAAACGAAAACAACATAACAAACACGATCTTTATCGAGCTCCTCCTTGAGCTCGGTTTCGTCACCTGCGCGGTATCATCGGCACCTGCAAGCTAGTTTTGGAAGCATCTGTGAGTCATGCGGACTCAGCAATCTCACACCCTCACGATCAAGACTATTTAAGCTTATGGCTAAGGTAAATGTATGAGGTGGAGCTGCAGCACGTGACTAGCATATTTGGTGGCTAACATATACGCAAAAGAGAGCAAGAAGAGAAGGCAACGGCACGGTCGAACAACTATGATCAAGAAATGATCTATAACAACCTACGTAAAGCATAACTCCAACACCGTGTTCACTTCCCGGAGCCCGCCGAGAAGAGACCATCACGGCTACACACGCGGTTGATATATTTTAATTAAGATCAACTTCAGGTTTTCTACAACCGGACATTAACAAATTCCCATCTTCCCATAACTGCAGGCACGGCTTTCGAAAGTTCAATTCCCTGCAGGGGTGTCCCAACTTAGCCCATCACAAGCTCTCACGGTCAACGAAGGATATTCCTTCTCCCAGGAAGACCCGATCAGGCTCGAAATCCCGGTTACAAGACATTTCGACAATGGTAAAACTAAACCGGCAAAGCCACCTGGATGTGCCGACAAATCCCGATAGGAGCTGCACATATCTTGTTCTCAGGGCACAGCGGATCGTCCAAACTTCTGGTAGGCCAGCCCAGAGTTGCCCCTGGTAGCCACCGGCGGCTGACAAGTTGGACCAACACTCAGAGGAGCACTGGCCCGGGGGTTTAAATAAAGATGACCCTTGAGTCTGCAGAACCCGAGGGATAGAAATGGCTAGGTGGCGAATGGTAAAACCAATGTTGGGCCTTCCTGGAGGAGTTTTATTCAAGGCGAACTGTCAAGGGGTTCCCATTATAACCCAACCGTGTAAGGAACGCAAAATCCGGGAACATAACACCGATATGACGGAAACTAAGGCGGCAAGAGTGGAACAAAACACCAGGCATAAGGCCGAGCCTTCCACCCTTTACCAAGTATGTAGATGCATTAGTTAAATAAGAGATATTGTGATATCCCAACAAATATCCATGTTCCAACAAGGAACAAACTCCAATCTTCACCTGCAACAAGCAACGCAATAAGAGGGGCTGAGCAAAGTGGTAACATAGCCAAACAACGGTTTGCTAGGACAAGGTGGGTTAGAGGCTTGGCTTATCAATATGGGAGGCATGATATAGCAAGTGGTAGGTATCGTAGCATAGGCATAGCAAAAGAGCGAGCATCTAGCAAGCAAAGATAGAAGTGATTTCGAGGGTATGGTCATCTTGCCTGAAAACCCGGCAAGGATGAAGAACAAGTCCATGAAGAAGACAAACGGACGTAGCCAACGGATCCTCACAAACATGACGTTATCGGAACTAACCCGAAGAAGCAACACCGGAAATAGGAAAACAACATAGTAATCAACCACCACATAAACATAGCATGATGCACAACCAAGTATGATGCATGTCGGGTTTAAATATGCATGGCATGGCAAAGGGCAAAAACAAAACTACAAGTTAAGTGGAGCTCAATATGCAACGAGTTGCATATTGACGGAACACCACATCAATTATTTAGTTCTCTCTCATTTAGGTACCCAATAATATTAAATGTTGTTAAACATGGCAAGAGGTGAGGCATAACAAAACTACACCATCTAAACAATTTAAATGGGACCGGATATAACAAATAACGAATCCGGTAAATCCCCATATGCCTTAGTAATTTATTGCAACAACAATTTAAACATTTTTAATTGTTGTTATGATGATGCGGATGTCATGTTCAAGTTTATGCAATTTTTATTAAAAGTTGACAAGAGCATTATGAAGCATTTGTCACCATGGTGGAAACAAAGGGTGCCACGGCGATGAATCTGAAAATGATGTCACGACACCATATCGGTTCCGGTAGCTCACAGCGATACCTGTACAAAAGGAAAAGTGACGGGAGCGTGACATGCGATAGAAGGTGGGGTGATCCCGGTAACCGGGTTTCGACATGTCGGTGGCAAGGCAAAAGGGGGGCAACGTGCACCAACAATTTGAGCACAGAGCAAGCACGAGCATCTCATACATCACACATGCATTCGTTCACGGGTGGTCGTCTGAGGGTTATACCTTCGAAGCATGCGTTATTGGAGGGGTTCGAGATTGATGCGGTGTAGGGGAAGTAGACGTTCTCGTCACGTAGTCGTTCGAGGTCGCTGATAGTACACAGTCGTTGTTGGACTTGATGGATCCGAGGACTTCGGGGTTCACCATTGAACTTGACGAAACCCACGGCGACGGAGAGGTACGCATCGGCGGTAGTCGTTCGTGTGGCGAGCGTCATCGAACTTGGCGGACGTCATGTAGTTGTACAATTCGGTTGTAGTCATTCGCATTTGTATTGGTACTTGGCGCCATGAAGTCAGTCTCGGAGGTCTTGCGTCCTCGCCTACTTGTGTACTTGGCGTAATCCTTGGAAACGGCGCTTGACAAACCAGTGGGATGACATAGTTCGGGCAGTCTCGATCTTGATGGTCTTGGTATTATGAAACGAAGCATCACAAGGGCCTCAGTTGAGCAGCAACAAGGAGGCGATGGTGGTGATCAGCGGCAGAGCAGGGCTAACGCGGAGGTGAATTAAGCGGAAAAACAAGGCAGCAGTGGCGCTGCCCCTGCGGCTTGGTGGTTGGCCTGCGATGGAGGTCATCCCGATGCGGACGGGCCACCGGAGTCAGATCCGGCCGGTGAGGCGCCGAAGATGGCCGGGGCTGAGCTAGTTCGGGTCAGGGAGGCAAGGTAGCAGGGGCATCGAGCGCGGGGGCTCTCCTGGTGCTTGATGCGTACGTGCATGCGGCGCTGCGGGAAGGGACGGGGAGATGGGGAATCGGACGTAGGGGCCCTGGCGGCGAGAGGAGGGAGACGAGGGACGATGCGATCGGGAAGAGGGATCCGGTCGGGGCTAGGGTTAGGAGGGTAGGTGGGCCGGCGCGGGAACAGGCCTAGGGAGGCCCAGTGGAGAGGGTAGCGTCTAGGCGCAGATGGGCCTCCCTGGCTGGGCTCTCTTCTCCCCCATAACCTCTCTACTCAAAACAGAGGAGAGAAGAGAAAAAAAAGAAAAAAAAAAGGAAGGAAGGAAAAGAGAGAAAAGTAAGGATTAGGGAAGGAATTTGGGAAAGGGTTTAATTTTCCTGGACTCACGAAAAAGTGCTCGTTCCAAGCAAATTGGAGTGGCAAGATTGCAAGATTTAAATTCAAACTCATTTGAATTTAATTCAAATGGTTTGAACTGGGACTTGGGTTTTGAAGTGTCCAAAAATGTTGAAATTTTTGGAGGAACCTCGGCAAAAGGGAAGAGAAATGCGGGCAAGGTTTTGATGTCAAACTTGAAGTAGAAAAGACATGGGGAATATTTGCAAGTGTGTTTTAGGTGATTCCATAAGAATGGATTATTTATCATAGCTGCCTAATATTGGGAGGGTATGTAATAAAGAGAATCACCACGTGAATTCCCTCGGTTTAAATAGATCAAAGATCCATGCCATTTATTTAGTTGAGTTGCGAAATATTTATGAGATGATGGCATGATGACATGATGCAATGCAAAAATAAAAGGGAGGCACAAATGAAACATACGGCAAAACCCGGAACATATGGAAGTCTTCTCGAGCATCGGTCTTGGGGCGTCACACTTCACTTGAGAAAGCAACCGGCTTGCTGTTCTTCTTGAAGTTCCACTTCTTCCCTTTACCCTTTTTCTTGAAATTAGTGGTCTTTTTGACCATCAACACTTGATTCTCCTTCTTGATTTCTATCTCCACGACCTTTAGCATTGCGAAGAGCTCAGGAATCGTCTTATCCATCCCTTGCATATTATAGTTCATCACTAAGCTCTTGTAGCTTGGTGGTAGTGATTGAAGAACTCTGCAATGACACTATCATCAGGAAGATTAACTCCCAGCTGAGTCAAGTGGTCGTGGTACCCAGACATTCTGAGTATATGTTCAGTGATGGAACTATTCTCCTCCATCTTGTAGTTGTAGAACTTTTGGAGAGTTCATATCTCTCAATCCGGGCATTTGCTTGAAATATTAACTTCAACTGCTGGAACATCTCATATGCTCCATGACGTTTAAAACGTCGTTGAAGTCCCGGTTCTAAGCCGTAAAGCACGGCACACTAAACTATCGAGTAGTCATCAGCTTTGCTCTGCAGGTGTTCACAACATCTGGCGTTGCTCCTGCGGCGGGTTTGTTACCTAGCGGTGATTCCAGGACGTGATTCTTCTAGGCAGCAATGAGGATAGTCCTCAAGTTACGGACCCAGTCTGTGTAGTTGCTACCATCATCTTTCAACTTAGCTTTCTCTAGGAACGCATTAAAATTCAACGGAACAACAGCACGGGCCATCTATCAACAACAACATACACATGCAAAATACTATCAGGTACTAAGTTCATGATAAATTAAAGTTCAATTAATCAAATTACTTAAGAACTCCCACTTAGATAGATATCTCTCTAATCATCTAAGTGATCACGTGATCCATATCAACTAAACCATGTCCAATCATCACGTGAGATGGAGTAGTTTTCAATGGTGAACATCACTATGTTGATCATATCTACTATATGATTCACGCTCGACCTTTCTGTCTCAGTGTTCCAAGGCCATATCTGCATATGCTAGGCTCATCAAGTTTATGTCGAGTATTCTGCATGTGAAAAACTGGCTTGCACCTGTTGTATGTGAATGTAGAGCTTATCACACCCGATCATCACGTGGTGTCATGGCACGCCGAACTGTAGCAACGGTGCATACTCAGGGAGAACACTTATACCTTGAAATTTAGTGAGAGATCATCTTATAATGCTACCGTCGAACTAAGCAAAATAAGATTCATAAAGGATAAACATCACATGCAATCAATATAAGTGATATGATATGGCCATCATCATCTTGTGCTTTTGATCTTCATCTCCAAAGCACCGTCATGATCACCATCGTCACCGGCTTGATACCTTGATCTCCATCGAAGCATCGTTGTCATCTCGCCAACTATTGCTTCTACGACTATCACTACCGCTTAGTGATAAAGTAAAGCAATTACATGGCGATTGCATTTCATACAATAAAGCGGCAACCATGTGGCTCCTGCCAGTTGTCGATAACAATGTTACAAAACATAATCATCTCATAAAATAAAATTTAGCATCATGTCTTGACCATATCACATCACAACATGCCCTGCAAAAACAAGTTAGACGTCCTCTACTTTGTTGTTGCAAGTTTTACATGGCTGCTATGGGCTGAGCAAGAACCGTTCTTACCTACGCATCAAAAACCACAACACGGTATAGTGATTGCTTTTTGATCTTCGGAAAGAACCATGTTCATTGAATCCGCTTCAACTAAAGTTGGAGAAACTGACACCCACCAACCACCTGTGTGCGAAGCACGTCGGTAGAACTAGCCTCACGTAAGCGTATGCGTAATGTCGGTCTGGGCCGCTTCATCCAACAATACCGTTGAATCAAGAATCAACTAGTGATGGCATGCAATATGTATATACCCACGCCCACAACTCCTTTGTGTTCTACTAGTGCATATGACATCTACGCATAGACCTGGCTCCGATGCCACTGTTGGGGAACGCGGTAATTCAAAAAAAAATCCTACGCACCACGCAAGATCTATCATGGTGATGCATAGCAATGAGGAGGGAAGATTTTCGTCCACGTACCCTCGTAGATCGTAAGCGGAAGCGTTATGCCAACGCAATTGATGTAGTTGTACGTCTTCACGATCCGACCGATCCTAGCACCGAAAGTACAGCACGTCCGTGATCTGCACACGTTTGGCTCGATGACGTCCCACGGACTTTCGATCCAGCTAAGTGTCGAGGGAGAGCATCGTCAGCACGGCGGCGTGATGACGGTGATGATGAAGCAACCGGAGCAAGGCTTCGCCTAAGCACTACGATGATATGACCGAGATGGATTGTGTGTTCTAGGGTGCCCCCTACCCCCGTATATAAAGGAGCAAGGGGGAAGCCGGCCGACCCTTGGGGCGCAAAGGAGGGGAGGATTCCTCCTCCTAGTAGGAGTAGGACTCCCCCTTTCCTAGTCCAACTAGGAGGAGGAAGGGGGAAGGAAGGAGAGGAGAAGGGAGAAGGAAAGGGGGCGCCCCCCTTCCCTAGTCCAATTCGGACTAGAGGGGGAGGGGCGCGCGGCTCTGCCTTGGCCGGCCCCCTCTCTCTCCACTAAGGCCCATGTGGCCCATTATTTCCCGGGGGGGGTCCGGTAACCCTCCGGCACTCCGGTTTCTCTGAAATCACCCGGAACACTTCCGGTGTCCGAATATAGCCGTCCAATATATCAATCTTTATGTCTCGACCATTCCGAGACTCCTCATCATGTCCGTGATCACATCCGGGACTCCGAACTATCTTCGTTACATCAAAACACATAAACTCATAATACCGATCATCACCAAACATTAAGTGTGCGGACCCTACGGGTTCGAGAACTATGTAGACATGACCGAGACACGTCTTCGAATAATAACCAATAGCAGAACCTGGATATTCATATTGACTCCCACATATTCTACGAAGATCTTTATCAGTCAAACTGCATAATGATATACGTTGTTCCGTTTGTCATCGGTATGTTACTTGTTCGAGATTCGATCGCCGGTATCTCAATACCTAGTTCAATCTCGTTACCGGCAAGTCTCTTTACTCGTTCCGTAATGCATCATTCCACAACTAACTCATTAGTCACATTGTTTCTAGGGCTTATAGTGATGTGCATTACTGAGAGGGCCCAGAGATACCTCTTCGATACTCGGAGTGACAAATCCTAATCTCGATCTATGCCAACTCAACAAACACCATCAAAGACACCTGTTGAGCATCTTTATAGTCACCCACTTACGTTGTGACGTTTGATAGCACACTGAGTGTTCCTCCAGTATTCGGGAGTTGCATGATCTCATAGTCATAGGAACATGTCTAAGTTATGAAGAAAGCAATAGCAACAAACTAAACGATCATCATCCTAAGCTAATGGATGGGTCAAGTCAATCACATCATTCTCTAATGATGTGATCCCGTTAATAAAGTGACAACTCATGTCTATGGTTAGGAAACATAACCATCATTGATTTAACGAGCTAGTCAAGTAGAGGCATACTAGTGACATTCTGTTTGTCTATGTATTCACACATGTACTAAGTTTCCGGTTAATACAATTTCTAGCATGAATAATAAACATTTATCATGATATAAGGAAAAATAAATAACAACTTTATTATTGCCTCTAGGGCATATTTCCTTCATATTTCTATCATTCCCAAAATTCCCCAAAAAATTGGGCATTCTTTATTATCCAAATCATTGCCTCATGACAATATTCAACTCCATTTGCCTGGTATATCTTCCTCGATAAATTTCCAAAGTTTTTGTTCAGCTCAAACTGTTATGAAGGAACTACTGGCTAAGCATATCCTAATGAGCTGAATTTTTGCCACATCTTCTATATTCCCAAATCATAGCTCTCCACGAAATTTAAGCCCCATCTAACAATACCTGTGAGCTCAGCATCCAATCTTTGTTTCTATTGATATTTTCAGTTTGGGAAGCAACTATATTTTATGTTAATTTATAATTGCTGAAAATTTACCACAACATGACCTTGCCCATAGAACCTCCCTCCACCAAATTTTAGCTCATTTATTCTAGCCAATTTCCCTCAGCATTTTTCCCAATTTTCTGTTCAGTGGAGAGCACTGTGAAGGAAGTACCATTTTTATGTATCCAAATGGTATGAAAATTTTAAAGTGGCTTCACATGCCCAAATTATCATCCTCCTCCAAATTTGAGATCAATCCATTCATTCATTTGAGTCTAGGTTCAACATTCATATTTGTGTCCATTGTGGTACGTTGCAAAGCAAATGCCACCTAAGCTCCTCCAGTTGAGCTGAAAATTTGTGAAGACAGTCTTCTTAGTAGATGATCATCCTCAGCCAAAACTCACGCCCATCAGCCATGTGCATTTCCCGTACCGCTAATCAAACACTTGGCAGCTAATTCATGTTTGAGCATAGTTCGGTCTCTTTGTTGGATTATTCTGTTGTCATTTTCTTCCTAGCACCTACCTAGGGAGTTCCCAACCCACTAGACATGCCTATGCCGTCCAGAACGCAGGGCAATACCACGGTCATGCAGTGACCTCGCGGCGGTCATGCGAGTTTACGCGCTCTGGAGTTGGGGCCCTCAGCCACCGTCCAAACCTTGACGTATCACCACCAAACCATGTATTTCTGATTAAATATATATTTCTGTATCTAGAAATGATTTTTGGAAAAAATAAAGAGCAAACTATAACGCAACTGCAGTTCAAATTTGACCCGCTTCCTACTGAATCGGCAGAAATTTGACTTTTTCACCAGAGGTGGATCAAAACTTTTGACGCCCAACCATTTTATCAATTGTGCATTAAATGTGGCCTAGTATTTTAGAAATTTTGTTTGGTCCAATTTTGCAACAAATATATGGTAGGTCCTTCACCCAAAAAAACTCATTTCAGGTACTCAAAAAATGGAAAATGAATTTTCCATGCAAAGAAAATGAAAACTCCCTTAGGCAACACTGTTTGGAATTCCAAGATGCACCATTGTGCACAATATGAGATCATTTGAACAAACTATGCCATGAATGTGGCCATAAGATTGATCATTTGGCTTGAAAGCCATGAATCTTCACGCATGATAGCTCATTTCTAAGAACAATTTTTTAAATAATTGCCGTATTAGAAGTTTATTATTTTTCCTGGAAACTTGGTCACATATAATGACAAAATACGAAGGTTTTTCAATTTTTTCAATTTTTTAAATGTTTTATGCCCGTTTCAAAATGCGGTCAAAACGGCGGGTTTGACCGTTCCTAGCTAGTGGTTGAATTTTGGAAAACTTTTGATGTTTATCTGATTAAATAGATACTTATGTACCTAGAAATGATTTTTGGAAAAAATAAAAAGCAAACTATGAGGCAGTTGTAGTTCAATTTTGACCCGCTTCTAGCTGAATCGGCGGAAATTTGTCTTTTTCACGAGAGGTGGATCAAAGCTTTTGACACCCAACCATTTGGTCAATTGTGCATTAATTATGGCCTGGTATTTTATAAAAATGATTTCGTCCAATTTTGCAACAAATATACGGTAGGTCCTTCACAAAAAAACTCATTCGGGCACTCAAAAAATGGAAAATGAATACTCGCTTAGACAACATTGTTTGGAATTCCAAGATGCACCCTTGTGCATAATATGAGATCATTTGAACAAACTATGCCATGAATGTGGTCATAAGATTGATGATTTGTCTTGAAAGCCATGAATCTTCACGCATGATAGCTCATTTCTGAGAACACTTTTTTGAAATAATTGTCGTATTACAAGTTTATTATTTTTCTGGGAAACTTGGTCACATATGATGACACAATGCGAAGGTTTTCTAATTTTTTTTATTTTTTTTTATTTTGTATGCCCGTTTCAAAATGCGGTCAAAATGGCGGGCTTAACCATTCCTAGCTAGTGCTTGAATCTTGGAAAACTTTTGATGCTTCTCTGATTAAATAGATACTTATGTACCTAGAAATGATTTCTGGAAAAAATGAAAAGCAAACTATGAGGCAACTGCAGTTCAAATTTGACCCGCTTCCAACTAAATCGGCGGAAATTTGTCTTTTTCACGACAGGTGGATCAAAACTTTTCACACCCAACCACTTGGTCAATTGTGCATTAAATATGCTCTGGTATTTTATAAAAATGGTTTGGTCCAATTTTGCATCAAATATATGGTAGGTCCTTCACCAAAAAAACTCATTTCAGGCACTCAAAAATGGAAAATGAATTTTCCGTGCAAAGAAAATGAAAACTCCCTTAGGAAACATAGTTTGGAATTCCAAGATGCACTCTCGTGCACAATATGAGATCATTTGAACAAACTATGCCCTAAATGTGGCCATAAGATTGATCATTTGGCTTGAAAGCCATGAATCTTCACGCATGATAGCTCATTTCTGCGAACAATTTTTTAAAATAATTGTCGTATTACAAGTTTATTATTTTTCCTGGAAACTTGGTCACATATAATGACACAATTCGAAGGTTTTCCAATTTTTTGTTTTTTTTGAATTTTTTATGCCCGTTTCAAAATGTGGTCAAAATGGTGGGCTTGACCGTTCCTAGCTAGTGGTTGAATCTTGGAAAACTTTTGTTGTTTCTCTGATTAAATAGATACTTTTGTTCCTAAAAATGATTTTCAGGAAAAATAAGTAACAAACTATGAGCCTGCCGTAGTTCAAATTTGACACGCTTCCAGGTGAATCGGTAGAAGTTTGCCTTTTTCACGAGAGGTCGATAAAAGCTTTTGACACCCAACCATTTGGTCAATTGTGCACTAAATATGGCCTAGTATTTTAGAAAAATGATTTGGTACAGTTTTGCAACAAATATATGATAGGTCCTTCACAAAAATACTCATTTTGGGCACTCGAAAAATGGAAAATGAAATTTCCGTGCAAAGAAACTGAAAACGTCCTTAAGCAAAATTGTTTGCCATTTCAAGATGCACCCTTGTGAAATTATTTGGTAGCTTATTCTTCACAAAAAAAATCATTTTGGACACTCAAAAAATGAAAAGTAAAATGCTGACATGACTTTACATTTTCTTTTTATTTGACCACGACCATTTTTGGATGGTCATAACGTCCAATTTTAGATGGTCATAACGTCATACACGCGTACTGCATTCTGATTGGGCCATAGCCATCTCACGCGGATCATGCATCAAGCGCCGCTGGATGCTCCTGGATCCAACGGTAGCCCTTGCCCCCTCACCTCTCACCCACACCACAGCCCAAACCCTAGCTCACATCAAACCCCTCCTCCCCCATCTCCTCGCCGCCACCGCCACCTCCCGATCCAATCTCTCCCTGCTGCATCCCGATCCAACCTCCCACCCACCGTCGACCTCGCCATCCTCCTCACCCACCGCCGCCGACCTCGTCCCTCCCTCCCCTCACCATCTCTCCCTCGAAATCTCCCTCTCCCCAGCACCACTCCTCGCCTACTACTTCAGCCGGATGGGCCGGACACTATGCCTCGTCCTCCTGCCCGTGCTCTAGGTCGTCGTCGAGGCTAGCAAGCCCACCCCAGAGGCCACACTCCCGCTGCACAGCATCGCCGTCATGCACCGCTACCTCGGTTGCTACAACAGCCTCAACGCCTCCCCCGCAGTCGACTTCCGCCCGCACTGATACGTCCATTTTGCATCATGCTTTTATATCGATATTTATTGCATTATGGTCTGTTATTTCACATTATGTCACAATACGTATGGCTATTCTCTCTTATTTTATAAGGTTTACATAAGGAGGGAGAATGCCGACAGCTGGAATTCTGGGCTGGAAAAGGAGCAAATATTAGAGACCTATTCTGCACAACTCCAAAAGTCCTGAAACTCCACGGAATACCTTATAATAAATAATGAAAAATCCTCGCCAAAGGTGAAGACCAGGGGGCTCACACCCTTTCCACGAGGGCGGGGGC
>NC_041392.1:395317351-395325285 GCF_002162155.2 Triticum dicoccoides
TCCGATGACCATCTTCTGCTATATGAAGTCTTTCGACGAGAAAAAAACCAGAAGCAACCTTTCGGGACGAAACTCCGCCGCCACAAGGCGGAACCTTGGCGGAACCAATCTAGGGCTCCGGCAGAGCTGTTCTGCCGGGGAAACTTCCCTTCCAGAGGGGGAAATCATCGCCATCGTCATCACCAATGCTCCTCTCATCAGGAGAGGGAAATCTCCATCAACATTTTCATCAGCACCATCTCATCTCAAAACCCTAGTTCATCTCTTGTATCCAATCCTTGTCTCCAAGTCCGGGATTGGTACTAGTAGGTTGCTAGTAGTGTTAATTACTCCTTGTAGTTGATGCTAGTTGGTTTAATTGGTGGAAGATCATATGTTCAGATGCTTTATGCATATTATTACCCCTCTAATTATGAACATGAATATGCTTTGTGAGTAGTTACGTTTGTTCCTGAGGACAAGGGAGAAGTCTTGCTATTAGTAGTCATGTGAATTTGGTATTCGTTCGATATTTTGATGAGATGTATGTTGTCCAGCCTCTAGTGGTGTTATGTGAACGTCGACTACATAACACTTCACCATTATTTGGGCCTAGAGGAAGGCATTGGGAAGTAATAAGTAGATGATGGGTTGCTAGAGTGACAGAAGCTTAAACCCTAGTTTATGTGTTGCTTCATAAGGGGCTAATTTGGATCCATATGTTTCATGCTATGGTTAGGTTTACCTTAATACTTTTGTTGTAGTTGTGGATGCTTGCAATAGAGGTTAATCATAAGTGGGATGCTTGTTCAAGTAAGAACAGCACCCAAGCACCGGTCCACCCACATGTCAAATTATCAAAGTACCGAACGCGAATCATATGAACGTGATGAAAACTAGCTTGACGATATTCCCATGTGTCCTCGGGAGCGCTTTTTCCTTATATAAGAGTTTGTCCAGGCTTGACCTTTGCTACAAAAAGGATTGGGCCACCTTGCTGCACTTTATTTACTTTTGTTACTTGTTGCTGGTAACAAATTACCTTATCACAAAACTATCTGTTACCACTTATTTCAGTACTTGCAGAGAATACCTTGCTGAATACCGCTTATCATTTCATTCTACTCCTCGTTGGGTTCGACGCTCTTACTTATCGAAAGGACTACGATAGATCCCCTATAATAGTGGGTCATCAAGACTCTTTTCTAGCTCCATTTCCAGGGAGTGAAGCGCCTTTGGTAGGTGGAATTTTGTAAGGAAAAATTTATATAGTGTGCTGAAATTTACTGTCACTTGTTACTATGGAAAGTAATCCTCTGAGGGGCTTGTTCGGGGTATCTTAACCCTGGCCAGTAGAGCAAAGAGTTGCTCCTCAACCTACTGAACCTATTGAAAATGAAATTCCTTATGAGTATCCTTCAGGTATGATAGAAAAACTGCTAGCTAATCCTTTTACAGGAGATGGAACAAAGCATCCTGATGAACACCTAATATACGTGGATGAAGTTTGTGAATTATTTAAGCTTGCAGGTATACCCGATGATGTTGCTAAGAAGAAGGTCTTCCCTTTATCTTTGAAGGGAGAGGCATTGACATGGTATAGGCTATGTGATGATACGAGATCATGGAACTATAGAAGATTGAAATTGGAATTTCATCAAAAGTATTACCCTATGCATCTTGTTCATCATGACCGCAATTAAATATATAATTTTTGGCTTCGCAAAGGAGAAAGCATCGCTCAAGCTTGGGGGGGGGGGCTTAAAACAATGTTATATTCATGACCCAATCATGAGCTCCCAAGAGAAACAATTCTTCAAAGAATTTATGCTCGACTTTCTGAAAATAATTGCACCATGCTCGATACTTCTTGTGCTGGCTCTCTTATGATGAAGACTATTGGATTTAGATGGTATTTATTGGATAAAATTAAATGCAACTCTGAAGATTGGGATCTCGACAAAGGTAAGGAGTCAGGTATGACACCTAAGTTTGATTGTGTTAAATCTTTTATGGATACCGATATTTTCCGTAAGTTTAGCAATAAATATGGACTTGATTCTGAGATAGTAGCTTCTTTCTGTGAATCTTTTGCTACTTATGTTGATCTCCCTAAGGAGAAGTGGTTTAAATATCATCCTCCCATAGAAGTAAAAGTAGTTGCACCTATTAAAGTTGAAGAAAAGACTGTCACTTACAATGATCCTATTGTTCCTACTTGTTATGTTGAGAAACCACCTTTCCCTGTTAGGATAAAGGATCATGCTAAAGCTTCAATTGTGGTTCGTAAAAGCAATATTAAAACATATACACCTCCTGATCAAGTTAAAGTAGAACCTAATATTGCTATTATTAAAGATCTCTTGTCTCATAATATTGATGGGCATGTTATTCAGTTCTGCGGTGAAACTGCTAGAATTGTTAAACCTTGTGCTAAAGATAAAAATAGACCTGTGGTAGGCATGCCTGTTATTTCTGTTAAAATAGGAGAACATTGTTATCATGGCTTATGTGATATGGGTGCTAGTGCTAGTGCAATACCTATTGACTTATACAAAGAAATTATGCATGACATTGCACCTGTTGAGTTAGAAGAAATTGATGTTACTATTAAACTTGCTAATAGAGATACTATTTCACCAATGGGAATTGTTAGAGATGTTGAAATCTTGTGTGGGAAAACTAAATATCCTGCTGATTTTCTTGTTCTTGGTTCCCCACAAGATAGCTTTTGTCCCATTATATTTGGTAGACCCTTCTTGAATACTGTTAATGCTACCATAGATTGCACAAGCAATGTTGTTATTGTCGGCTTAGATGATATGACTCATGAGTTTAATTTCTCTAAATTTAGTAAACAACACCGTGAAGAAGAATTGCCTAGTAAGAATGAAATTATTGGTCTTGCTTCTATTGCCGTACCTCCTAGTGATCCTTTAGAACAATATTTGCTAGACCATGAGAATGATATGTTTATCAATGAAAGAAGGGAAATAGATGAAGTATTCTTTAAACAGGAACCTATTCTGAAACACAATTTGCCTATTGAAATCCTAGGAGATCCCCCTCCACCTAAGGGTGATCCCGTGTTTGAGCTTAAACCGTTGCCTGATAATCTTAAATATGCTTATCTTGATGAAAAGAAGATATATCCTGTTATTATTAGTGCTAACCTTTCAGAGCATGAAGAAGAAAGATTATTGAAAACTCCGAAGAAGCACCGTGCTGCTATTGGATATACTCTTGATGATCTTAAGGGCATTAGTCCCACTCTATGTCAACATAAAATAAATTTGGAAGCAGATGCCAAACCAGTTCATGATCCTCAACGACGTCTGAATCCTAAAATGAAAGACGTGGTAAGAAAAGAAATACTAAAGCTTCTGGAGGCAGGTATAATTTATCCCGTTGCTGATAGTCAGTGGGTAAGTCATGTTCATTGTGTCCCTAAGAAGGGAGGTATTACTGTTGTTCCTAATGATAAAGATGAATTGATTCCATAAAGAATTATTACAGGTTATAGGATGGTAATTGATTTCCGCAAATTAAATAAGGCTACTAAGAAAGATCAGTACCCCTTACCTTTTATCGATCAAATGCTAGAAAGATTATGAAAACATACACATTACTGCTTTCTAGATGGTTATTCTGGTTTCTCTCAAATACCTGTGTCCGCTAAAGATCAATCAAAGACTACTTTTACATGCCCTTTTGGTACTTTTGCTTATAGACGTATGCCTTTTGGTTTATGTAATGCACCTGCTGCCTTTCAAAGATGCATGATGGCTGTATTCTCTGACTTTTGTGAAAAGATTTGTGAGGTTTTCATGGACGACTTTTCCGTCTATGGATCTTCTTTTGATGATTTCTTGAGCAATCTTGATCGAGTTTTGCAGAGATGTGAAGAAACTAATCTTGTATTGAATTGGGAAAAGTGCCACTTTATGGTTAATGAAGGTATTGTCTTGGGGCATAAAGTTTCTGAAAGAGGTATTGAAGTTGATAAAGCCAAGGTTGATGCTATTGAAAAGATGCCATGTACCAAGGACATCAAAGGTATAAGAAGTTTCCTTGGTCACGCCGGATTTTATAGAAGGTTCATTAAGGACTTCTCAAAAATTTCTCGGCCTCTGACTAATTTATTACAAAAAGATATACCATTTGTTTTGATGATGATTGTGTAGAAGCATTTGAAATACTTAAGAAAGCATTAGTCTCTACACCTGTTGTTCAGCCACCTGATTGGAATTTACCCTTTGAAATTATGTGTGATGCTAGCGATTATGCTGTAGGTGCTGTTCTAGGGCAAAGAGTTGATAAGAAATTAAATGTTATCCATTATGCTAGTAAGAATCTAGACAATGCTCAAAGAAATTATACTACTACTGAAAAAGAACTTTTAGCAGTTGTATTTGCTTGTGATAAGTTCAGACCTTATATTGTTGATTCTAAAGTAACTATCCACACCGATCGTGCTGCTATTAAATATCTTATGGAGAAGAAAGATGCTAAACCTAGACTTATTAGATGGGTTCTCTTTCTACAAGAATTTGATTTACATATTGTTGATAGAAAAGGAGCTGAGAACCCCGTTGCAGACAACTTATCTAGGTTAGATAATGTTCTTGATGACCCACTACCTATTGATGATAGCTTTCCTGCTGAACAATTAAATGTCATAAGTACTTCTCGTAGTACTCCTTGGTATGCTGATTATGCCAATTACATTGTTGCTAAATTCATACCACCTAGCTTCACATACCAACAAAAGAAAAAGTTCTTCTATGATTTGAGACATTACTTTTGGAATGACCCACATCTTTATAAAGAAGGAGTAGATGGTGTTATTAGACGTTGTGTACCTGAGCATGAACAGGAACAGATCCTACGCAAGTGCCACTCCGAAACTTATGGGGGACACCACGCGGGAGATAGAACTGCACATAAGGTATTGCAATCCGGTTTTTATTGGCCTACTCTCTTCAAGGATGCCCGTAAGTTTGTCCTATCTTGTGATGAATGTCAAAGAATTGGTAATATTAGTAGACGTCAAGAAATGCCTATGAATTATTCACTTGTTATTGAACCGTTTGATG
Source organism: Triticum dicoccoides (assembly GCF_002162155.2). NCBI lineage: Eukaryota > Viridiplantae > Streptophyta > Magnoliopsida > Poales > Poaceae > Triticum > Triticum dicoccoides. The sequence goes on from NC_041392.1 coordinate 395,322,427, forward strand.
TTTGGGGCTTTGATTATATGGGACCTTTTCCTGCCTCTAATGGATATACACATATTTTAGTTGCTGTTGATTACATTACTAAGTGGGTAGAAGCTATTCCAACTAGTAGTGTTGATCATAACACTTCTATTAAAATGCTTAAAGAAGTTATTTTTCCAAGGTTTGGAGTCCCTAGATATTTAATGACTGATGGTGGTTCACATTTTATTCATGGTGCTTTCCGTAAAATGCTTGCTAAATATGCCGTCAATCATAGAATTGCATCTCTGTATCACCCACAGTCTAGTGGTCAAGTAGAATTGAGTAATAGAGAACTCAAATTAATTTTGCAAAAGACTGTCAATAGGTTTAGAAAGAATTGGTCCAAGAAACTTGATGATGCATTATGGGCCTATAGAACTACATATAAAAATCCTATGGGTATGTCTCCGTATAAAATGCTATATGGAAAAGCATGTCACTTACCTCTCGAACTAGAACATAAGGCATATTGGGCTATTAAAGAGCTCAACTATGATTTCATACTTGCCGGTGAAAAGAGGTTATTTGATATTAGCTCACTTGATGAATGGAGAACCCAAGCTTATGAAAATGCCAAGTTGTTTAAAGAAAAGGTTAAAAGATGGCATGACAAAAGGATACAAAAACGTGAGTTTAATGTAGGTGATTATGTATTTCTATACAACTCTTGTTTAAGATTTTTTGCAGGAAAACTTCTCTCTAAATGGGAAGGCCCCTATGTTATCGAGGAGGTATATCGTTCCGGTGCCATAAAAATCAACAACTTCGAAGGCACAAATCCGAAGGTGGTAAACGGTCAAAGAATCAAACATTATATCTCAGGTAATCCCACAAATGTGGAAACCAATATTATTGAAACTGTAACCCCGGAGGAATACATAAGGGACACTTTCCAGAATGTTTCAGACTCCGAAAAGGAATAGGTATGTGGTACGGTAAGTAAACCGACTCCAAAACAATTTTAAGGCAATATTTCTTCGTTTTGGAATATTTAGAAAAATAGAAAATTAAGTAGCAGTCCGGGAAGGACACGAGGGCCCCACGAGGGTGGAGGGCGCGCCCTACCCCCTGGGCGCGCCCCCCTACCTCGTGAGCACCTCATGTGCCTTCCGGACTCCGTCTTCTTGAACGATACGTATTTTGGTCGGTAAAAATTCACTATATATTCTCCCGAAGGTTTTGACTCCCGTATCACGCAAATATTCTATGTTCTTGTTTCGAGCTATTTTTCTGACAGATCTAGATTATCATGACATCCCCAAGTGCTTCCGAGGACAAGTTCTTTGAGAAGGTCATCAACCCTTACCTCGCGGAGGTGCTGCGACACCCTCAAACCATTGAGATGCGTGATGGGTTGCTGCACATCTGCGATGCTGAGGGACCAAAGGGAACCGGAAGCATGGAGACGAGGCTCGAAGCAATGGAGCAACAAGTTTTCAAGTGCCAGGGGATGGTGGAGCATGGAATCAACGCTAGCCACATGATGCTCGCGGAGTTCACTAACAACTACAAGCCGGATGCCAAGAACACCGAGGAGGCCATCTTCAAGCTACATGAGAAGATCGAGCACCTCCAAGCCCAAATCTATGACCTGCAAAATCAAAACTGTGAGTATGAATATAGATTCAAAAGAATGAGTTTGGCTACAGATTCGAGGATTCCGGAGACTCGATCATCCTTCTATGATGGTGAACCTATGCCTTGGAAGATGGATGACAAGCATGCATCATCAACAACACCTCCACCTTCTTCACCAACCAAGGAGATATAATCACATGGGTATGGGCACTCCCCTTGGAAACTGCCAAGCTTGGGGGAGGTGCCCCGGTATCGTATCACAATCACAACTCCTATCTTCACCGTTTTCCTTAGTTCGATCCTATTAGTAGTATTTTGATCTAGTAGAATAAAGTTTATGGCATGATCTAGTTTCAAGTTTTGCTTTATGATCTCTCTATGTAATCGAGTCCGTGAGCTATATAATAAAGATTAGTGTTGAGTCAAGGGCTTGATTTTCTTGCTATGATCTTGGGTGAATAAAAGAAGAGAGAAAAAGAATAAGAAGAAACAAAAGTTCATATTGATCTTATTGATAGTAATGACTTCACATAGAAAGAGTGTGATGATTAAAAGTTGTTGGGAGTTGGCAGACATAGCTTTGGTCATCGTTGAAATTAATAGGAAGTAATAAGGAAAGAGAGGCTTCACATATAAATATACTATTATTGACATCTTTTATGATTGGGAGCACTCATCAAAATATGACATGCTAAAGAGTTGATGTTGGACAAGGAAGACAACGTAATGGGTTATGTTTTCTTATATCTGAGATAAAGTATGTTGTCCTGGATCATCCAACATGTTGAGCTTGCCTTTCCCCCTCATGCTAGCCAAATTCTCAGCACCAAGTAGAGATACTACTTGTGCTTCCAAATACCCTTAAACCAGTTTTGCCATGAGAGTCCACCATATCTACCTATGGATTGAGTAAGATCCTTCAAGTAAGTTGTCATTGGTGCAAAGCAATAAAAATTGCTCTACATATGTATGATTAGCGTGGGAGAAATAAGCTTTATACGATCTTGTGATGTGGAAGTAATAAAAGTGAAGGACTGCATAATAAAGGTTCATATCACAAGGGGCAATATAAAGTGACGTTCTTTCGCATTAAGATTTTGTGCATCCAACCATAAAAGCGCATGGCAACCTCTGCTTCCCTCTGCGAAGGGCCTATCCTTTATTATTATCTTCTACCTTATGCAAGTGTCATGGTGATCTTCACCTCTCCCTTTTTCATTTTATCCTTTGGCAAGCCCAGCATGTTGGAAAGAACCTGAT
>NC_041392.1:395325677-395418828 GCF_002162155.2 Triticum dicoccoides
ATTGCGCGAGTGTTAGCAATTATGAAGGACTAGATGATAGTTGAGTATGTGGACTTGCTTTTTAGCTCTGACATAGACTCTTTCTGATGTTATGATAAATTGCAATTGCTTCAATGACTGAGGTTATAGTTTGTTGGTTCTCAATAAGGTTTCTGATTCATACTTTTGCATTGTGAATAGATCATCACTTGAACATAAGTAATCATAATCAATATCTTTATATGTTGATGTTATGAGAATAATCATGATGCCTTCATGTCTGTATTTTATTTTTATCGACGCCTCTACCTCTAAACATGGGGACATATTTATTTTTATCGGCTTTCGCTTCAGGACAAGCGAGGTCTAAGCTTGGGGGAGTTGATACGTCCATTTTGCATCATGCTTTTATATCGATATTTATTGAATTATGGGCTGTTATTTCACATTATGTCACAATACTTATGGCTATTGTCTCTTATTTTACAAGGTTTACATAAGGAGGGAGAATGCCGGCAGCTGGAATTCTGGGCTGGAAAAGGAGCAAATATTAGAGACCTATTCTGCACAACTCCAAAAGTCCTGAAACTCCACGAAATACCTTATAATAAATAATGAAAAATCCTTGCCAAAGATGAAGACCAGGGGGCCCACACCCTTTCCACGAGGGTGCCCCCCCCACTAGGGCGCGCCCCCCTACCTCGTGGGCCCCCTGGTGGCTCTCCGATGACCATCTTCCGCTATATGAAGTCTTTCATCGATAAAAAATCAGAAGCAACCTTTCGGGATGAAACTCCGCCGCCACAAGGCGGAACCAATCTAGGGCTCCGGCAGAGTTGTTCTACCGGGGAAACTTCCCTTCCGGAGGGGGAAATCATCACTATCATCATCACCAACGCTCCTCTCATCGGGAGAGGGCAATCTCCATCAACATCTTCATCAGCACCATCTCATCTCAAAACCCTAGTTCATCTCTTGTATCCAATTCTTGTCTCCATGTCCGGGATTGGTGCTAGTAGGTTGCTAGTAGTGTTAATTATTCCTTGCAGTTGATGCTAGTTGGTTTAATTGGTGATAGATCATATGTTCAGATCCTTTATGCATATTATTAACCCTCTGATTTTGAACATGAATATGCTTTGTGAGTAGTTACGTTTGTTCCTGAGGACAAGGGAGAAGTCTTGCTATTAGTAGTCATGTGAATTTGGTATTCATTCGATATTTTGATGAGATGTATGTTGTCTAGCCTCTAATGGTGTTATGTGAACGTCGACTACATAACACTTCACCATTATTTGGGCCTAGAGGAAGGCATTGGGAAGTAATTAGTAGATGATGGGTTGCTAGAGTGATAGAAGCTTAAACCCTAGTTTATGCGTTTCTTCGTAAGGGGCTGATTTGGATCCATATGTTTCATGCTATGGTTAGGTTTACCTTAATACTTTTGTTGTAGTTGCGGATGCTTGCAATAGAGGTTAATCATAAGTGGGATGCTTGTTCAAGTAAGAACAGCACCCAAGCACCGGTCCACCCACATATGAAATTATCAAAGTACCGAACACGAATCATATGAACGTGATGAAAACTAGCTTGACGATATTCCCATGTGTCCTCGGGAGCGCTTTTTCCTTATATAAGAGTTTGTCCAGGCTTGTCCTTTGCTAGAAAAAGGATTGGGCCACATTGCTGCACTTTATTTACTTTTGTTACTTGTTGGTCGTTACAAATTACCTTATCACAAAGCTATCTGTTACCACTTATTTCAGTACTTGCAAAGAATACCTTGCTGAAAACCGCTTATCATTTCCTTCTGCTCCTTGTTGGGTTCGACACTCTTACTTATCGAAAGGATTACGATAGATCCCCTATACTTCTGGGTCATCACGCACCAGCTCAACGCCGGCCTCAAGGTCATCGAGAACCACCTCCTCGATGGTGTCGTCTACTTCGCCAACGAGGAGGGCATCTACTCCCTGTTGCTCTTCGACCGCATCCGCCAGATCAGGTATCTCCCCCTCCACTCCGCTGCCCCGCTTTATCTTCGCTGTGATCCAGTGCCGCCGAGCACCCCTGTGTCTCTATCGCCCCGCCATCTAAGCAACGACGCCTGCTCGTCCTCTTCTTCGAGCGATGGGGCATGCGTCGCCCCTCGTTGACCTCCAGCGAGTGCCAAGTCCCACGACTGCATGCACCTGGGCCGCCTCCCCTTCGCCTGTTGTACGAGGCCCAGCAGCCCTTTGTTGGATTTGGTTTTCAAACTGATCATTTTGGTGTGGTGCCCTGTATTAAGATTTCGATCTGAAACTTCTGAAACTGAAGGATCGAACAGGAGCCTGTAGTTGACAGACTAGTATTCCCTGTTCAAATGCTTACTCCATTTTACTAGATTCAGTTATAACCTGCAATTTTTTTAGAAAGGTTATACCCTGCAGTTTAGCTCTGTGTTGTGAGGTATTGACCATCTGTGTGTTGATATTGATGTATCTGATAGTTCACTTGCAGCAAATCTTGCATCGATTAGGGATTCTTCAACTGAACTTCTCTTTCATTGTACCACCAAATACTAAAGTTTTGCTATTTATAACATCACTACATGTGTTTTTGTCTATATAGAATTGCATTCATTCCCTCTTCTTTCAGTAGTTACGTGGCTTGAGGTCTCTATATTCTTTTGAATAGGATGTACTGTTCTATGCAGAAGATCTGATTTGCACAAACATAGTTATCTGCATGTGCTGCCTGACTTGGTATTTTTTATATTGTAGGATCGAAAGTATGTCTAGAGGGGGTAATTAGAGTACTTGACCAAATAAAAATCTAGCCTTTTCCCAATTTTAAGTCTTGGCAGATTTTAGCAACTTAGCACAAACAAGTAATCAACCTACACATGCAATTCTAAGAGTATAGGAGCGGAATGCAAAACAATTGCATATGAAGGTAAAGGGAGGAGTTTGGAGGGAGCAAACGCAATGTATACATGGAGATTTTTGGCGTGGTTCCGATAGGTGGTGCTATCGTACATCCACGTTGATGGAGACTTCAGCCCACGAAGGGTAACGATTGCGCGAGTCCACGGAGGGCTCCACCCACGAAGGGTCCACGAAGAAGCAACCTTGTCTATCCCACCATGGCCATCGCCCACGAAGGACTTGCCTCACTAGGGTAGATCTTCACGAAGTAGGCGATCTCCTTGCCCGTACAAACTCCTTGGTTCAACTCCACAATCTTGACGGAGGCTCCCAAGTGGCACCTAACCAATCTAGGAGACACCACTCTACAAAAGCTAATAAATGATGTGTTGATGATGAACTCCTTGCTCTTGTGCTTCAAGTGATAGTCTCGTAAACACTCAACTCTCTCTCATAGGATTTGATTTGGTAGAAAGATGATTTGAGTGGAAAGCAACTTGAGGAAGGCTAGAGATCAAGATTTATGTGGTTGGATTGTAATATCTTGACCTCAACACAAGTGTAGGTGGTTCTCTCTTAGAAAATGTATGTTGGAAGTGTAGGCATATTCTGATGGCTCTCTCCATGAATGAAGAGTGGGTGGAGGGGTATATATAGCCTCCACACAAAATCTAACCGTTACACACAAATCACCAAACTTGGTGGGACCGAATCATATAACTCGGTCAGACCGATTTAGTTCAAAATGTGAATGTTAGGATGTTCGGTGGGACCGATATGTTAATTCGGTGGGACCGATTCCATTAGGGTTAGGGCATAACGTAATCTCGGTGAGACCGATTACACAAACTCGGTGGGACCGATTTTGGTAATAGGCAAACAGAGAGTTGGTCAGGAAAACTCGGTGGGACCGATTCGCTCATCTCGGTTAGACCAAAACGTTACGAAGGGGAAACAAAGAGTTTGCATTGCAATCTCGGAGGGACCGATCGCTCATCTTGGATGGACTGAAATGTTACGAACGGAAACAGAGAGTATGCAATCCCATCTTAGTGAGACCAGGATCCCTATCAGTGAGACCGAAGTGACTAGGGTATCTGGCAGTAGCTATGTCAAGTGAACTCGGTGGCACCGGATAGAAGATTTCGATGGGGCCGAGTATGACTTTTAGTTTGGGACATATGTGGATATGAGAAAGTAGTCGAGGGTTTTGGAGCATATCACTAAGAATTTTGAGCAAGCAACTCATTAAGCAACACCTCACCCCCTTTTAATAGTATTGGCTTTTCCTATGGACTCAATGTGACCTTGGATCACTAAAAGTAAAATGTAGAGTCTTGTGCTTTGAGCTTGAGCCAATCTTTTGTCCTTAGAATTTTTAGGGATCCACTTTCTAATCCGTGCCATGCCAATCGTTGAGCTTTTCCTGAAATATTTATCTTCAAGTAGCATTAGCTCAATGAGCTATATGTTGTTATGAATTACCAAAACCACCCAGGGATAGTTGCACTTTCAATCTCCCCATTTTTGGTAATTGATGACAACATATAGATCAAAGCTTCGACAAATGATTATAAGATTGAAAAACATCATCGCTTTGAAAAGTATGTGATAAGCAAGAGCTCCCCCTAAATTTGTGCATTATTTAAAATTTGCTTTTGAATGCAAATGCACAATCGATTAGGATCATGGGTTACTCTTCCATGTCACATACATCTTGGTGGAGTGCTCAAAATGATAGAAATTAGAAGCACACACTCATCACCAAGCAAGTGAATGATCATATATGGGATATAAAGGATAGCATCATTCAACCAAACATTAATGTAGCATATGATCAACCACATGATCACATAAGTATCTCACAAGGACATAAGGACATAAAGTATCTCACACAAGCACACAAAAAGTTCAACCAAAAGCAAGAGAGATAAAAGGCAAGACACTCTCTCTCGAAGCCTACGATCTATACATATTTCTCCCCCTTTGGCAACAAGTTACCAAAAAGTTTGAAAATGCATAGTGCTATACGTGTCTCAGGCTTGGTCTTCGGGAGGTGGTGTAGATAGAACTCCACGGACGAAGGCTTCCGGCGATGTGGTTGGAGCTGATGGAGTGGGTGCTGGAGGTGGCACTGGAGCTGTAGCTGCTGGTGCTGACACTGAAGCTCTGGCATCTAAGACTGGCACTGCAGCAAACCTTGGACCTCGTGGCACACGCTGAAAAGCATCAGTGGTTGCTTTTCCTTTCCTCTCTGCTGCTTCCTCCTGAAGCTGCTCAACTACAGTCTGAATCTCAGTCACCTTCAGATCAAGATCATAGAATTTTGTCTCCACAATCCTCTCCAGGCTCTCCTGATTCTGAGTCAGGGTGGCCAAGCCCTTCTCAATCCTTAGTGTAGCTTGAATCAGATAGCCTAACTGTTCTTGCTTGCTCTTCAGGAAGACTCGAGATGCCTCTTCAACACTTGGCATCTGGGAAGCTTTCTCAGCCTTTGCCTTGGCTCTCTTCTCCTCGACTTGAGCTGATGATGGTTCTTCCTCATTCATCACAACAGTGTTGTCTTCAAATTCAGGTTGTAAGGGTAGATGCTCCTTGTCCAGCAAATAAGTTCCTGTGCCCATCTTAGAGTTGATGAGCTCCTGAATATGTGGATCATACCCACAACTCCTCTTTTGATTAGCAGCAGTCCTTTTGATCATTTCTACAATCAAGCTCATAACTTTGGACTTCTGGGGAACATCAAATATTTGCAGCATGTTGATGGAGTGTCCTCTGATCATCTTGTGATCTCCTGACTTGGGTAGCAATGTGTGCCTTAAGATCCAGTTAATGGTAGGCAGACCAGACAACAAATAGTGTACAAATCCAAGCTTATGTGTTTCCAAAGCTTTGTCAGGGATCTCCTTGTACTTGTTTGCCATGGAGTTGTGGTCTTTCTTTTTCTTGGCATACACATCCAAGTCATCTTCATGTTCCTCTGGGGCATTGATTAGCTTGGCCCATTCATCAACCGTGGACTGGTACCCGGTACCCTCGGACATCCAAACTATCCTTCCATCTGGATAGAAGTGGGCGGTGGAGTAGAACTGCATGATCAACTCATCATTCCATTTGGTGAGCTTTTTTCCAATGAATGCATCTACTGCACAAGCCTTAAAGCTGTCATACACTCCTGGGAAGTGATCTTCATTCTCGTGGATGTATTCCCAATCCACCCATTTCATGTCACATACAATGGGCTTCTTGTCGAGCAGAATGGTTTCATAGAAATCTTGTTGTTCCTTTGTATGGAACATGTAGTCAACTGCAGTCCTCCTCCTAACAGCATAGGGATCAGACTGTCTCCATAACCTCAATCCTGCATCTTTCCTGATGTGCATGTCCTTAGCGACTGGATGAGCATCATTGTGGTCAGGAATTTTGGGATTCAACTTCCTCAAAACATGAGAATCATCATCTTCTTCTTCAGCTTCAGGCACTGGGGCCTTGTTCTTCTCCTCAGCAGGTATACTCCTGGTGTTCCTCTTGAGTTTGGGGGGTTTCTGAGCAGCAGCCTTGGGAGCAGATTTGGGCTTAGATGGAGCAGCCCCTGACTTGATTGCTTCTCCCATAAGCTTCTGAGCCTTAGGAGCTGGAGCAGCATCCTCTTCCTCTTCCTCTTCTTCTGGATCTCTCATAATGGAGGATCTATGAAGCACTCTGGCAGTGGTCTTCTTGACCTTTTCCTTCCTTTTCTATACTTCTCCAACTACCTCTTTAGTTGGCTTGGAGGTTTCAGCAGTTGAGGCTCTGGCCTTAGACATGGGAATCCTCTTTGCTGGAGCCGTCTTGTGCATCCCTGGCTTTGTTGTAACAGTTGAGCCATATTCTTTCTTCAGCACCATCTTCTTGTATCTGACTTCCTCCTCAACAGCCACATAATCCTCATCTTCAGAATATGAGGTCTTCTTCCTTGTTCCGGTGGCTGCCTTGGGCAAGTTGCTTGGTGTGCTCCTGCTGCCATCATCAGAAGTGCTGGAGGGACTAGTGCCCTCACTCAACTTCACTTGTTCCTCTGACTTGTTCTATCTGTCGCTCTGGTTAGACATTTCTACAAACTTACTGACAGCAGACCCTGTGAATGGATATAGATGACGTAGAGTGGATGAGCATCACAAAGTGCAGAGTTTTACAAAAAGAATGACTTAAAAACTTAGTTTTAGTTCTTCACAGAAAGCATTTCGGAGCTACCGATTTGTAAACTCTGTGATATCGAAGCAGCTTTTGGAACCTAAACTGATGAACTCGGTCAGACCGAGTCACAGCTCGGTAGCACCGAGACTGCTAGGGTTTCACAAAGAATTGAACTCGATCACACCGATTTGCAGTTTTCGGTCAGACAAAAAGTGCAACTGCAATGGCCTAAGCCAAATCGGTGAAACCGATTTCTACAATTCGGTCGGTCCGAGATGAGTCCAGCGGAGACCTAACCTTAAATTTTCAAATCAAACCTAACCTAAGGGATGTTTTTAGTGGATAGATTGATTGCATACATGGTCATGATCATGGCAAAGTAATGTGCTACGAGTCGGAGTTAAAGGAATAGCACAAAAGATCGAACTCATACCCTAATTCGGCAGAGTTCGCTATGGTGGCAACGGAGGGGCAGAAATCCATTGACGGCGATGGAAACCAGCGGCGAGAGGACGATCCAGAGACCCGAGGCGATAAAGCAGGACACGCGCGGGCTGAGAGGTTTTGAAGGAATTTACAAAATCTCACCCGTGGGTATATATATCCTGACCCTGTCGGTGTGACCGAGTGGAACAACTCGGTGGCACCGAGATGCAGAATCGCAAGTGGTTGCTGCAACTCGGTGTGACCAAAAAGTTCTAATCGGTTGCACCGAGATTGAAAACCTAGATCAACTTAGTGATCTCGGTGTGACCGAAATGGATGACTCGGTCATACCGAAATGCACGAAGAGGTTTTGGAAGTTTAAGTCTATGACGAATCGGGGACTCCAAGTGCTCCTCACACAGAGTGGTTCAAATCTGACTTGATCAAACTTTGTGATGTAGCATGAATAGAGTTTGAGATGAGAAAACCATAAATAGCTAGAGGGAGTTCTTAGGCATTCTTGTCCATCCATTTGGCAAAAGAGAAAAGGCCAACAATCAAAGCAACAAATGGATGTCCTCGAATGAGTAAAATATGCAACCAACATGCTCACACAATAAGATGGCAAATGAAATATGTGACAAAGCATGCACAATCACTCTAGCATCTATCAAGCAATTTGGCGATGACTAGGGCATCTATATATGAGTATATTGACTTAGGAGTCAAATGAGAACATTTGATCGTAGGTCATACTCATCGTTTAAGCACAAGTGGGGTTGCCACTTGTACATAAAGCATTGTTGTGTTCACACCATTAGAGTTGCTTTAGCTCAATTGATTAGAGTAAAGCTCCCCCTAGATGTGGTATCCCCCCTAAGAGGGATGAACTAACCTTGGGTTTTGTCGATGATGACTTCATGTAGGTGTTGAAGATGTAGATGCTCAATGTTGAAGTAGATCCTTTGGAGCAATCCTTTGGAGTGAGTTGCACCTTCAATACCTACATGGGTTAGTCCCACAAGGAACAAACAAGGATATCCATAGACATAGAGTGATGTTCACATAGGGTGATGTCCATGAAAGCATTAGGTTACCTTGTCCCTTGTCTTACCAACAAGAGGGTTTGTGACTCCTTGAACTAGTGCAAGATATGGAAGTTGTTTGCACTTGTCCTCGCCAAAATGATATGACTGAAGTATGTTGGCAGAGTCACCCTCAAGAACTCTCTAGTTCTTCTTCTTCAGGATCCACACCATATTGATGGGAATCCTTGGAGTTGTAGTCGTACTTGATGAAGTAGAACTTGATGTAGTCTTGGTAACCCACTTGACCAAGGCTTTGGGAGCTTCCTCAAATGCATCAATCTCCTCTTGAAGCTTGTCCTTTCCTTTTTGCTTGTGGTCTTGTGGTGGAAGATCATCTTGAGCTTGTGTTCCTTGGAAAGAAGTAGGATCATACTTCTCTTGTTAAGGAACAAATTTCGTCTTGGGGTATTGATCTTCTTCCCACTCAACACTATTGGCATTGAACTTTCATTCAAAACCAACACCTTGATTCTTCCGGTGTCTTCCTTGCTTGCGTACAATTGCCTCAAATTGCATACTTCCAGCAAGGCTCTTGTAAACACTTTTCTCTATAATTCCCTTCAATAAGCTATTTTCTTGCTCAAGTGTATCTTGGCTAAGAGAATCGTTAGTGGAATCAAGAGAACTACTAGAAGCAACATCATTGGGTTTAGCATGATTATTGTTACTACTAGAAGAGTCTTTCTTACTCTTGTTGCCAGATTTAACTTGTGGCATGTAAGTAGACAAGAGTAAATGCTTGGCAATGTAAGAAGAACTTTTCTTGCGAAGATCATTATTGATCGCTTTTAAGAACCCATGCTCTTGCTCAAGGTTGGGCTTTTTGAAGCGTAACTTCTCATGAGTCTTTAAAAGCTCTTGATGATTTTCCAAGGTAGTTTCATGAGCTAACTTAAGAGTGTTTAGCTCTTTAGTTAGACGCTCAATCTCCTTCTTATCATCGTCATTCGTTTTGTCTTGATTAGCATGATTAATAGCAACTTCATCATAGTTTTCATCACTAGAATTGTCAACAAGTAAATCATCATCACCTAGCAAGTCATCTTCATCACTATTGAAATCAACATACTTGGGGTGTGATAACTTTGGGCCTTTAGCCATGAAGCATCTTCCAATTCCTTCATTTGGTGACTCAAATATGTCGTAGGAGTTGGTTGACACAAGTACTAGACCGGCAACACCTTCATCTTGAGTATATTCGGAGTCGAAGTGATAACTTATCTCGGAGTGATCATCGGAGTCGGAGCCGGATACCCATTCACCAACGTGATCTTGATGTTGTCTGCGTTCTGGGAACGGGGGTACCCAGACTTGCCTGCCTGCGGCCTGCGGCGTGGCTCAAAGGGGGGCCCAGCACGGCCCATCTTCACCAACACAAACCCAAGACCCTCGCGAGGGGCCAAGCCTCGCGGGGCGGACGACGTGAAGCTTCCTCAGGCACGGCCTCGTCAGGCTGGCTCACGAGGAGGCGGAGAGATAAAGGCGGGGTACCTCACGAGGTGCCCATGACGCAAGCCATGACAACTCAGGGTGCCAGGCGGGTGCCAGCCCGCGCAACATCCTCCTTTCCTCTTTGGTGCAAAGGGGGCAAGCGCAGCCGTGGAGTACCGAGGCATCAGGCAAAGGTTGTCATTTCGGTGCAACGAGACCAAGACCAGGAGGACTACGAGACGAAGGTCACCGTGGAGCCCAAGACGGTGTCATCACCAGAGCTTTGCGCAGGCGAAGACTACTTTTGTCAGGATAGCTGATACTTACTATCCCCCTTCAAATTAGCCCGCCAATGTTGGCTCCCTTCCCGCTCAATATTTGGGGAGAGGACCAGGGCCTCTATAAATAGGACCAGCCACCCACATAGCTGGGGGGAGACGAAGACGAAGACGAAGGGAGGAAGAAAAAGAGGTAGGAAGGAAGAGGCTCGTTAGAGGGGTCGGTCAGAGAGAGAGAGAGAGAGAAAGGTGACTGAACTCCTCCGAGCAGTTCATCGCCCCAGCCAAGAACAGACCCTCGCGAGGCTGTTCTTCCTTGTATTGTTCATCATCATCAGCCCAAGAGGCAATCCACACACCACACACCGGAGTAGGGTATTACACCACAACGGTGGTCCGAACTAGTATAAACCCTGTGTCTCTTGTGTTGTTCTTTCCTTAGTTTAGATCCAAGCATGGCGGAGGGGTGCAGGTAGGTAGGAGGCGAAATCTCCGCGCGCACCCCAGTGTTCGAACCTCAAGGGTCTGCCGGAACCTGAAATCTGACATTTGGCGCGCCAGGTAGGGGTGCGCCAGAATTCGTCTTCCACCGCCCCGTTCTCCTCCGACCATCACGCCCATGTCTGACGCTCGTCAGGCCCGCGCCGAGCGCCGGGCCGCACTCGCTTCCCGCGTCGCCCAGACGGCCCCTGTCGGCGGGCATACACGCCGTTCCCTGTCACCTGCCGTCAACGCCGCCACCGGCCCAGTGGGGGACGAGCGGCAAGCACGGTCCCAGCATCCGTCCGTGCGGCAAGACGGCCGCACCGCAACTCCCTCGCTCGCCCCAGCTGGATCTTCGTCCCGCGCGCTCCGCGCTCCCATGGAGGCTCAGGCTACACTCATCGTGGCAAACGAGCTCCTGCGCTACCGTCCCGTCGACGACGTCTACGAGGAATGGCTCGACCGCGTCGGCGAGCTCGTCCGCGCTGCAGGGGGCTCTTCCGCACCGTCCGTTCCGCTGCACCGCACCCCGCCCCGCGCGGCGAAGAGGCTCCGGCAGCACCCCGGCCGCCTCCTCCTCAAGAAGACGCCATGGCTCCAAGGCGCATGGCCCCTGGGCGGAACCCGCTCCGTCAGGTGCCAGCGCAGCAAGAACAGAGCTGCCAAGAAGTCCCTCGCCCGCCAGAAGCTGCCCGGGCGCTCCCTGCTCCAACACGTCGCGACCATCCCCCTGCTCCAGCGTGTGGGGACATGCAAGACCAGGCACTCCGTCACCTAAGGCCTCCCATGGCCATAGTAGGCTGCCGCGCCTACACCACCGAACTACGCAGCGTCGCGTGGCCCGGCAAGTTCAAACGAGACCTGCCTCCTCGCTACGACGGCACGGCCGACCCTGCGGAGTTCCTCCAGCTCTACGAGCTGGGCATCGAAGCTGCCAACAGAGACGAGAAGGTCATGGCGAACTGGTTTCCCATGGCGCTCAAGGACGGAGCCCGCACCTGGCTCTAGGCACGATCTCCTCCTGGGAAGAGATGCGCACCCGCTTCATCGCCAACTTCCAAGGTACTCGTGACCGGCTACCCGCCATGAGCGACATGCGCCGCATCAAGCAATAACCCGGGGAAACCCTGCAGAAGTACATCCAGCGCTTCAACAACGCACGCCTCAAGATCCCCAAGGTGACTGAGGAGCCCATCATCTCAGCTTTCTCCGTCGGAGTGCGCGACGTCAAGATGAAGGAGTAGCTGGCGATGCATGAAGACCTGTGCACTTCCTTGGAGCTGTTCAACTTGGCAAATAAGTGCGCCAGGGCTGAGGAGGGGCGTCTCTCCCTCCTCAAGCTGCCAGCCGCGGACCCAGAAGAGAAGAAGCTCAAGGCCAAGGATGTGAAGCGCAAGGGGGCTGCAGTGCTCGCGGCAGAACCAGACACCAAGCGGGGCAGAGATCAGCCCGAACCTCCCAAGGGCAGCTGGTACTGCGTGTACCACGACCTCCACACCCACAACACCAATGAATGCCAAGAACTCCGAGCCATGCGTGAAGGAAGGATCGGACGTCGCCCCGACCGCGGTGACCGGGGCTACATTCGAGGAGGAGGAAGAAACGCAGGACGCTGGGAAGACCGTGGGCCGCGCCAAGGGTGGCGTGACCAACCTCGCGAGGATCGCTGGCAAGACCCACCTCGCGAGAGAGGATGGAGGGATCAGCCTCGCGAGGGAGACTGGAGGGATCAGCCTCGCGAGGATCGCCCGCTAGGCAACGCAGGCCTCCCACCGCTGCCACCGCAGCCAAGGAGAAACGAGGACCGCCATCAGGACGAGGAGGCTGGGGGCTTCCAGGAGCCGCGTGCGATCGCCTGCATCCTGGGCGGAGCTCAAGCCCCAGCCTCTCAGCGCATCTTCAAGTAGTTCGCCCGCGAAGTGAACGCAGTACTCCCCAGACTCGAAGCCACACGCCCTCTCAGGTGGTCGGCGTGCGCCATCACGTTCAGCTTAGCAGATCAGCTCAAGTGTGCGGCAACAGCCGGAGTCCTCCCGATGCTTTGTTCCCCAATCATCAGCAACGTGGTGGTCACCAAGACCCTCATCGATGGCGGGGCAGGGCTCAACGTCCTATCTGTGGAGACGTTCAACAACCTCCAAGTGCCCTACAGCCAGCTTCAGCCAACCAAGCCCTTCTCCGGTATCACTGACGGCTCCACGGTCCCGATTGGGCAAGTCCGCCTCCCTGTCACCTTCGGGGCACGCGACAACTACCGCGCCGAGCTCATCGACTTCGACGTCGCTCACATTCCCCTACCGTACAATGCCATCCTTGGGTACCCAACGCTGGCCAAGTTCATGGTCATGACTCACCACAGCTACAACGTCCTCAAGATGCCAGGAAGTGGCGGAGTCATCACGGTGCCCTGTGAAGAGAAGGACGCAGTGTGTTCCCTGGAATGAGCCTTTCGGGCCGCATCACTAGAAGACCCGGATCGCGGAAGCAGGAGGCTTCCCGAGACCGCCCCCAAGAAGAAGAAGACATCGTTCGGCCCGGCCCCTCAAGAGGCAGGCCCCTCAGGGCCCGCGCCTGCCCAGGGGGAGCCTCCTTCCATCGCATAGGAAAGCACGCCCGACGCCCTCCCCAGGCAGGGCTCGGGGCTCTCCCCTGGAGGGCCACCGACCTAGCTAGGGTCACGAGGGAGGCGCTTGGGCACCACATGGAGGCGTGTTTTGAAGCACGTTTCCCTCAAGAAGGAGCAAGGCAAGGAGATCTAGACCCATAGGAGTTCGTCGGCAAGGCCATTCAGGAGCTACAGGAGTCAAGAGTCATGAGAGGCGCCCGCCGCCTACCAGCAGTGGCCCCCCATCCAGGCGAGGATGGTGGGCTGCGCATCTGCATCGACATACCAAGGCTCAACCGAGTCGTCTCTCTGGAGCGCCTCTGGCCCTCGCGAGTGGGGCGCTGCGGAGGTCCACCCCACAGCTACGTTCGCATGCCTTACGGCTTGCCAAACGCGGCTGACGCGTACCAGCGCCTCATGAGGGGCATCACGGAGGCACGAGAGGCCAGGCGGTCCGCAGCCCTGGCAGAGATGGAGATGGCCCGCGAGGAGCCGCCAGCGCCTCCGGAGCCTCCCGAGGCCCCTGGGCCTGGGGGGCTCGTGAGGATCGGCTCCCGCAGTCCCTCGAGCCTGCTACACCAACACCCCTTCATCCTCAACATTATCAGGTGACATCTTTCAAGTTTTAGTTCCAGCTGGGAGCGCCCCCAGGGCTGCATTATTCCCAGGCCGCGTGGGTCCGTCCCTGCGGCGTGTATCGCTTTATTCCATGTTGTTAGCTTACCTTGTTGGGCGCGCCACTTGAGCTGCATCACCCCCAAGTCGCTCGGGCCTGACCTAGTGATCTCTGCATTCCCGGCATCTATTTGAACGAATCCACGCCTTCACGGCTAATGTGTTTTACCTAGTTGCCTGCTCAGCTGACGCCAACTAACGGAGCTGCTCCCGAACGGCACGACGCTTGCGCATGGGCCCGTCCCTGCAACACCAACAAACCTGGATGGCTAAGCTCTGGCCGCGGCAGCCCTGCATAGCGTCACCTCGTCAAGCCTTCAGTGCCTCACTACCCCTCGGAAGCAACCAACGGCCGACCGTCAATTGTATGGCAACCCCTTGCTTTTTCCATGATGGACCTGCAGGACCTCCTGAAGGAGCTGCGTCAGGCGAGGCTCTTGCTGTGCCTCCTTCGCTCTCGTCCGTGCAAACCGCTTGCACGTTAAAGGGAGGGTGCCTGAGCATCGCGACTCAGGGCTCCTACTGGCTCTCCAGCCCTCACCCTCTGGCCTTGACCACGGCATCGCGACCTGGCATACCAGTGACGGCTGAGATTTGCTCGAGGGCCGGGACCCAAGGACGTAGAGCAGAAAGGGGAGCTAAGGCGAGAGGGAGGAGACACACGAGGACCTCGCCAAGCAACCCCGCTCCTGCCGATGCACGGACCCGGCCACGCACCAGAGAGCGGCCCCTGATCCTCGAGATAAGTTATCGCCCGGAAGCGCCAGCTGCCGTGGCACCATCCCCGCACCTAATGCTATCCCTTGTTAGCGACGCCGCTCCCCTTTCTCACCAAACGACGGCTGCTTGGGCTCCAAAGGGGACCTCCTGAGCATCGCGACTCAGGGGCTCTTACTGGACTCCGGGTCGCTCACCTCCTGGCCTTGACCACGGCATCGCAACCTGGCATATCAGCGACGGCTGAAGCTGCCTTGGGACTGGGACCTGTCGGTGCAGAGCACCAAGCCCTCGTGAGGTTCGAAAAGGAGGACTGAGCTAAGATGGAGTGAGCAACTCGCGCAATTCTACGACAAGTGTTATATATACAAGACAGGATCACAGGCACCTTACAAGCCCCCTACGGGATGCGTTTTTGATTCCTCGTAGGAATGGATCCTAAAGGGACACAAACTACGCGCGTCCCTGCAAAAGACGCCATCATCAACAGTGGGCCGTCAAGCACCGACGCCAACCCCGTCCAGATCAGAGTCGGCGGCAGCCTGACGAGCCCGCCCTGCTCCAGGAGCGGCGCCGGCGCGGGGGCTCGTAGCTGTCGTCGCTCGTCTCCGGAGTCGCGAAGAGCTCGCCGGAGTCGCTGGAACCTCCGACGCCTCCACCACCTGAGGAGCCTCCAAGGGAGTGGGTGGCGAGCCCAGTCCTCGTCACAGCAGGGCCTTGGCCACCTTCCCCGGGACAACACTCTAGCCGGTGCCCTCTCGCATCGAAGACCTTGAAGAGCATCACCGAAGCACCGTCGTAGTCCAAGTGGATCGCGAAGACTCCCCTTGTCCTGCAAACCCGGGCGATCTCCCTCCAGCCCCGGGTCATGTAGACCTCGCCCGGGGCGACGACCGCGACCTCTGCCTCGGTCGCGAGGGTGCTGCAGCCGGTGTGCTGCAGCCAGAGCTCCAGGGCTCCCCCTGCAGGATGATGGAGGCAAAGAAGGGAGGCAGGCGAATCCAAGACTGAAGAGGGATGGCGACGTGGAGCACGAACTCTTGGGAGGAGCCCTCGGTGTGAACCCCAGGGGGGACGACCCACACCTCCATGACCCGACGGCGCCGACGGCGGCGCCGCCCATGGCGGTCGGCATTAGCTCCTTCGGGGCCCTCGACGTGGGCGTACAATGGAAGTGGGAACCCCGGCGGCGCCCGCTCGCCCCAAGGCCTCGGCACCACCTGAAGGGCCCCTTTGTCCTGGCCATGGGGGATGAGCCGTTTCTTCGGCGGGAGAGGGTCTGGCCCCTCTCGGGGAGCCTTTCCCTTCTCTGCCGTCGAGAACCGGCGGATCGGAGCCATCGCGGCAAGACGGAGCAAGGATCGGGAAGAAGGAGAAGCAAGGAGAGATCAATCGGAAGGGCGCACGCCGTCCCGTACTTATAGCCGGCGGAGGCCAACCGCCGACCTCCACGATCGCAGGTAATCATGACCCGTTTTGCATGCAGGGACTTCTCCAGTCAGTGCAGTTGCCAAGGCACCATGGGGAAGTGGAGGCGCCCACGTCCAGTCAACCGCCACGCGGCGCCCAAGGCCGCAGGCTGTTAGGGCCCGCGGCGCTTCGCTCTTGCCCTTCCGCCTCCCTGCACGGCCAAGTCCGGGCGCGCCTTGGGCCCGGGGGTTACTGTCGGCGTTCTAGGAACGGGGGTCCCCAGACTTGCCTACCTGCGGCCTGTGGTGTGGCTCAAAGGGGGCCCCAGCACGGCCCATCTTCACTAACACAAACCCAAGACCCTCGCGAGGGGCCAAGCCTCGCGGGGCGGACGACGTGAAGCTTCCTCAGGCACGGCCTCGTCAGGCTGGCTCACGAGGAGGCGGAGAGATCAAGGCGGGGTACCTCACGAGATGCCCATGACGCAAGCCATGACAACTCAGGGCGCCAGGCGAGTGCCAGCCCGTGCAGCGTCCTCCTTTCCTCTTTGGTGCAAAGGGGGCAAGCGCAGCCGCGGAGTACCGAGGCATCAGGCAAAGGTTGCCATTTCGGTGCAACGAGACCAAGACCAGGAGGACTACGAGATGGAGGTCACCGTGGAGCCCAAGACGGCGTCATCACCAGAGCTTTGCGCAGGCGAAGACTACTTTTGTCAGGATAGCTGATACTTGCTGTCCCCCTTCAAATTAGCCCGCCATTGTTGGCGCCCTTCCCTCTCAATATTTGGGGAGAGGACCAGGGCCTCTATAAATAGGACCAGCCACCCACATAGCTGGGGGGGAGACGAAGACAAAGACGAAGGGAGGAAGAAAAAGAGGTAGGAAGGAAGAGGCTCGTTAGAGGGGTCGGTCAGAGAGAGAGAGAGAGAGAGAGAGAGAGAGAGAGAAAGGTGACTGAACTCCTCCGAGCAGTTCATCGCCCCAGCCAAGAACAGACCCTTGCGAGGTTGTTCTTCCTTGTATTGTTCATCATCATCAGCCCAAGAGGCGATCCACACACCACACACTGGAGTAGGGTATTACACCACAATGGTGGCCCGAACCAGTATAAACCCTATGTCTCTTGTGTTGTTCTTTCCTTAGTTTAGATCCAAGCATGGCGGAGGGGTGCAGGTAGGTAGGAGGCGAAATCTCCGCGCGCACCCCAGTGTTCGAACCTCAAGGGTCTGCCGGAACCCGGAATCTGGCAGATGTCTTCCTTTTGTGTAGCTCCTTGATGATTTTTCCTTCCTTTCCGAATCCTTTCTTCTCTGTGTTCTTCGTTCATAACGGTCATCTCTACTCCTTCTCTCTCTTTGTGGTGATTCTTCCCTCCTGCTCCTTCTTTTGGGAGAATCTTCTCTTCTTTTGTAGGGAGTCGTACACTCATTTGAGTAGTGTTCGGGTCTTCCACAATTGTAGCCATTACGTTCACGACTTGAAGATCTTTTGTCATTGTAGGACCTTGAGTTGGAACTTCTTTCCTTGCTTCTACTCTTGTAGAACTTGTTGAAATTCTTCACCATTAGGCTCAATTCTTCATTAAAGGCTTGTTTCTCACTTGATGATGTGGGAGCGTCACATGAGGCTTTGTAAGAACCACTTGACTTGTTGTGAAGCTCTTCCTTATCCTTGAGTGACATCTCATGAGCAACAATCCTTCCAATGACTTCCGTTGGCTTGAGATCTTTGTAATTGGGCATCATTTGGATCAATGTGCACACATATCATATTTTCCATCCAAGGCTCTTAGGATCATCTTGATGATGAATCTATCGGTCATCTCTTCACTTCCTAAGCCAGCAATCTCATTTGTGATGAGAGCAATCCTAGAGTACATTTCAGCGACACCTTCACCATCCTTCATTTTGAACTTGTCAAGTTGACTTTGAAGCACATCCAATTTGGATTCCTTGACGGAGTCGGTACCTTCGTGCATATCAATCAAAGTATCCCAAATTTCCTTTGCATTCTCAAGACGGCTGATTTTGTTGAATTCTTCGGGACACATTCCGTTGAAGAGAATATCACAAGCTTGAGCATTGTATTGCAGCATCTTCAACTCTTCCACGCTAGCCTCACGGTTCAGTTCTCTCCCATCAAATAATTCACCTTGCAAGCCAATACACACAATAGCCCAAACGGCAGGGTTATGTCCAAGAATATGCATTTTCATCTTATGCTTCCAACTAGCAAAATTAGTACCATCAAAGTAAGGACCTCTACGGTGGTAATTTCCCTCACTAGACGCCATACTCTCCTAGGTTGTGAAACCAAGGCTATGATCACCAAAGCTATGGAAATCAAGGCAAATGGAGACCAAAGCTCTCATACCACTTGTAGGATCGAAAGTATGTCTAGAGGGGGGTGATTAGACTACTTGCCCAAATAAAAATCTAGCCTTTTTCCAATTTTAAGTCTTCGTAGATTTTAGCAACTTAGCACAAACAAGTAATCAACCTACACATGCAATTCTAAGAGTATAGCAGTGGAATGTAAAACAATTGCATATGAAGGTAAAGGGAGGAGTTTGGAGGGAGCACAATGTAGACACGGAGATTTTTGGCGTGGTTCCGATAGGTGGTGCTATCGTACATCCACATTGATGGAGACTTCAACCCACGAAGGGTAACGGTTACGCGAGTCCAGGGAGGGCTCCACCCTCGAAGGGTCCATGAAGAAGCAACCTTGTCTATCCCACCATGGCCATCGCCCATGAAGGACTTGCCTCACTAGGGTAGATCTTCACGAAGTAGGCGATCTCCTTCCCCGTACAAACTCCTTGGTTCAACTCCACAATCTTGATGGAGGCTCCCAAGTGACACCTAACCAATCTAGGAGACACCACTCTCCAAAAGGTAATAAATGGTGTGTTGAGGATGAACTCCTTGCTCTTGTGCTTCAAGTGATAGTCTCCTCTACACTCAACTCTCTCTCTCATAGGATTTGATTTGGTAGAAAGATGATTTGAGTAGAAATCAACTTGAGTAAGGCTAGAGATCAAGATTTATGTGGTTGGATTGGAATATCTTGACCTCAACACAAGTGTAGGTGGTTCTCTCTTAGAAAATGTATGTTGGAAGTGTAGGCATATTCTGATGGCTCTCTCCACGAATGAAGAGTGGGTGGAGGGGTATATATAGCCTCCACACAAAATCTAACCGTTACAGGCAAATCACCAAACTCGGTGGGACCGAATCATATAACTCGGTCATACCGATTTAGTTCAAAATGTGAACGTTAGGATTTTCGGTGGGACCGATATGTTAACTCGGTGGGACCGATTCCATTAGGGTTAGGGCATAACGTAATCTCGGTGAGACCGGTTACACAAACTCGGTGAGACCGATTTTGGTAATAGGCAAACAGAGAGTTGGTCAAGCAAACTCGGTGGGACCAATTCGCTCATCTCGGTTAGACTGAAACGTTACGAAGGGGAAACAGAGAGTTTGCATTGCAATCTCGGTGGGACCGATCGCTCATCTTGGTTGGACCGAAACGTTATGAAAGGAAACAGAGAGTTTGCAATCCCATCTCAGTGAGACCGAGATCCCTATCGTGAGATGGAAGTGACTAGGGTTTCTAGCAGTAGCTATGTCAAGTGAACTCGGTGGCGCCGAATAGAAGATTTCGGTGGGGCTGAGTTTGACTTTTGGTTTGGGACATATGTGGATATGAGAAAGTAGTTGAGGGTTTTTGCAGCATATCACTAAGCATTTTGAGCAAGCAACTCATTAAGCAACACCTCACCCCCTTTTAATAGTATTGGCTTTTCCTATGGACTCAATGTGATCTTGGATCACTAAAAGTAAAATGTAGAGTCTTGTGATTTGAGCTTGAGCCAATCTTTTGTCCTTAGAATTTTGAGGGGTCCACTTTCTAATCCGTGCCATGCCAATCATTGAGCTTTTCCTGAAATATTTATCTTCAAGTAGCATTAGCTCAATGAGCTATATGTTGTTAGGAATTACCAAAACCACCCAGGGATAGTTGCACTTTCATATATCATGTTGGTTGAATGTATGGTGGTGCTAGTATAGTGGTAGTATATTCAGGTTGGTGTGTTTTTGTGAGGTTAATCCCTTCAAAAACATTCTTTGGAAATTTTGTAATGCCTCCTTTGGGGTGTTGATACACTATTGCGCAAGTTCTATTGTATGTGAGTTCCTTTTGTTCCTGCAAAGCATTGATACAATATGTCATTTGCAGGGAGCTCGCTCTCCATCAGAGTCTCGGTCATCCTGCACAACAAGGAGCTGGACCAAGGGAGCAAGCAGCGCTGCTAGTTCCTTGAGACATGTGCAACACATTTAACTTGTAGTACTCCAGTACTCCGTTAATTTTGCTTAGATTATTTAACAAGATTGAACTATACATGTGTGGAGTAATTTTGCTTGGAGTATTTAACAAGATTCAACAAGATTTAACTTACTTTTCCAGTTAATTAAATGGACATCTTGGATTAGTTAGAAAATCATGAATTATTTGCAGAAATCCATAGAAGTATTGTACTCCAGTGTGCATTACTTACATAAACTTGCTTGCAAGCTTATTTTCTGAGTTGTATATTCCGAAACTGAAAAAGCTTAGTTAACTTCTGTTAAGTTTCAGTAATATTCAGTGGAGTATTTACTGTGAATTTTGCACATCACAGTAATTTCACTTACTGTTAACTATTGTGGCATGAGGAGTAGTTTTACTACAATACTACTTGAACAGGGTGAATTGAGGGTGAGGAAGTTTTACTATAGAGTTGGATTGCATGGGGAGTAGTTAGGAGTAGTAGATGTTGATGATCATAGTCAGGAGTAGTTTTGCCTTTGGTGATCATCCAAAAATGTGATGTACTATTGTACTTTGAGTGAAAATGGAATGGTGCGATCCTGCACAACATACTTTGAGTGAATGTTGAGTACTGTATGCACTTGTGTAGTAGATGTTGAGTATTGTATACACTTGTGTAGTAGATATTTTATTGACTAGATATATATGTGTTGACTGTTCCTCTGTTCCTCTACTTTTCTGATGTGCATGTTTATTTGGATCCACTAAACCTTTGCACGGCTAATCTCTCAAGTTTGTATATACATGGACAGATGTTGAGTATTGTTAGCTTGTAGTCAAACTTGATCATGAGTTTGTTAGCATGTAGTCAAACTTGAATATGAATCTGTATAGATCTTTATTGTTCTCAACAAAAATTCTAGACTATATAGCTCTTTATTGTTTTCTTCACTTATTTGTACAGCCAAGGATGCTTACTTAACTGTATAGCTCTTTATTGTTCTTTTCCAGGTATTCTATTTGTGCTCCATCCCGAAATCTATTGTGCACTGCCAAGTACATAAGGTGAAGCACTCACTGCTCGATGATTTCTTTACTGAACTGGAAGCAAGAGAGGCAAGATAATTGAAACAAGCTGAAGTCCTATTGATTCTTGATTTCTAGCATACACATGCAACCTGATTGGTGATGTTACTATAGATATGATGTAGGTTCAGTGCTTACTATTTTTTGATGTGATGCATGTTACCTTCGTTTCTATCTATGCCTTCTTTAGTGTTTTGCCAGCTAACTAGTCTATTGGGCGTTTTGAAATATGAAGATGCATGTAAGCACTGTTGCTGGCAATCTGGCACATCATATCAGTCTTATCCCTTGTTCTGTCACTATCATACACTATAGTTTTAGATAAAAGGGGGGCATATCATTTGCTCTATATAATAATGCTGATTTTGCGCTGATATGAACTTACACCAGTATTACGTTGTAGTGTTTTCTGCATGTTGTCGTATCACTAGTTTCATGTTGCCTTCACATTTGAGTATATTACTTGTTTTTGTCTTTATCCTTGATTAGTATCAATTGCTGTATTATAGACTTAAAATTGTGGTGGTTCCTCTTTTACAGATTATTTTCATAAGTGTGAAGCCATGAAGTCATGAAGAGTAGCATATTGTAGCATATATGTGTTGTAAAGATTGTAATAGATTTATTTAGTGGTATATTTGATGAATTTTATGTGTTCTTTGTTCTATTTGAAATTTTGACTATGTATGCGATTTGAAAACTTGTGAAATGGAAACCTGGCCAGTGGGGTCACTTATGAAAATAATCTGTCAAATTTCTACATTTTTACATGTGGGACCAATTTGAGAGATGATCATGACAAGTGGGACCCATCTAACTTGTGGGATCAGCTTGAATATATAATGGCTGAAAATAGAAAATCAATAGACTATAAAAGGCCACGGCCCAACAATAAAAAAGGCAGCAATGTTGGGTCAGGCCCATGTATCTAGAGAAAATTAATAGAAAAATATATTAAATGGGCTGAATTAATGGGCTTGGCCCATGTAAAACACCGAAATGGACTGGGCAGAATCTTATCAACGACCTTTTCAATTGGTCGCAATTTTGCCACGTTAGATTGCCAGGTCGGATCAACGTGGCCTGGGTAGACAGCTAGCGACCAAAACAGAAGGTCGTTGAACCAATGACCTTTTGATAAGGTCGTTGCCTTCCACGACCTTCTCACAGAGAAGGTCGTTAATTTTAGTTTACGACCGTCAGCTTTTCACCATCTGTTTTTGGTCAAAAAAGGTCGCAAATGAAAAACAATGACCTTTTAATGACCAATAGTGATGGTCACAAGTTGACATATTTCTTGTAGTGTGTCTCCCCGGCAACGGCGCCAGAAACTCCTTTTGATGTCGGCTAGGACTATGTCGGTATTTCCCCAAAGAGGAAGGGATGATGCAGCACAGCGACGGTAGGTATCCCTCAGTGATGAGACCAAGGTTATTGAACCAGTAGGAGAACCACGCAACACTACGTGAACGGCACCTGTGCATAAATAACAAATACTCGCAACCCAGCGTATTAAAGGGGTTGTCAATCCCTTTCGGGCAACAGCGCTAGAAATTGACAAGTAGATGGGATAAAAGTTGTCATATATTGATAGATGCAAATAAAAGCAAATAAAATTCAGCGAGATATTTTTTGGTTTTTGGATAATATAGATCTGAAAATAAAAGCAAGTAGAAATAGATCGCAAAGGCAAATATAATAAAGAAGAGACCCGGGGGCCGTAGATTTCACTAGTGGCTTCTCTTGAGAAAAATAGCAAATGGTGGGTAAACGAATTACTGTTGGGCAATTGATAGAACTTCAAATAATCATGATGATATCTAGGCAATGATCATTATATAGGCACCACGTCCAAGATTAGTAGGCCGACTCCTACCTGCATCTAGTACTATTACTCCACACATCGACCGCTATCCAGCATGCATCTAGTGTATTAAGTTCATGGAGAAATGGGGTAATGCAATAAGAACGATGACATGATGTAGACAAGATCTATTTATGTAGAAATATATCCCATCTTGTTATCCTTAATTGCAACGACACATACGTGTCGGTTCTCCTTCTGTCACTGGGATCAAGCACCATAAGATCAAACCCATCACAAAGCACCTCTTCCCATTGCAAGATAAATAGATCAAGTTGTGTCACAGCCCTGGAATTTGGTTTCGGTTAGTTGCATAAGCATTCATGTCATCATGTTTAATTTCAAATGAATTTGAAATGGGGATGTTAAACCCTAGCATCAAATGGAATTCAAATAGGTTCAACCTAAAAATATTTTGAACGATCCCAAAATGCCCTTAAAAATGTTCATAATTTTGGGAAAGGTGAAAACCTTATCCTGTGATGATGCATATTTTTCATTGGAATTTTAGGTCTTTGAATTAACTGACTACTTATTTGAATTGGAGTTGTAAAATGCTATAAGTAATATTATAGCTCCAATAATTTTGGAAAATATGGTGGGGCTCTATAATAATCCATTTTGCATCCTCAAAGTTTTTCCAGAATTTATAAGAAATGATTTGGTGTTAAACTAAATCGAAACAGAGGCAAACAATTAGAAAACAAAAGCAAATTAGAAAACAGAAGAGAGGGAGAGCCTACCTGGGCCTTACCTACTACAACAACTGGCCCAGTCCACCACAGCCCAGGCGCTAGTCGTCTCCTTCCTTTGCCAGGAGGACGGCGCTGTGTCGCACGCACAGGAGGTGAAGCCACCTCCTGTTTCCACCTCTTGCTCGTTTTCCCCGTCCTCGACCGAGCGCCTGGTGACGCCCATGCTCCCTTGGTTCCTCCCCACCTCTCCGCGCTCACTTCCCCCCTCCTATGCTCTCTCCCTCGCACGCACCCGAGCGACCCCGTCACCGCCGTCCACTGTCGCCATGCCCACCGACCCTCCCTCACCTATCTAGCCTGTCCATAGGCTCCGCCTCATCACCACACGTCGACAAGCCAACGGCCACGACTGCGGGAGCCCTTCGTCACCGGCATCTTCGTCATCTTCAAGCTTTGGCACTGATGACCGCCACCGTCGATTTGCTTGCTCCAGCTCCTCCCCGACCACGCCGTGCTTCTCCACCGAATCGTGGTGAGCCGCTGACCCATTCCCCTCTTCTCCCCATGCTGTTTGCCCACTCTAGCCACTGTTTCCGCCAGACCCGAGAATGCACCGCCACCGCAAAGCTCGCCGCCTTCACCACTACAGCCCATCCCCAGTAGCTCCATGACCACCCCTGAACACGCCGCACTGTGGGTGTTCTAGAGAACCCATCCGCACGGCCATCCGTCGCCGAAAACGGCCGGCCGGCAAGCGCCGCTGTGCCTGGATTAGCGTCAGCGTTAACCACCAACATGGTCGGCTTAGTTAGGGCCTAACCCCCTGCTTAGTTTAGTTAATCACCATCACAGAAGCTGACAGCCGGGCCCCACCTGTTTAATTAATCGGCTAAAGAAATTAGTTAAAATTAATCTAATTCCAGTGGACCCACGCGTCAGCATTGACCTTGCTGACGTGGCCTTTGACCGGGCCCACCTGTCTGTGACACAAGCCAGCACTTTGACACTGACCAGTGGGACCCACTGGTCAGGTTTGACCTGGAGAGCCTCGTTGACCCGCTGACGTCACAGTGACATAGTGCTAACGCAGTAATACATTCTCTGGATTTAAAATAAACCAGGAAATTCTAGAAAATTTTATAAACTTCAGAAAATCATAGGAAATAATCTGTAACTCCAAATGAAATAATTAATATATGAAAAATTATCAGAAAATCCAATCTATCCATCTGTACCATTTTCATGCATGTTGGAACAACTTATAGCTGCTGAATTGGACAAAACAAATGAATGGCATTTGAATATTAACATATGGAGTTTGAATTTGAACCTAGGGTTAAAACCAACTGCATTTAACCCATTGCTAGATGCATTAGCTCAAATCATAGCATATTGCCATGTCATGATCATCCATCATATTGTGGCATTGCATTGATTATGTTCATTCTCTGTTGCCGGTATTTGTCCCCTCTCAGTGGATGTTGTTCCGACGTTGTGATCATTGACACCGATGAAGAGCTATTACTATCTTCAAAAGTGCCAGGTAAGCAAAATCCCCTTGTTCATTCCGATACAATCCCACTCTCCCGCTTCTGCTCTCTTTTACTGCATTAGGACAACAACGCTTCGACTGTTACATGGTGTGGTAGTTGAACCCCTTTCCTCTGCATGACCTATCATTGCCACAGTAAATAGATGAAACCCACTAGCATGAGTAGGAGTTGTTTAAGCCCTGATGTGCCTACTCATTCATGCTTGTTGTCATGCCTGCTACTGCTTATAGTTGAGTCAGGTCTGATTCATCAGCGATGAATTGGAATGTGGTGAACATGTCTTACTGTTGAGAGCTAAGTGTGTGAACACGATTCGGTAAAGGTAGCGGTGAGAGGCCATGTAGGAGTACATGGTGGGTTGTCTCATTGAAACCGTCCTCGGGAACTGAGCTATGTGTTTGTGATCCATGGACAATTACTACCACACATTGGTTTCCGGTAACTCGACCCCTCTCGGCTTATTAATCGCCTCGATCTCTGTCGAGGAGCTGCAACTAGTTTTTGGTGTTTGTAGGATATGTGTTGGGGGTCGTGCGTAGCGCTGACCCTAGGGGTGGGATATGATGCGGTAGAGACACGAGGCACGGTGTACCGAGATGCCCGTTTGGTGCCTCGGGAACCCCGCTCTCATCGTTTGGGGCCGTGAGCGAAACCCCGGCCGGATCTCCTTGCGGATGGAACCCGAATATGCGATAAACCTGGACTAGAGAATTTTGTGGTTAGTCAGGCCGTGGCCGACTCCCTCGCCAGGCTTCCGCTTGAAGGTTGCCGAGATACACGACGTGTACATGGTGGTAAGTGGCGAGAGCATGTGTGAAGAAATACACCCCTGCAGGGTTATAAATGATCTATTCGAATAGCCGCGTCTGTGGTAAAGGACCTCTGGGTTGCCTATACAGTTCATAGACAAGTGAAAGTGGATACTCTAAAATGGTCAAGATAAGCGTGAGTGCTATGGATGGCGTTCTCGTAGGGAGACGGGAGCGGGTCCATAGTGGTGTATTGATTGGTGAATATGTGGACTCGTGTGCACCACCCCAAAAGAGTTACTTGCAGTCATAGTTCAGGATAGCCACCGAGTCAAAGCTGGCTTGCTGTAGTTAAACTCCACCACCCCCTTTGTTGATACTGATGCATATGTAGTTAGTTCTGATGTAAGTCTTGTTGGGTACATATGTACTCATGTTTGCTTAATTTAAGTTTTGCAGAGATACTTTAGCCTCTCTAGTAGTTCTGCGTGGACTTCGACGTTTAGTTTGTTACCTCAGCTATGATCTTGTGCCCTCGGCAGGGTCTTGTAGATAGTCAGGCTTCTCGGCCTTTTCATTTGTAGTTGTTTGTACTCAGACAAGTTAAGCTT
Organism: Triticum dicoccoides; assembly: GCF_002162155.2. Classification (NCBI taxonomy): domain Eukaryota; kingdom Viridiplantae; phylum Streptophyta; class Magnoliopsida; order Poales; family Poaceae; genus Triticum; species Triticum dicoccoides. The sequence goes on from NC_041392.1 coordinate 395,352,735, forward strand.
CCGCTTGTGCTTGTTGCTTGTAGCTCTGTATGTTGGGTCATGAGACCCATGTTTGTAATTCTTGGTTGCTCGGAGCCTAATGAATAAATACTTTGAGTCGTAGAGTTTTGTTGTGATGCCATGTTGTATTTACACATATCGAGCATATTGTGTGTATGATTGGAATGCTTGGTATGTGTGGGATCCGACAACCTAGTTGTCTATCCTTGGTAGCCTCTCTTATGGGGAAATGTAGTCTGGTGCTTCCACTGAGCCATGGTAGTCTGCTACAGCCCGGTTTACCTGAGTCTTGCTAGCCCAGTTACTACTGCTCCGGAACAGCTAGACTGGCTGGCATGTGTCCCACTTCGTTCCTGTGTCTGTCCCTTCGGGGAAATGTCACGCGGTGACTTCCGGAGTCCTGCTAGCCTGCTACAGCCCGGGTTACCGGAGTCCTGTTAGCCCTGCTGCTACAGCCCGAATTCACTCTCTAATGACCGACACGTTCGTTGTTGGGTCATGTATGCCTATCCCTGTAAGTTAGTGCCACTTTGGGTTTACGACGAGTCATGTCGGCCTGGGTTCTCTGTCATACGGATGCTAGCGACACTATCATATACGTGAGCCAAAAGACACAAACGGTCCCAGGCCAGGTAAGGTGGCACCCGTGGGAATACCATGCGTGAGGCTGCAAAGTGATATGATGTGTTACATGCTAGATCGCTGTGACTTAGGATCGGGGTCCTGACAGCTTTGGTATCAGAGCCTGACTGCTTGTAGGATTACCAAGCCAAACTGGTCGAAGTTGAGTCTAGAAATTCTTTAGTTATATAACGGAACTGATTGTGGCAGGGAACGTGAGGCTCTTTTTACTCCTTATACCTTATGCCCTTCTAATTCGAGTAATCCTATCCTTCCTACGGGGTTAAGAAACTAGGCATTCTTATCTATCTATCAGGATGACGAGTTACTATGATAGAGACTTATAGGATTGATGGTTTCAAGCCTCAGTTCAGTTCCTACTACTTCCGTGTGTTCATAACTGGCCTCGGAACCTTGATATTGTGATGTTGAGTGGTTATGCCACCATTTTGCAGGATGTCTCAAATCTTTTTAAGCATTTACAGCCGTTATGTTGTCTGAGTCATCCCAGGTTTCTAAATAGTCTGATGCACTTGCAAATCTTTCTATCCATTCCCGATGTTCCTTTGGGCCAGATTAACCACACTAACCAGTGTGTTGAGGTACTGTATTGCCTCGACATATATGTTGAATCTATTATTATGACCCTAGGTGTCTTAGAGGATCACCTAGTAATCTATCCATGTTTTGTGTTCCCAGTGTGATGATTCTGGCCGTCATTCTCGAAAGCATCACGTGATGCCATTTAGTTAGTAGGCCTTCTATTTTGGGGTTCTTCAGCCCAAGATTCACTCTACTTACCTTGAGTTGGTAGTGTTTACTCATTCCTTTAGGATATTAGTAACCTTTGTGATAGTCTTTGAGGTCCGTGGTATATCATTCTTCCAATACCATGAACCAATATGGCAGAAGTTCTTTTGAACCAAAAGATCACAAACAGAGTGCTCTTGATGAGTACTCTATTCATATTGGGACTTTGCCAGTCCTCCTCTTCTGCATGGGTTATCCGGAAGAAATGTTCAGCGTTGTTCGACATGCTAATCTATGCATCCACAACTCATAAAATCATATGTTCCTTTGATTTGTCCCTCTTTAGTTGTTTTCTGACCTCCATCTATCAATTGATAGTCAGGAGTAGTTGTGCATTCGTGTTCATCGGTGTCTATTATTCCTATGGTTCATTAAGCCATTCTATTTAGAATGGTTAGGAGAAACAAACTCCAGTACCTCATCCATATCCAGGATTGGGTCAAAGCAGTTGTGTTTCCCAGATTGAGATGCAATCCAGCTTTTGCTCTATTCTACCTTGGAGTGTCACCCTTTTTCATATCAAGAATGATGTGAGAATTGCACAATCTCTTATGAACTCTTGATAGAGTGATACTTATCCCCATCATTATTCATTTCTCGGTCTCCGTGTTGTTGTAACTGGAATACCGACAAGTGAATTATGATGTATGAAATCAATACTCCTAGCAGCCGTGTTGCTTGGTAGTTAATGGACATTAATATCATTCTTAGCGTGTTGGTTATCGAATCACTATTCTAGGATTGATCGTGCTACCTTGTCCTTATTTCTGGTGCACTCTTCGATCTTTGAGTTAGGATCGAATCCCCTGCTCTTCTGATCATGTCATCTTGCCTTGAAAAGCAAGATTGTTCTCGAGCTTATTAACATATCGGTGGTTCCTGATTTTCCAAATATCTTCTCGGAAGTATTACCAGGTTGTCACCTGACCGCTATGTTGAGTTCGTGATCAAGTTGGTTTTTCCATAAACCACCCTTTCTCCAAGGATCTGTGTTGGATACCCCTGAACTAGTTGGATAAGCTAAACAATAACTTGGAGAGTCGGAAGATAAACGCTTTATCTGACTCGGTTCATTCAAAGGGATATCTTTTTGTGTGTGTTGAAGGAAGATTGTATCTTCATTGATTGGTCCCTGTGATCAGTTGTTGGACCTACTGTCTTACCAAAACTTGATTCGAGTGTGGGCTATCCTCAAATCAAATCAGAACCAAGGATGTTCGTAATGTTGTCTTATTCGTGGTTGATCCCTCGAGCATACACCATTACATCTTTTGGTCTGACCAATGCTATCATTGTGTTCACTTAATCGTGGAACTCCATTTATATGGAAACCTGGATGAATTGTTGTGAGCCCATCGGCAACATAATTATCACCTCCATGATTTGCACTGAACATTAAAGCTTGTGTTGGAAACTTTGTAAGCAATGCCTTTGTGTTCCGTTCATGAAGCATATGTTGGATGAAAGAAGTGGCTTTCTCTAATTCACGTGCATTGGTGCAAGTTTCTGCCGTGAGTTCGAGAAAGATTGTCGGTGCTCTGGGAACGGGGGTCCCCAGACTTGCCTGCTTGTGGCCCACGGCGTGGCTTTGCTAGCAGGCCTGTACGGCCCATCTTCATCAACAAGGAATCAAGACCCTCGCGAGGGGCCAAGCCTCGCGAGGCGGACGACACAGGAGCGGCCTCGCCATGCCGGCTCGCGAGGGGCAGAGAGTTCAAGGTCGGGCAAACATCACGAGGTTCTCGTGACGTAAGCCATGACGATCGAGGCCAGGCAGGCAGCAGCGCGTGCAGCGTCCTTGTTTCCACTTTGCTTCTAAGAGGGCAAGCGTAGGCGCAGAGTACCAAGGCATCAAGCAAAGGTTTCCATATTGGTGCAACGAGACCAAGACCAGAAGGATGGCAAGACAGAGGTCACCATGGAGCCCAGGACGGCGTCACCACCAGAACCTTTGGCAGGCGAAGACAACATTTTGTCAGGATAGCTTGTACTAGTTGTCCCCTTTCAAATTGGCCGTTGTTGGCTCTCTTCCCGCTCAATATTTTGGGAGAGGACCAGGGCCTCTATAAATAGGACTAGCCACCACCATAGGCGGGGGGACGAAGAAGGATCATCGAGGTCATCCCTAGCCACACAAGTGCGCCAAGCACAAGAACACCTCAACCTTAGGAGGTTGTTCTTCCCCTTGTACTGTTCATCCTCAGCCCAAGAGGCAATCCACCACCACCACACTAGAGAGGGTATTACACCACAACGGTGGCCCGAACCAGTATAAATCTTGTGTCCTTTGTGTTGCGAGTTCGTCGAGTTAGTTCATGAGATCTAGGCTAAGTTAGGACGCGGATCGATAGGGGGAGATCTTCGCGCGCACCCCAGTGTTCGAACCCTAAGGGTTTTGCCGAAACCCGTCATCCGAAATTTGGCGCGCCAGGTAGGGGTGCGCCAAAGCTTCCCATCGGTCGCTCCGCATCACGTCGCTTCATCATCTCCTTGGCGAACGCGTGTCACGCCTATGCCGAGCGTCGGGCTGCCCTCGCCACCCGCGTTGCTCAGACGGCCCCCGTCGGCGGGCCACCCTGTCGCCTGCCGCCAGCGCCGCCACCGGCCCGGCGGGGAACGAGCAGCAAGCATCCTCGCTGCACCTCTCGGTGCGGCAAGACGGCCGCACCGCCACTCCATCGCTGACTCCCGCTGGCTCATCGTCTCACGCTCATCGCGTTCCCACGGACGTACGGGCCGCGCTCCTCATGGCGCACGAGCTCCTACGCTACCGCCCAGTCGACGACCTCTACGAGGACTGGCTTGACCGCATCGCCGAGCTTGTCTGCGCCGCAGTGGGCTCCCCTGCGCCGTCCCACTCTCTGCCTCGCCCTCCGCCAGCCACGGGCGACGCAGCTCATGAAGCACCTCCACCACCTCTGTCCCAAGGAGGCACCCTAGCGCCGAGGCACGTGGCGCCACGGCACGACCCACCGCGTCTGGCTCCCGCGCGCGAAGAAAGAAGCTGCCAAGAAGTCCCTTAACCGCAAGCGAACGCTCCGCCACTCCTCGCTCCGCCGCGCCAGGATCGTTTGCTGCGGCAAGGCCCCGCGCCGCTGGCCGTAGCAGCGGGTGGGCGCCAAGGCCAAGCTCCACCTCCAAGGTGGGCCCCGGTAACCACAGCCGGCTGCCATGCCTTCACCCCCGAGCAGCGTAGCGTTGCCTGGCCGGGCAAGTTCAAGCCAGATCTGCCTCCTCGCTACGACGGCACCCTCGACCCTGCGGAGTTCCTGCAGCTCTACGAGCTGAGCATCGAGGCGGCCAACGGTGACGAGAAAGTCATGGCGAACTGGTTTCCCATGGCCCTCAAGGATGGCCCCCCGCTCCTGGCTCCTGAACCTTCCGCCAGGCTCAATTTCCTCCTAAGACGAGATGCGCAACCGCTTCATTGCCAACTTCCAGGGCACTCACGACCGCCCCCCGGTCGCGGGCGACCTGTGCCGCATCAAGCATCAACCAGGAGAGACCTTGTAGAAGTACATTCAACGCTTCAACAGCGCACGTATCAAGATCCCCAAGGTGACCGACGAGGCCATCATCTCAGCGTTCTCCGACGGCGTCCGCGACGTCAAGATGAAGGAGGAGCTCGCCATCCACGAAGAGTTGTGCACGACCCTGGAGCTGTTCGACATCGCAACCAAGTGTGCAAGAGATGAGGACGGGCACCTCTCACTCCTCGAGCTCCCTGCTGCAGACCCAGAGGAGAAAAAGACCAAGGCCAAGGACGTGAAGCGCAAGGGAGCAGCCGTGCTCGCGGCGGAGCCAGACACCAAGCGCGACAGAGACCAGCCTGAGTCATCCAAGGGCAGCCGACCGTTCTGCGCCTCCCATAACCTGCATACCCACAACACCAGCGACTGTCAAGAGCTCAGAGCCATTCGAGAAGGACGCTTCGGTCGATGCCCCGAGCGCAGCGACCGGGGCTATGGCCGAGGAGGAGGACGTGGTGGCGGACGCTGGGACGACCGTGGCCCGCGCCAGGAGTGGCATGACCGGCCTCGTGAGGACCGCTAGCAGGATTAGCCTCGCGAGGGTGCCTGGAGGGACCAGCCTTGTGAGGCTCGTCCTCAAGGCAACGCGGGCCTTCCTCCACTACCGCCACCACCCAGAAGAAACGACGACCACCATCAAGACGAGGGGGCTGGGGGCTTCCAGGAGCCACGTGCTATCGCCTGCATCTTGTGCGGAGCTCAAGCCCCAGCCTCGCAGCGTATCTTCAAACAATTTGCTCGTGAAGTGAATGAAGTTCTTCCCAAGCTCGAGGCCACACGCCCACTCAGATGGTCTAGGTGCCCCATCACGTTCAGTTCGGCAGATCAGCTCAAGTGCGCGGCCACTGCTGGCGTCCTCCCAATGCTCTGTTCGCCAATCATTAGCAACGTGCAAGTTACCAAGACCCTCATCGACGGTGGCGCAAGGATCAATGTCATGTCCGTCGACACGTTCGACAACCTCCAAGTGCCATATGACCAGCTTCAGCCTACCAAGCCTTTCTCAGGAGTGACTGATGGCTCTACTACCCCGATCGGGCAGGTCCGCCTCCCCGTTACCTTCGGAGAATGCAACAACTACCGCACCGAACTCATCGACTTCGACGTCGCCTACATCCACCTACCATACAATGCCATCCTCGGGTATCCAGCCCTGGCCAAGTTCATGGCGGTGACCCATCATGGCTACAATGTCCTCAAGATGCCAGGAAGCGGTGGAATCATCACAGTCCCGTGCGAAGAAAGAGACGTGGTGTGCTCCCTCGAGTGTGCCTTCCAAGCTGCAGCAATCAATGACCCCGACAGTCAGGGCGAGCACCCTCCTAAGGCCACCCCCAAGAAGAAGAAGCGGCTGCGTCATGTAGGGCCTCAGGCAAGCGGCGCCTCGTCAGGATCGGTGTCCGTGCCTGGGGCACCTCCCTCCATCGCATAGGGAAGTGCGCCCAGCGCTCCTCGCAGGAAGGGCTCGAGGGCTTTCTTCTCGAGGGCCTCAGTCTTTGCCAGCATCACGAGGGAGGCGCTTGGGCACCACTTGGAGGCGTGCTTCGCAGCACGTTTCCCTCAGGAGAACACAGGGCAAGGAGTGCCGACCGCTCAGGAGTTCATCACCAAAACCGCTCAGGAACTACAAGATGCGAGGGCCTTGCGCGGTAGCCGCTGCTCACCAGGCGTAACTCCCCATCCAGGTGATGATGCCGGGCTGCGCATCTACATCGACGTCCCAGGGCTCAATCGGGCCGCCTCTCAGGAGCTTCTTTGGCCTTCGCGCATGGGACGCTGTGAGGGCCCACCTCACAGCTACGTTCGCATGCCCTTTAACCTACCGAGCATGGCGACCGCCTATCAACGCAACCTGCGGAGCATCCTGGCGTCTCAGGAGGCCAGGCACCATGATGTGCTGACAGAGATGAAGACGGTCTTCAGGGAACCCCCTGGACCCCCAGAGCCTCCCGAGGCTCAGGGCCCCGGTGGCTCATGAGGGGCAGCCCTCTCGCTGCACACCTTCAGCTACCCCAAGTCTCCTTCAACAATAGAACCAGGTGACATTTTCCCAAGTTCATTCAGCTGGGAGCACCCCTAGGGCTGCATCATTCCCAGGCCGTGTGGGTCCATCCCTGTGGCATGTATCTTTCCTTTTATGTCTTTCGCTTACCCTGTTGGGGGCGCCCCTCGGGCTGCATCATCCCCAAGCCGCTCGGGCCGGACCTGGTGGCATGCATCTTCCCTGCACTTACCTGAGCTAGGTTGCTTTCCATGCTTAATCTATCTATGACTATCGCATGCTTGATTGTCACCCAGCATGGGAGCCGCGCGCCGGCCGTCTTTCTTCAGAAACCCTCGCGTGAGTAAGTTAAGCACGGTGTTTGTGCTCAGGCCCGTCCCTACAGCGTCGATAAATCCAGCGGCTGAGCTCTGTCTGGCGGGCCAGCTCCGTTCACGTCACCTCCTGGGGCCTTTGGTGCTTGGCCTTTTCACGCGATGAACTCAGGAGATTCGTTCGGCGCAGGTTGTCTAACCACTTTGCAGGACCAAGATAGCGAACAAGAATCAAGACCAGGCGCAACCCGCCTTGAGGTAGGGCCTCGTGAGTCCCGCGCTGGCTCACAAGTGCCCAGATACACCTCAACTAGCCCTGTCGTGCAAGCAACATGTCAGGGTGGGGCTGTACACGCCCCGAGGGCTCTCCATAGTAGGGAGTCCCCCTCCCACGCCCTAGTGGAAGCACCATGCTCCGTGCTGGCCATCGACACCGCCGAGGAGCGGCTATGCCCATGCACAAGCAGAAGCACTACGCTTCGCGCTGGTGATAAACAACTGAGGGCGGCACCACGGCAGTACCAACCTCAGGGAGCCCCAGAGCTCAGTGCCTGACCTCACCGCAACGCCTCCCCTCGAGAGAGCCGGGCAAGGGGACTGGGCACGGGGGCTGCACTTGGGTCACTCCCAAGCGTGCGCCACCCAACCAGGTCTGGTCGTCGCACGCCCCTCCCGAGCCGATCCTCGGTGAGGGAAAAGCTATGGATAATGTTTGCACGTTAAGGGGGACTCCTGAGCATCGTGACTCAGGAGCCTAGCTAGTCACATAGCCCCTCACTCCTTGGTCTGTCCTGGTTTCTGGTCGGCTCAACGACGGTTGAGGTATGCGCGGGGTCGGGCTCTGCCAACGTAGAACATTAACCTATCCTCACGTATCCTTCCTATAGGTTGTTTGCGCGTCAAGGGGGACTCCTGAGCATCGCAACTCAAGAGCCTAACTGGTCACATAGCCCCTCGCTCCTTGGTCCGTCCTAGTTTTCGGTCGGCCCAATGGCGGTTGAGGTATGCGAGGGGCTGGGCTCTGCCGACGCAGAACACAAAGCAAATAGGAAGAAAATCACAAAATCTCAAAGCAAATATTACAATACATATTGTTCTCACAATATCAAACGCAAGTTTAATGCCTCCACGAGGCATGGTACATGTTGCAGGAACAAAGCAGAAAAGCAGCCGCAAGTCACCCCTGGACACCACCGGCACCTGCAAAAGGTGCCCCCTCCTGGGTAGCGTCGCCTTCACCTGCATCACCGGTCGAGGGAGCAAGGGCGAAGGCGTCGAACTTCTTCAGCAAGGCTTCCACTTGACCCTTCATGGCTGCGGCGGCAGCCGCGTAGTGTTCGTCAGCTACAGGTTCCAGCAGCTCGTTAAGCCAAGCGTTGGGGTCGCGAAGGTGCAGGTGGCTGAAGACCTGTGTCAGTGTGGCTGAGTAAAGGACGCGAGCCTCTGCCTCTGCCATAGGACCGATGCCTTCCACGACCTCCTCGAACACCTTCACCAGGAAGGGAAGCAGTTGAGTAGGGCCATCCTCGTCGCTGGCCAGCGGCTTCTTCAAGCCCTTCTCGTACAGTGTCTTCAGCGCCACGCGGAACCTCTCCTCGAAGGTCGAGAAGGCCATGCGGTCTTCGGCAAGGACCCTCGCCTTGGCGTCAAGGTCGGCCTCCTTCGCCCTCGCCTTCCGCTCCAGCTCCTCCAGCTGGTTGCGCTCCACTGCCTGCGCCTACGCCAGCTCCCCCAGCTCGGCGTCACGGCCCTTGATGGCGTCCTACCGGGCTGTCATCTCCTCCTCCTTTGCCTGGCGGGCGCATGCTTCTTCCACATGATGGTCGCGCAGGCCCTTCAGCTTGCCCTCCAGCTCTCGGTAGCGGCCGCGGGCAGCCTCGGTGTCCTTCAATGCCGCCTCGCGATCAACCGCAGCTTTGGCGGCAGCCTATTTCTCCCTCTCTGAGGCCGCCGCAGCCTGGCTCAGCGACGCTCGAACCGCCGATACAGAGTGAAGCCAGCCAGAGACCAGCTCCAAGCGCCTGGCCATTAGGCGCGGGTCCGTGCCCTGGAGATCTTCCCGCAGCTGGGCCATCTCCAAAAGGGCGCGCTCCAAGACGACTGAGAAAGCAGAAGAACCTGGGGCCAGGGGCGCAGCAGGAGAAGGGGGCGACGTTGTCACCAGAGCCTGGGAGATCAAGGGCTCCTGAGCCTTCGGAACCTCATCAGCCATGCTGGACACCAGCACCTCCTGAGCCAGCGGCGCTTCAGGGGCTGACTCCTCCTGGGGATGCTTCACCGGGCCTCGCGAGGATGACAGGGCTGGAGAGGCATGAGTGCCATCCCCACCTTTGCCCATGGAGAGGGGCGCGGTCGTAGGAGGCGACATGGACTCAAGCGGCAACCACCTTGTTCTCCCTTCTCCTCTTTGCCGCAGACGACAGCCTGGTTACGCAGCAGGGAAGGAGAGTCAGAAACAAGCATCGGCAGCAGGAACAAGGCAAGGCGGGGCACTTACTGGTCTACAGCAACGTAGTCCACCTTCCCCTTGGTGATCTTGAAGCCGGAGAGCGTCGTGACCCGAGGCGCGGGCGCACCTGCTCTAGAAGCTGAAGCAAGAGTGGTAGTTGAACTAGAAGCAGCTCCAGCCGGCACCGGAGCAGCAGCAGAATCTCGGAGGACCAGCGCCGACCTGCTCCTCGTCGGGATCACGGGCAGTTCCTCCTTCTCCTGGGAAGCATTGGCCTCATCATCGTCAGGGAAGGCGCGGAGGATGTCAGCCTTACTCAGGGGGGAGGTCTCCCCCGTCCCTTTGGGGGTCACCTCCGAGTCTTCCTCCTCCTCTTCTTCCTCATGGGACTCACTAGAAGACAGCTCCACCGGCACCGGCGCCGCTGGGGCCCAGGTGAGCACCGGCGGCACCAGTCCACGCCCGTCAAAGGTCGGCTTGGAGGCCATGATCAGCGCACTATCCTTGTGGCGGAACAAGGGAGTGAAAACATTCAGAGGATACTCCTAATCGTCCCCAACCAGGAGACGGAGAGCTACAGACAGCTCCTCATAGGACAAGGCCTCCCAGCTCAGGCGAACCTTGTCCTCTTCATCCCCAAGCTCCCACAAGGGGCGAGAGCGAGCCTGAAGCGGGGCCACGCGCAGCGCCAGGAACTTCCCTCAGGAGCATGGCCCTTGTAATCCTCGCTGCCTTCGCGTTGCCAGGCTTCAGGTCGGACTTCATCTGCTCCAGCACCAACGCCGCCCACTCGTCGGTGAGCTTCGCGCAGGACCATGCCTTGTCAGCCTGGGGCTTCTCCGTCGGCAGCGCCAAGCATGGGTGGACGCGCTTGGCACTCATCATGACCCATTTGGCCCTGAGGATGTCGGCCTTCTTCCCGGTGTTTGAGATCGAGTTAGCCTTGCCAGCCGCAATGAAATTGGCGCACCTGGAGATATAGCCCTCGCTGGCTCGGAGGAAGAAGAAGTGGCGCAGCAGGGCCACGGACCGCATCACGCCCAGATACACTTCACAGTAGTAGGCGAAGATGGACAAGAGAAGGATGGAGTTGGGATGGAGATGCAGCGCCTGGAACCCGTGGTGGTTGAGGACCTCATAGAAGAAATCAGAGAAGGGAGGAACCAACCCGGCAGTGATACTGCTCGTGAAGAAGGGGAAGAACGCGCTTCCCTCGGGCTCTGGCACGTCGGAGGCAACCCGGAGCTCTGTCTTCCCCCTTTTGTTACTCTCCCCCGCTGTCAGCACGCGCGTGGCGGCGAGGCCCTTCTCCAAGACGTTGGGCGAGTCAAGGGCCAGTTCGTACTAAGCCTTCGCCGCAGATGGCACAGGCGACAAGGCGGGCTTAACCCTCTGGGGCGCCATCGGTCGATGATACGGGAAAGGATGGGAGCGGATCTGAAGATTTCGGAAGCGGGGAGCAAGAAAGGGGATCTGAGCAAGGTGAAAGGAAGCAGTGAAGGCGAACGTTATCTACGCCAGCCTTTTGACAGTCGGGCAGTTGCCGAGGCAACATGGGGAAGCAGAGATGCCCACATCCAATCAACCTCCACGGGTCGACCGAGGCTGCAGGCTATTGGTGCTCGCGACGCTCCGCACTTGACCCTTGGCTTCACCTCGAAACCAAGCCCGTGCGCGCCTTGGGCCCGGGGGCTACTATCGGCATTCTGGAAATGGGGGTCCCCAGACTTGCCTGCCTGCGGCCCACGGTGTGGCTTTGCTGGCAGGCCTATACGGCCCATCTTCATCAACAAGGAATCAAGACCCTCGCGAGGGGCCAAGCCTCGCGAGGCGGACAACACAAGACCTCCTCAGGAGCGGCCTCGCCATGCCGGCTCGCGAGGGGCGGAGAGTTCAAGGTCGGGCAAACCTCGCGAGGTTCTCATGATGTAAGCCATGATGATCGAGACCAGGCGGGCGCCAGCGCGCGCAGCGTCCTTGTTTCGTCTTTGGTGCTAAGGGGGCAAGCGTAGGCGCGGAGTACCGAGGCATCAAGCAAAGGTTCCCATATTGGTGCAACGAGACCAAGACCAGAAGGACAGCAAGACGGAGGTCACCATGGAGCCCAGGACGGCGTCACCAGCAGAACCTTTGGCAGGCTAAGACCACCTTTTGACAGGATAGCTTGTACTAGATGTCCCCTTTCAAATTGGTCGTTGTTGGCTCCCTTACCGCTCAATATTTGGGGAGAGGACCAGGGCCTCTATAAATAGGACTAGCCACCACCATAGACAGGGGGACGAAGAAGGATCATCGAGGTCATCCCCAGCCACACAAGTGCGCCAAGCACAAGAACACCTGAACCTCAGGAGGCTGTTCTTCCCCTTGTACTGTTCATCCTCAGCCCAAGAGGCAATCCACCACCACCACACTAGAGTAGGGTATTACACCACAATGGTGGCCCAAACTAGTTTAAATATTGTGTCCTTTGTGTTGCGAGTTCATCGGGATAGTTCGTGAGATCTAGGCTAAGTTAGGACGCGGATCGATAGGGGGGAGATCTTTGCGCGCACCCCAGTGTTCGAACCTTAAGGGTTTTGCCAGAACCCGTCATCCGACAAAGATTGTTTTGTTCCCTCTGGTACCATCCCAAGTAAGTCATGCATGTACGAAGTATGCTATTGTTTGACAGGCTCGCTACCTCCATTCCATATGTATCTCCTAGTACACCAAGCCACTGATTGACTTGTTCAAGAAAAACAGAGTCTGTTCTAAGGTTAATCCTTTGGAATTCCATGCGTGGAGACTTCGATATCCTTGATGATGGTTCCTCAACTGAACTCGATAGTGTTTTATTATAAGACTTCTACATGGTCATGCTTGTCTTGGACAGTGTGTTCACATGTATGTAGCAGAACCAGCTCATGTTTTGGAGCTTACTACCATAGTACATTTCCCGAGAATCTCGCAATGTCATCTCGTCGATTGTGTTGCTACCTTTCTTTTCCAGACATGTTGTCTGAAATATCCTGACGCCAATCAGATCTGAATCTCAGGCACATATGATGGTTGGAACATTCCCAACATTCGCATTATGTCCCCATCTTGCACCACCATTGTGCCAAATTCCATGGGCTACTCTTCTCAGTAATTGTTGTTCAGGATCATCTTTAATAGTGGTCCCACCATGGGTCCCATCCATTTCCGATGATAAGCAAAAATCAACCATTGTGTTGTCTTCAACAAGGTAGTTCACATCATCCATTCTAGTCTGAGTATGCCATTCTTTCGACCTCTTTCAAACGATTGATTGTGTTTTGCTTTAGGCTGGTATAGAGAGTTTCAGCGATCTCTGTATCAAAAGTAATTCTTTTTGCCACTTAAGGGAATAATTCTACGAGTCACCTCCTCTAAGGTGCCCTATTAGGGAATCATGGCAGTTATTTCCTCACCATCTTGAAACCATGCACCATCTTTTCAAGCGTGGAATTCTTGCATACCAAATTAAACCTTCGTCATCATATCCTTACCATCATCTCTGGTGTGTGTTCTGTGTGTCAACTCAAGAGGTGTTCTAATGTCTCATTTCGTGAGTTCATTGTGAGTTGCTCGATCTTTGAGAAGATCAATTCTTGTAGGGTTTCCCGTTCTTTTGGTCATCATGTTGGATGAAGATCTCGAAAGCAAAGACGTCAAGATCAATTTGAATCAATGAATCAACATCTTCGAGAAGGGCAATTGGATCATGAAGATCGTGTTAGATCTATGTCCCCTTTGTCTTCTTACCACACGTCTTGAATCTCGGGACGAGATTCTTATTTAGTGGGGGTGAGTTGTCACAGCCCTAGAATTTGGTTGCACTTAGTTGCATAAGCATTCATGTCATCATGTTTAATTTCAAATGAATTTTAAATGGGGATGTTCAACCCTAGCATCAAATGGAATTCAAATAGGTCCAGCCTAAAAATATTTTTAATGATCCCAAAATGCCCTTAAAATGTTCATAATTTAGGGGAAAAGGTGAAAACCTTATCCTATGATGATGCATATTTTTCATTGGCATTTTAGGTCTTTGAATTAACTGACTACTTATTTGAATTGGAGTTGCAAAATGCTATAAGTAATATTATAGCTCCAATAATTTTGGAAAATATGGTGGGGCTCTGTAATAATCCATTTTGCATCCTCAAATTTTTTCCAGAATTTATAAGAAATGATTTGGTGTTAAACTAAATCGAAATAGACGCAAACAATTAGAAAACAAAAGCAAATTATAAAACAGAAGAGAGGGAGAGCCTACCTGGGCCTTACCTACTGCAGCAATTGGCCCAGTCCACCACAGCCCAGGCGCCAGTCGTCTCCTTCCTTTGCCAGGAGGACGACGGCGTGTCGCACGCACAGGAGGCGCAGCCACCTCCTGCTTCCACCTCCTGCTCCTTTTCCCCGTCCTCGACCGAGCGCCTGGTGACGCCCATGCTCCCCTGGTTCCTCCCCACCTCTTTGGGATCACTTTCCCCCTCCTCTGCTCTCTCCCTCGCACGCACCCGAGCGACCCCATCGCCGTCGTCCACTGCAGCCGCGCCCACCGAGCCTCCCTCACCTATCTAGCATGTCCATAGGCTCCGCCTCATCACCACACGTCGACAAGCCAACGGCCATGACTACGGGAGCCCTTCGTCACCGGCATCTTCGTCATCTTCAAGCTTCGGCATCGATGACCGCCGTCGTTGATTTGCTTGCTCCAGCTCCTCCCCGACCACACCGTGCTTTTCCACCGAATCGTGGTGAGCCGCTGACCCGTTCCCCTCTTCTCCCCATGTCATTTGCCCACTCTAGCTGTTGTTTCCGCCGGGCCCGAGAACGCACCACCGCTGCAAAGCTCGCCACCTTCACCACTGCAGCCCATCCCCGGCAGCTCCACGACCACCCCTGGACGCGCCGCACTGCGGGCATTTCAGAGAACCCATCCGCGCGGCCATCCATTGCCGGAAACTGCCGGCCGGCGAGCGCCACTGTGCCTAGATTAGCGTCAGTGTTAACCACCGACATGGTCGGCTTTTTTAGGGCCTAACCCCCCTGCTTAGTTTAGTTAATCACCATCACAGAAACTGATAGCCGGGCCCCACCTGTTTAATTAACCGGCTAAAGAAATTTGTTAGAATTAATCTAATTCCAGTGGAGCCACGCATTAGCATTGACCTTGCTGACGTGGCCTTTGACCGGGGCCACCTGTCTGAGACACAAGCCAATACTTTGACACTGACCAGTGGGACCCATGGGTCAAGTTTGACCTGGACAGCCCCGTTGACCTGCTAACGTCACAGTGACGTAGTGCTAACACAGTAATACATTTTCTGGATTTAAAATAAACCAGGAAATTCTACAAAATGTTATAAACTTCAGAAAATCATAGAAAATAAACTGTAACTCCAAATGAAATAATTTATATATGAAAAATTATTAGAAAAATCCAATATATCCATCTGTACCATTTTCATGCATGTTGGAACAACTTATAGCTGCTGAATTGGACAAAACAAATGAATGGCATTTGAATATTAACATATGGAGTTTGAATTTGAACCAAGGGTTCAAACCAACTGCATTTAACCTATTGCTAGATGCATTAGCTCAAATCACATCATATTGCCATGTCATGATCATCCATCATATTGTGGCATCGCATTGATTGTGTTCATTCTCTGTTGCCGGTATTTGTCCCCTCTTAGTGGACGTTCTTCTGATGTTGTGATCATTGACACTGATGAAGAGCTATTACTATCTTTAGAAGTGCCAGGCTAGCAAAATCCCCTTGTTCATTCCGATACAATCCCACTCTCCCACTTCTGCTCTCTTTTACTGCATTAGGACAACAACGCTTCGACGGTTACATGTTGCGGTAGTTGAACCCCTTTCCTCTGCATGACCTGTCATTGCCACAGTAAATAGATGAAACCCACTAGCATGAGTAGGAATTGTTTGAGCCCTGATGTGCCTACTCATTCATGCTTGTTGTCATGCCTGGTACTGCTTAGAGTTGAGTCAGGTCTGATTCATCGGGGATGAATTGGAATGTGGTGAACATGTCTTACTGTTGAGAGCTAAGTGTGTGAACACGATTTGGTTGAGGTAGAGGTGAGAGGCCATGTAGGAGTACATGGTGGGTTGTCTCATTGAAACTGTCCTTAGGAACTAAGTTCTGTGTTTGTGATCCATGAACAGTTACTACCACACATTGGGTTCCGGTAACTCGACCACTCTCGGCTTATTAATCGCCTCGATCTCTGTCCAGGAGTTGGAACTAGTTTATGGTGTTTGTAGGATATGTGTTGGGGGCCGTGCGTAGCACTGATCCTAGGGGTGGGCTATGATCCGGTAGAGACACGAGGCACGGTGTAACGAGATGCCCGTTTGGTGCCTCGGGAACCCTGCTCTCATTGTTTGGGGCCGTGAGCGAAACCCCGGCCGGATCTCCTTGCGGATGGAACCTGAATAGGCGATAAACGCAGTGACTTCTGGAGTCCTGCTAGCCAGCTACAGCCCGGGTTAGCAGAGTCCTGTTAGCCCAGCTGCTACAGCCCGTATTCACTTGCTGATGACCGACATGTTCGTTGCTGGGTCATGTATGCCTGTCCCTGTAAGTTAGTGCCACTTTGGGTTTACGACTAGTCATGTCAGCCCGGGTTCTCTGGCATACGGATGCTAGCGACACTATCATATACGTGAGCCAAAAGACGCAAACGGTCCCGGGCCAGGTAAGGTGGCACCCGTGGGAATACCGTGCGTGAGGCCGCAAAGTGATATGATGTGTTACATGCTAGATCTGTGTGACTTAGGATCCGGGTCCTGACAAGTTGGCCAAACAAAACCCAAGTATTGGAGAAGAAATACGAGGCTATAAGCAATCATGCATATAAGAGATCTAAGAAGACTCAAATAACTTTCATGGATAAAATGATAGGTCTGATCATAAACTCAAAGTTCATCGAATCCCAACAAACACACCACAAAAAGAGTTACATCATATGGATCTCCAAGAGACCATTGTATTGAGCATCAAAAGAGAGAGAGGAAGCCATCTAGCTACTAACTATGGACTCGTAGATCTACAAAATACTACTCACGCATCATCAGACAGGCACCAATGGACATGATGAACCCCTCCGTGAGGGTGTCTAGATTGGATCTAGTGGTTCTGGAACTTGCGATGGCTGGAATTGATTTTCGTCAACTCCCCGAGGGTTTCTAGAATATTGGGGTATTTATAGAGCAAAGAGGCGCGGGAGGCCACCGAGGTGGGCACAACCCACCAGGGCGCGCCTGGGCCTCCAGGCGCGCCTTGGTGTCTTGTGCTCACCTCAGGCTCCCTCTTCGTACTTCTATGGCCCACTGGAAGTCTTCTGGTCCAAAGAAATGTCGGGAAACGTAGCATGAAATTTCAAAAAAAAAATCCTATGCTCACGCACGATCTATCTAGGAGATGCATAGCAATGAGAGGGGGAGAGTGTGTCCACGTACCCTCGTAGACCGAAAGCGGAAGCGTTTGACAACGCGGTTGATATGTCATGAACGTATCTATAATTTTTGATTGTTCATGCTATTATATTATCAATCTTGGATGTTTTATAATCATTTTATATCATTTTTTGGTACTAACCTATTGACATAGTGCCAAGTGCCAGTTGCTATTTTTTGCATGTTTTTGACATCGCGGGAAATCAAAACCAAACAGAGTCCAAATGCAACGAAACTTTAGGGAGATTTTTTATGGACCAGAAGACACCCAATGGGCCAAGGCAGTACCTGGGGGTGCTCCGAGGGGAGCACAACCCACAGGGCATGCCAAGAAGCCCAGGCGCGCCCTGGTGGGTTGTGCCCACCTCGAGTGCCCCACATACCGCCTCTTTGCTCTATAAATACCCCAATATTCCAGAAACCCCACGGGAGTCGACGAAAATCAATTCCAGCCGCCGCAGCGTCCAAAACCACGAGATTTAATCTAGACACCATCACGGAGGGGTTCACCACTTCCATTGGTGCCTCTTTGATGATGCTTGAGTGGTTCTTTATAGACCTTCAGGTCCGTAGTTAGTAGCTAGATGGCTTCCTCTCTCTCGTTTGATTCTCAATACAATGGTCTCTTGGAGATCCATATGATGTAACTCTTTTTGTGGTGTGTTTGTTGGCATCGGATAAACTTTGAGTTTATGATCAGATCTATCTTTTTATATCCATGAAAGTTATTTGAGTTTCTTTGATCTCTTATATGCATGATTGCTTATAGCCTCATATTTCTTCTCTGAGATTTGGGTTTTGTTTGGCCAACTTGATCTATTTATCTTGCAATGGGAAGAGGTGCTTTGTAGTGGGTTCAATCTTACGGTGCTTGATCCCAGTGACAGAAGGGGAACCGACACGTATGTATCGTTGCTACTAAGGATAAAACAATGGGGTCTATTTCTACATAGATAGATATTGTCTACATCATCTCATCGTTCTTATTGCATTACTCTGTTTCTCCATGAAGGTAACACACTAGATGCATGTTGGATAGCGGTCGATGTGGAGCAATAGTACTAGATGCCGGCAGGAGTCGGTCTACTAATCTTGGATGTGATGCCTATGTAATGATCATTGCCTGGATATCGTCATGATTATTTGAAGTTCTATCAATTGCCCAATGGTAATTTGTTTACCCACCGTTTGCTATTTCTCTCGAGAGATGCCACTAGTGAAACCTATGGCCCCCGGGTCTCTTTCTCATATTATTTGCCTTTGCGGTCTACATTTCCTTTTCTTTTATTTTCAGATCTATCAAACCAAAAATACCTTGCTACAATTTATTCTTATTTGTTTTATTTGGTGTTTGATCTATCAATCTACTTCAATTTTATTCACGTCTGTTTGCCTATCTTGGGGCGCCGCTACCCGAAAGGGATTGACAACCCCTTTTACACGTCGGGTTGCGAGTATTCGTTATTTGTGTGCATGTGTTGTTTATGTTGTGTTGCTTGGTTCTCCTACTGGTTCGATAACCTTGGTTTCATGACTCAGGGAAATACCTACCGCCGCTGTGCTGCATCATTCCTTCCTCTTTGGGGAAATATCGACGTAGCTTCAAGCGAAATCAAAAGGAATTTCTGGCGCCGTTGCCGAGGAGGATCTTCAACGTATACCAGGTTCCTAATCATAAATCTCATCTCCTTGCAATTTACATTATTTGCCATTTGCCTCTCATTTTCCTCTCCCCCACTTCACAAAAATTTGTCGTTTTATTCGCCCCTCTTTTTCGTTCGCCGTTTTCTTGTCGGTTCTGTTCTTGACTGCAATCTTGTTGAGTAGTCATCATGACTCAAGAGAATGCCAAGTTGTGTGATTTCTCAAATACCAACAACAATGATTTTATCGGCACTCCGATTGGTCCTCCCGCCACTAGTGCGGAGTCTTGTGATATTAATACTGCTTTGCTGAATCTTGTTATGAACGATCAATTTTCCGGTACTCCTAATGAGGATGTCGCGTCCCATCTTAATACCTTCATAGAATTATGTGATATGCAAAAGAAAAAATATGTGGACAATGATGTTGTGAAGTTGAAATTATTTCCATTTTCTTTGTGTGATTGTGCAAAAATTTGGTTCTCTTCTTTGCCTGGCATTAGTATCGATTCCTGGAATAAATGAAAGATGCTTTTATCACTAATTATTTTCCTCCTGCAAAAATCATTTCCCTTAGAACCCAGATCATGAATTTCAAGCAACTTGAACATGAGCACGTTGCACAGTCTTGGGAAACGATGAAAATGATGCTAAGGAATTCCCAACTCGTGGGTTAAATCTTTGGAAGATCATACAAAAAATTTATGTGGGATTGAATTTTGTTTCTCGTAATCTTTTAGATTCCGTCGAGGATGGTACTTTTATGGAAATTACTTTGGGCGAAGCCACCAAATTTCTTGATAATATCATGGCAAATTATTCATAATGGCATACCGAAAGAGCTCCTACTAGTAAAAGTTAATTCGGTTGAAGAAATTTCTTCTTTGAGTGAAAAGGTTGATGCTTTTATGAAATCGGTTGCTAGTAAAAGTGATCCTATTGATTTTAATTACATGCCTTTGTCTACTTTGATTAAGCAAACTAGTGATGTCATAGATGTGAATTTTATCTCTCGAAATAATTTCAACAACAATGCCTATAGAGGTAATTTTAATCCTAGGCACTTTCCTAGTAATTGCTCTAATAATTGTGGTAATTCTTATGGAAATCAATCTTATAATAATAGGAACACCTCTGATCTTGAGAATAATATTAAGGAATTTATCAACACGGAAAAAGTTTTCAACACTGCCATAGAAGAAATGTTGAATAAGATTGATGATTTATCTAGAGGTGTTGATAGAATTGCTCATGATGTAGAAAATCTCAAGATGAAAATTTTTGTGCCTAAGGTTGAGAATCAATTAGATCTCTTTATGTTTGTATGGATGAAAGTAATAAAATAACTGCTATGCTTAGAGCTAAAAGAGAATTTTTAGAAAAAGCGTTTTCTAGTGATTGTTTTCACAAAAGTGATGAAGATCTTAAAATGATTGGTGTTTCTTATATTGATTCCTTGTTTAGTAAAGTTAGATTGATGAAAAAAGGGACTCAGGAAGAGTCAACTTTAATTAGAAGGCGTCCCGATAACTCGGAGGGTGAAAATCTTGTTGAGAAAATTGATAAAAGTGCATATGAAGAGATCAAAAATTTAACTAGTGATGTGCCCACTCTTTTGGATTACAAGGACTTTAATTATGATAGTTTCTCTTTGATTGATTGTATTTATTTGTTGCAATCCATGATAAATTGACCCCATGCTTCTGCACAAAATAAAGCTTTTACTAAACATATTATTTATGCTATGATGAAAGCTTTAGAAGAAAAGTTGGAATTAGAAGTTTCAATTCCTAGAAAATTGCATGATGAATGGGAACCTACTATCAAAGTCCATATTAAAATTATGATTGCTTTTATTTGTTTGACTTTGGTGCTAGTGTTTCTACAATTCCGAAATCTTTATGTGATGTGCTGGGTCTTACCGGTATTGAAGAATGCTCTTTAAATTTGCACTTGGCGGATTCTACTATTAAAAAGCCCATGGGAATAATTAATGATGTTCTTATTCTTGCAAATAGGAATTGTGTGCCCATAGATTTTATTGTTCTTGATATAGATTGCAACCCGTCTTGTCCAATTATTCTTGGTAGACCGTTTTTACGCACTATCTGTGCCGTGATTGATATGAAAGAAGGCAATATTAAGTTCCAATTTCCTTTGAGGAAGGGTATCGAACAATTCCCTAGAACAAGAATTAGGCTACCATATGAATCAATCATGAGGGCATCTTATGGATCTCGAAACAAAAATGGCAAAACTTAGATCCTTGCTTTATGCCTAGCTAAGGGCGTAAAACTATAGCGCTCGTTGGGAGGCAACCCAATGAATAAGATTTATTTTTGCTTTTTTCTATCTGTTCTTGAGTGTTTGCACAATTATTCTACTTTAATTATTGTGTTTTTTGTGTTTTAATTAGTGTTTGTGCCAAGTAAAGCCTTTAGGATCTTCTTGGGTGATAGTTGTTTGATCTTGCTGAAAAAACAGAAACTTTTGCACTTGCGAAAATAGTTTTCATTTTTAACCAGAGAGCAATAAAATACCAATTCCTTTTGAGGTAGATTAATATACAAATTTCCCAGGTCTTCCTAATTTTTTAGAGTCTTTGGAGTTACATAAGTATTCGAAATATCCAGATTGCTACAGACTGTTCTGTTTTTGACAGATTCTGTTTTATTTGCATTGTGTGCTTGTTTTGATGGCTCTATGGTTTTCTTTGATGATTTTTTGCCATAGAAAAGTTGAAATACAGTAGACATAATGCAAGAACAAAATATTAATTGGTTTACTACAGCACTTATAGTAGTGATTTATTTTCTTATACTAACATATCTGATGAAGGCTTTTGTTGAGTTTTGTGTGATTGAAGTTTTCAAGTTTTGGGTTATCTTACGATGGATGAAGGAATAAGGAGTAAGAAGAGCCTAAGCTTGGGGATGCCCTGGCATCCCAAGATATTATCCAAAAGAGAGCAAGCAACTAAGCTTGGGGATGCCCCCGAGTGGCATCCCCTCTTTCTTCTAACGACCATCGGTATTTTACTCGAAGCTATATTTTTATTCGTCACATATCATGTGTTTTGCTTGGACCGTCTTGTATGATATGAGTCTTTGCTTGTTTTATTTTATGTTTTAAGTCTTGATTCCTTGCTGGACACACCTATTTGAGAGATCCAAAATTATGTCATGACTTGTTAGAATTGCTCTCTATGCTTCACTTAAATTTTTATGAGCTATGGACTTGCTCTAGTGCTTCACTTATATCTTTTTGAGCATGATTTGCTTTAGTATTTTTGAAGAAATGCTCTCTTGCTTCACTTATATTTATTTGAGAGTTAGTAAAATTTTCAATAAATTCTCTCTTGCTTCACTTAAATTAATTTGAGAGAAAGAAATATTTGTTTGAGCTTATCAAAAGCAACACGTGAAAATTAGTCCCAAAGTGACAGATATCCCAGAAGGATATAATAAAAACTTTCATGAAGATCATTGGACAAAATAAACTTGATTCTTTGTAATAGTTTTGAGATGTGATGATGTGATATGTGAGTCATGTTGATGAGTAATTATGCTTTAGTAAGAATATTGGTGTTAAGGTTGGTGATTCCCTATACAAGCACGAAAGTCAATAATTATGCAATGAAATTATATCCTACTTGTGGTGCCTTATTCGGTGTTAATTATGCTTAATGCTCACTTATGAGATTATTCATTTCTTGGTTGGTCGCTTCTCAATCTTTTGCTAGCCTTCATTTTTCACTAAGTATGATCACTACTTGTGCATCCAAAAACCTTTAAACCAGTTTTGCCACATGAGTCCACTATAGCTACCTATATGCGGTATTCTTTTGCCATTCTAAGAAAATTTGTATGTGCCATCTGTAATTTTCAAAATAACTTCTCTTTTGTGTGTTTGTACCGCTCGCGGAGCGGTGAGGGGTGGCTAATATTTTCCATGCTAGATGTGTTATTCTCACGATGAGTGTTTATTCACTTGTCATTGCACGAGAATAAGGCAAAGGTATTAGGGATGCCCTCCCGAAATGAAAAATGAATTTACTTTATGTTGTCAAATAATAAATTCCTTGGAAAGTGTTGGTATCGAAGGCACCCATGGATATGGTTAGCCATGGAAAGTGAAAGTATGATGGAAAAGGAATAAACTTTATTTTCTGTTTGGGAACCGCCTATGATATATCTAGCATGGAAAGTGTTGGGAACTCTAAGTTGTTTTCGTTGGTGGGAAGGACACACCTCCCAAAATGTTTTTATCTCTTACTTTTTCACTTTGAGCTCTAGCACCTCTACAAATCCCTACTCCCGTCTGCGAAGGGACCTTCTTTTACTTTATGCAATTTTTATTTTTGAATTTGAGTCTCCATCTTCACTTATAAAAGCACCAACTAGGAGGCACTATGATCGTACTTGAGTATTGACTGTAGTTAATATGCGAGTGTGTTTCATGAATGGATTAATGATTGAGCATGATCGGCTAGGGATAGCTTATTTTAGCGTTGATATTCCGAAAGACATGGGTGATTATTGATATGCTTGAGTATTTAAGTTATCATGTCAAAACTAGACTATTTCTTTAAACAAAATAAAAGTCCAAATGTCCATGCTATAAAGAAAAGAAATATGATATGGCATGTTAGGCAGCATTCCACATCAAAAAATTGTTTTTATCACTTACCTACTCGAGGACGAGCAGGAGTTAAGCTTGGGGATGCTGATATGTCTCCAACGTATCTATAATTTTTTATTGTTCCATGCTGTTACATTATCAATCTTGGATGTTTTATAATCATTTTATAGTCATTTTATATCATTTTTTGGTACGAACCTATTGACATAGTGCCAAGTGTTGTTTTTTGCATGTTTTTTACGTCGCAGGAATTCAATTCTAAACGGAGTCCAAATGCAACGAAACTTTACGTAGATTCTTTATGGACCAGAAGACACCCAATGGGCCAAGGCAGCGCCTGGGGGTGCTCCGAGGGAAGCACAACCCACCAGGGCATGCCAGGAGGCCCAGGCGCGCCCAGGTGGGTTGTGACCACCTCGGGTGCCCCCCAGACCGCCTCTTTGCTCTATAAATACCCCAATATTCCAGAAACCCTAGGGGAGTCGACGAAAATCAATTCCAGCCGCCGCAGAGTCCAGAACCAACAGATCCAATCTGGACACCATCATGGAGGGGTTCACCACTTCCATTGGTGCCTCTCCAATGATGCTTGAGTAGTTATTTGTAGACCTTCGGGTCCGTAGTTAGTAGCTAGATGGCTTCCTCTCTCTCGTTTGATTCTCAATACAATGGTCTCTTGGAGATCCATATGATGTAACTCTTTTTGTGGTGTGTTTGTTGGGATCGGATAAACTTTCAGTTTATAATAAGATCTATCTTTTTATATCCATGAAAGTTATTTGAGTTTCTTTGATCTCTTATATGCATGATTGCTTATAGCCTCATATTTCTTCTCCAATATTTGGGTTTTGTTTGGCCAACTTGATCTATTTATCTTGCAATGGGAAGAGGTGCTTTGTAGTGGGTTCGATCTTATGGTGCTTGATCCTAGTGACAGAAGGGGAACCGACACGTATGTATCGTTGCTGCTAAGGATAAAACGATGGGATCTATCTCTAAATAGATAGGTCTTGTCTACATCATGTCATCGTTCTTATTGCATTACTCCGTTTCTCCATGAACTTAATACAGTAGATGCATACTGGATAGAGTTCGATGTGTGGAGTAATAGTAGTAGATGCAGACAGGAGTCGGTCTACTAATCTTGGACGTGATGCCTATGTAATGATCATTGCTTGGATATCGTCATGATTATTTGAAGTTCTATCAATTGCCCAACAGTAATTTTTTTAGCCATTGTTTGTTATTTTTCTCGAGAGAAGCCACTAGTGAAACCTACGGCCCCCGGGTCTCTTTCTCATATTATTTGCCTTTGCGATCTACTTTTCCTTTACTTTTATTTCATATCTATTAAACCAAAAATACAAAAATACCTTGCTGCAATTTATTCTTATTTATTTTATTTGGCGTTCGATCTATCAATCTACTACAATTTTATTCATGTCCGTTTGCCTATCTAGGGGCGCCGCTACCCGAAAGGGATTGACAACCCCTTTTACACTTCGGGTTGCGAGTATTTGTTATTTGTGTGCAGGTGTTGTTTACGTTGTGTTGCTTGGTTCTCCTACTGGTTCGATAACCTTGGTTTCATCACTTAGGGAAATACCTACCACCGTTGTGCTGCATCATCCCTTCCTCTTTAGGGAAATACTGACGTAGCTTCAAGCGACATCAGCGGTTGATGTAGTCGAACTTCTTCTAGATCCGACCGATCAAGCACCAAATGTATGCCACCTCCGAGTTCTACACACGTTCAGCTCGATGACGCCCCTCGTCCTCTTAATCCAGCAAAGGTGTTGGGGAAGAAGATGAGTTCCGTTAGCACGACAGCATGGTGACTGTGATGGTGAAGTGATATGTGTAGGGCTTCGCCTAAGCACTACGAAGATATGACCGGAGGCGTAAACTATGGAGGGGGCGCCGCACATGGCTAAAAATTGTTGGTGTGTGTTCCAGGCGCCCCCTCCCCAAATATATATAGGTGGGAGGGGGAGGAGAGGCAGCCAGGGGTGCCCTAGGGTTGGCCACCGCCCCCTAGGGGCCTTGCCTTGCCCTGCCCCCCCCCCCTTTCCATGTATGGATGAAGGGGAAGGAAAGAGGGGAGCGAGGGAAGGAACTGGGAATCCTAATCCACACTTTCCTTTCCCTTTCCCCCTTTACTTCTGCTCCTCCTATAGCCTCATAGGGTGCACCAGCCCCTTGTGGGCTGGTGTGTTCCTTCACAAGGCCCATATGGCCCATAGGATTGTCGGGGTACCCGAAACACCTTTCGGTGACCCGATAAGTACCCGATACCCTCTAGAACAGTTCCGGTGTTCGAATACCATCGTCCTATATATCAATATTTACCTCTCGACCATTTTGAGACTCCTCGTCATGTCCGTGATCTCATCCGTGACTCCGAACAACATTCGTTCACCTAATCACATAACTCATATAATACTAAATCGTCATCAAATGTTAAGCGTGCGGACCCTATGGGTTCGAGAACTATGTAGACATGACCGAGACACCTCTCTAGTCAATAACCAATAGCGGAACCTGGATTCTCATATTGGCTCCTACATATTCTACGAAGATCTTTACCGGTCAAACCGTTATGACAACATACGTTATTCCCTTTGTCATCGGTATGTTACTTGCCCGAGATTCGATCGTTGGTAACTTCATACCTAGTTCAATCTCGTTATCGGCAAGTCTCTTTACTTGTTCCATAATACATCATCCCGTAACTAACTCATTAATCACTTTGCTTGCAAGGCTTCTTATGATGTGCATTACCGAGAGGGCCCAAAGATACCTTTCCGTTACTCAGAGTGACAAATCCTAATCTCGATCTATGCCAACCCAACAAACACCTTCGGAGATACCTGTAGAGCATCTTTGTAATCACCCAGTTACATTGTGATGTTTGATAGCACACAAGGCATTCCTCCAGTATCCGGGAGTTGCACAATCTCACAGTCGAAGGAATATGTATTGACATGAAGAAAGCAATAGCAATAAAACTGAACAATCAATATGTTATGCTAACAGATGGGTCTTGTCCATCACATCATTCTCCTAATGATGTGATCCCGTTCATCAAATGACAACACATGTATATGGTTAGGAAACTTAACCATCTTTGATTAACGAGCTAGTCTAGTAGAGGCTTCCTAGGGACACAGTGTTTTGTCTATGTACCCACACATGTATCAAGTTTCCGGTTAATACAATTCTAGCATGAATAATAAATATTTATCATCATAAAAGGAAATATAAAATAACAACTTTATTATTTCCTCTAGGGCATATTTCCTTCAAGAAAATCCACAAAAAGTTTCGCTCTGTTTGGACTCTGTTTCATATTGTTTTCATGTGATGTAAAAACATGCAGAAAACAACAACTGGCATTGGGCACTATGTCAATAGGTTAGTACCAAAAATGATATAAAACGATTATAAAATGATTGTAAAACATCCAAGAATGATAATATAACAACATGGAACAATAAAAAATTATAGATACATTGGAGACGTATCAGCATCCCCAAGCTTAATTCCCGCTCGTCCTCGAGTAGGTAAATGATAAAAAAAGAATTTTTGATGTGGAATGCTGCCTAAGATGCTCATCACATATTATTTTCTTTCTAGCATGGACATTTTGACTTCTATATGATTCAAAGCAATAATCATGTTTTGACATGAGGACTTAAATACTCAATCATATCAACAAGCAACCATATCTTTCAAAATATCAACGCTAAAGCAAGTTATCCCTAGCCCATTATGCTCAATCATTGATCCATTCATGAAACACACTCGCATATTAGCTACACCCAATGCTCAAGTACGATCATAGTGCCCCCTAGTTGCTGCTTTATAAGAGGAGATGGAGACTCAAATAAAAAATAAAAAATGCATAAAGTAAAAGAAAGGCCCTTCGCAGAGGGAAATAGGGATTTGTAGAGGTGCGAGAGCTCAAAGCTAAAAAGGTAGAGATAAAAACATTTTGGGAGGCATGCTCTTACTATCAACAAAAACGAACGAGTAGTTCCCAATACTTTCCATGCTAGATATATCATAGGCGGTTCCCAAACAGAAAATAAAGTTTATTCCTTTTTAAAACATGCTTTCACTTTCCATGGCTAACCGTATTCACGGGTGCCTTCCATACCAACACTTTTCAAGGAATTTATTATTTGGCAACATAAAGTAAATTCATTTTTCATTTCGGGACTGGGCATCCCTAATATCTTTGTCGTAGTCTCACGCAATGACAAGTGAATAGACACTCATCGTGAGAATAACACATCTAACATGGAAATATATTAGCCACCCCCTACCGTTTCATGAGCGGTAGAAGCACACAAAGAGAAGTTTATTTTAAAAGTAGAGATGGCACATTCAAATTTGCTTTGAACGTCACGGAAATACCGCATATAGGTAGGTATGGTGGACTCATATGGCAAAACTGGTTTAAAGGATTTTGGATTCACAAGTAGTGATCATACTTAGTGAAAAATGAAGGCTAGCAAAAGATTGAGAAGCGACCAACTAAGAAACGGAAAATCTCATAAGCAAGCATTGAGCAAAATTAACACCGAATAATGCACCATAAGTAGGATGTAATTTCATTGCATAACTATTGACTTTTGTGCTTGCATAGGGAATCACAAACCTTAACACCAATATTCTTACTAAAGCATAATTACTCATCAACATGACTCACATATCACATCACCATATCTCAAAACTATTACAAGGAATCAAGTTTATTTTATCCAATGATCTTCATGAAAGTTTTTATTATATCCTCCTTGGCTATCTATCACTTTAGGACTAGTTTCGTATGTTGCTTTTAATAAGCTCAAACAAATATAAGTGAAGATCATGAGCATAATATTTATTTCTCTCAAATTAATTTAAGTGAAGCAAGAGATAATATTGGGGTATTTATAGAGAAAAGATGTAGTGTGGGAGGCCAGGCGCGCCCTGGTGTCTTGTCCTCACCTCGGGCTCCTTCTTCGGTACTTATTTGGCCCACTTGATGTCTTCTGGTCCAAAAAATCCACAAAAAGTTTCGCTCTGTTTGGACTCCGTTTGACATTGATTTCCTACGATGTAAAAAACATGCAGAAAACATCAACTGGCACTGGGCACTATGTCAATAGGTTAGTACCAAAATGATATAAAATGATTGTAAAACATCCAAGAATGGTAATATAACATCATGGAACAATCAAAAATTATAGATACGTTGGAGACGTATCAGTGCGCGCGGGGGTCCCGAGGGCACGATACACGCTCGTGCGCATGGGGTGCTATAGCGGCGAGGGCCCGTGGTCTGGAGGCCGTGCGCATGAGTGAGCGCGTCTCCATTACAGAAGGTTTCTGGGAGGCCCGTGGGCACGGGGCCGGGGAGGCCTGTGCGCACGGGGTCGCCTGGGACCAGCTGTAATCGTCTTGATGCGCTACTTCTCCTTCCTTGAGGCCTTGGGGTCCTTCTCCTATGCCCGTGGGATGTTCCATGGCTATTTTGGTGAGGTAGCATCCAAGTTCCATTCATATCCATATCTATCTCAAGTAGGAGTGAGTTCACCTTGGTTTCGATGGTGCGTCCTCGAGCTCTTGTCTTAGGTCCGTGGGGTGCTTGATGAGTTATAGTAGAGTCCATGGGGATGATGGAAGGATGCTCCGCATCAATGGGCCTTGGTGGTTGTATATGGTGCAGCTCAACCGGAGTTCAAACCACTTCCTCACTGATCTTGTGAGAATCTGTGGGGATGAAAGGTTACCAATACTGGTGGGAGGAGATTTTAATATCATGAGGATAAAAGAAGAAAAGAATAATGACAACTTTGATGGAAGGTGGTCATTCATGTTTAATACGATTGCTGAGATCCTTAATCTGAGGGAGATCAAAATATCTGGTAGATAGTTGATACGTCTCCAACGTATCAATAATTTATGAACTATTCATGCCATGTTTACAACAATTATATATGGCTTTGGTATGATTTGAATGGAACTAACCCGGGCTGATGTTGTTTTCAGCAGAACTGCCATGGTGTTGTTTTTTGTGCAGAAATAAAAGTTCTCCAAATGCAAGAAAACTTTTGATGTTTTTCTGGAACAAAAGAGGCTTGAAAGCTTCGTGGGAGGACTAGAAGGTGAAGGAGGTGGCCACTATCCACCAGGGCGTGCCAGAGGCCTCGGTCGTGTGCTGGTGGGTAGTGGGCCCCTCGAAGCCCATATGGACATGAGACCGATGTCAAAAAATCCTATAAATATAGGAAACCCCTAGAAATAACCCTAGATCAGAAGTTCCGCTGCCGCAAGCCTCTCACTACAAAAAAATACACTTCCGTCATGATACGTGTTTGTCACAGTAGGTCACGTTTTCTGTCATGCATGTACATCCATGATGATTTTATGACAGAATCAAGATAGTCATACATGTGCTGTCGTAGAAGTGTTCCATGACATTACCAAAATTATCATCACGAAATGTCCACTTCCATGACGATAAATGGCGCGTCATCGAAGTGCTTTTGTCAATGGTAACCGACACATGGCATCCACTGTAATGGGTCGCCGTTAAGCTATCGGGTCCGGTTTTGGATCTGATAACCCGCTAACAGCCATGACCAATGGAGATTTTCCACATGTAAAATTCTCATTGGCCGACGCAACCACGTGTCAGCTCCGCGTTGGCACAGATGTCACTCATCCAATGAGCGAGATGCGCTTATGATATGTTGACACGTGGACCGGACGAAAAGTGGCCCATAAATATTAACTGGTTGGCCCAATTGAAGGCCCACAAGATTTTGCAGACCATAATGGGCCGGCCCAGCTAAAGGCCGACGAGATTTTGCAGACCATAATGGGTCGGCCCAGCTAAAGGCCCACAAGATTTGAAGACACTAGTGGGCTGGCCCGTTAACAGGCTGCCATGTTTTGGGCCATATGTCGTCCCATATTTGATCCGGTCCATTAACAGCCTGCACGTTCTAGGCCTAATAAGGGCCCATATGAGATTCGGCCCATTAATGGCCTACCACGTTCTGGGCCATATTACAGCCCATATCAGATCCAGCCCTTTAAGAGTCTTTGGGCTAAATTATGGCCCATATCAGATTCGGCCCATCAACTGGACGATGTGCTTTTGGGCCCACTTGAGGCCCGGTTAGGATTTCTATTTGCTAAAAGTCCATTTAGTAATACAGCCGGATATTAGTTTCTGCCTGTTAAAGGCCCGTTTAATATTTCGGCGTTTTAAAAGCCCGTCATATAGTTGGGCCTAACTATGGCCCGCTTTGCATCCGGCCTACTCACAGCCGATAATCTGATTGGGCCAAACAAGGAACGAGATAATTTTGGCCTGTTAACGGCCCGTAATGTGATTGGCACAATCATGGGCCAGGGTCTATTTTGGCCTGCTGTCGGCCCGTGAGCTGTTCGGCACGTTTCAGGCCCAACCTACTTTTCAGCCTACTAAAAGTCCATTGAATTTTCTTGCGAAAATAGGGCCGGCGGTTTACTCGGTCTATTAAGGGCCCGATACTACTAGTGGTCCAGTTTACATTTAGGCCTGTTAACGGACCTAGATGACTGGGCCCATGATGCGGCCCATACATAGTGATTTGCATGACAACTTGATTATGTACCATAATTTTACGGTTTGGCCAGTTTACTTTTCATGGAGCGAAGACAGGATGTATGTATAATAAAATAACTGCAATGTCGTGAATAAGAAAAAACCTAGACAAATACAATAAATAAATTACAGCATAATACATCCACTAGGCATCAAAGTTCGCCACTGTGATAATAAAGCACAAGCAGACAGCAGATTACATACATTGGGCATCAAAGATTGCCACCAGTGCGAATAAACACGCTGACATCACTTCAATAGAGTTTAAGAAAGGTTAGCCCTACTCGGGAGTGCTACCTCTTGAGCACTGCGTTGGTTTTCCCCGAAGAGGAAGGGATGATGCAGCAAAGTAGCGTAAGTATTTCCCTTAGTTTTTGAGCACCAAGGTATCAATCCTGTAGGAGGCTACGCGCGAGTCCCTCGTACATGCACAAAACAAATAAATCCTTGCAACCAACGTGAATAGGGGTTTTCAATCCCTACACGGCCACTTAGGAGAGTGAGATCTGATAGATATGATAAGATAATATTTTTGGTATTTTTGTGATAAAGATGCAAAGTAAAATAAAGGCAAAGTAAAAAGCAAAGGAAATAACTAAGTAGTAGGAGATTAATATGATAAAGATAGACCCAGGGGCCATAGGTTTCACTAGTGTCTTCTCTCAAGAGCATAAGTATTCTACGGTGGGTGAACAAATTACTGTTGAGCAATTGACAAAATTGAGCGTAGTTATGAGAATATCTAGGTATGATCATGTATATAGGCATCACGTCCCAGACAAGTAGACCGACTCCTGCCTGCATCTACTACTATTACTCCACACATCGACCGCTATCTAGCATGCATCTAGAGTATTAAGTTAAAAACAGAGTAACGCCTTAAGCAAGATGACATGATGTAGAGGGATAGACTCATGGAATATGATGAAAACCCCATCTTGTTATCCTCGATGGCAACAATACAATACGTGCCTTGCTGCCCCTACTGTCACTGGGAAAGGACACCGCAAGATTGAACCCAAAGCTAAGCACTTCTCCCATTACAAGAAAGATCAATCTAGTAAGCCAAACAAAACTGATAATTCGAAGAGACTTGCAAAGATAACCAATCATACATAAAAGAATTCAGAGAAGATTCAAATATTATTCATCGATAGACTTGATCATAAACTCACAATTCATCGGTCTCAACAAACACACCGCAAAAAGAAGATTACATCGAATAGTTCTCCACAAGAGAGGGGGAGAACATTGTATTGAGATCCAAAAAGAGAGAAGAAGCCATCTAGCTAATAACTATGGACCCGTAGGTCTGAGGTAAACTACTCACACTTCATCGGAGATGCTATGGTGTTGATGTAGAATCCCTCCATGATCGATGCCCCCTCCGACGAAGCTCCAGAATAGGCCCCAAGATGTTATCTCGTGGATATAGAAAGTTGCGGTGGAGGAATTAGGTTTTTGGCTCCATCTCTGATCGTTTGGGGGTACGTAGGTATATATAGGAGGAAGGAGTACGTCGGTGGAGCAACAGGGGGCCCGCGAGGGTGGAGGGCATGCCTGGTGGGGGTGGGCGCGCCCCCCTACCTCGTGGCCTCCTCTTTTGTGTCTTCACATAGGGTCCAAGTCTCCCGGGTCTTGTTTGTTGAGAAAATCACGTTCCTGAAGGTTTCATTCCGTTTGGACTCCGTTTGCTATTCCTTTTCTTCGAAACCCTAAAACAGGCAAAAAAACAACAATTCTAGGCTGGGCCTCTGGTTAATAGGTTAGTCCCAAAAATAATATAAAAATGGATAATAAGGCCCAATAATGTCCAAAACAGTAGATAATATAGCATGGAGCAATCAAAAATAATAGATACGTTGGAGACGTATCAAGCATCCCCAAGCTTAATTCCTGCTCGTCCTCGAGTAGGTAAATGATAAAAACAGAATTTTTGATGCGGAGTGCTACTTGGCATAATTTTTAATGTAATTCTTCTTAATTGTGGTATGAATATTCAGATCCGAAAGATTCAAGACAAAAGTTTAATATTGACATAAAAATAATAATACTTCAAGCATACTAACAAAGCAATTATGTCTTCTCAAAATAACATGGCCTAAGAAAGTTATCCCTACAAAATCATATAGTCTGGCTATGCTCCATCTTCACCACACAAAATATTTAAATCATGCACAACCCTGATGACAAGCCAAGCAATTGTTTCATACTTTTGGCATTCTCAAAACATTTTCAATTTTCACGCAATACATGAGCGTGAGCCATGGACATAGCACTATAGGTGGAATAGAATGGTGGTTGTGGAGAAGACAAAAAAGGGGAAGATAGTCTCACATCAACTAGGCGTATCAACGGGCTATGGAGATGCCCATCAATAGATATCAATATGAGCGAGTAGGGATTGCCATGGAACGGATGCGCTAGAGCTATAAGTATATGAAAGCTCAAAAAGAAACTAAGTGGGTGTGCATCCAACTTTCTTGCTCATGAAGACCTAGGGCAATTTGAGGAAGCCCATCATTGGAATATACAAGCCAAGTTCTATAATGAAAGATTCCCATTAGTATATGAAAGTGATAACATGAGAGACTCTCTATTATGAATATCATGGTGCTACTTTGAAGCACAAGTGTGGTAAAAGGATAGTAGCATTTCCCCTTCTCTCTTTTTTTGTCATTTTTTATTTGGGCCTTTTCTCTTCTTTTTTATGGCCTCTTTTCTTTCTCTTTTTATTTATTTTTCGTCTGGAGTCTCATCCCAACTTGTGGGGGAACCATAGTCTCCATCATCCTTTCCTCACTGGGACAATGCTCTAATAATGATGATCATCACACTTTTATTTTTCTTACAACTCAAGAACTACAACTCGATTCTTAGAACAAAATATGACTCTATATGAATGCCTCCAGCGGTGTACCGGGATATGCAATGAATCAAGAGTGACACGTATGAGAGAATTATGAATGGTGGCTTTGACACAAATACGATGTCAACTACATGATCATGCTAAGCAATATGACAATGATGGAGTGTGTCATAATAAACGGAACGGTGGAAAGTTGCATGGCAATATATCTCGGAATGGCTATGGAAATGCCATAATAGGTAGGTATGGTGGCTGTTTTGAGGAAGGTATATGGTGGGTGTATGATACCGGCGAAAGGTGCACGGTATTAGAGAGGCTAGCAAAGGTGGAAGGGTGAGAGTGCGTATAATCCATGGACTCAACATTAGTCATAAAGAACTCATATACTTATTGCAAAAATCTACAAGCTATCAAAGCAAAGTATTACGTGCATGCTCCTAGGGGGATATATTGGTAGGAAAAGACCATCGCTCGTCCCCGACCGCCACTCATAAGGAAGACAATCAAAAAATAAATCATGCTCCGACTTCATCACATAACGGTTCACCATACATGCATGCTACAGGAATCACAAACTTTAACACAAGTATTTCTCAAATTCACAACTACTCAACTAGCACAACTTTAATATCACCATCTTCATATCTCAAAACAATTATCAAGCATCGAACTTCTCATAGTATTCAACACACTCATAAGAAAGTTTTATTATTAATCTTGTATACCAAGCATATTAGGATTTTAAGCAAATTACCATGCTATTTAAGACTCTCAAAATAATCTAAGTGAAGCATGAGATATCAATAGTTTCTATAAAACAAATCCACCACCGTGCTCTAAAAGATATAAGTGAAGTACCAGAGCAAAACTATATAACTCAAAAGATATAAGCGAAGCACATAGAGTAAAAAGGGCAACCTGGTGCATGTAGCTCCCACTTGCGCAGAGTCCAGGGAAGGGTCCGACCACTTTGGGTCTATAGTACGCAGCCTTTCCCTACATAGAGTATTCTAACAAATTTCAAATCATGTATGGCTCTCTCAAAAGGTGTGTGCAGAAATTATGATTGTGGTAAACTAACAAATAAAGACTCAAATCATACAAGACGCACCAAGCAAAACGCATATCATGTGGCGAATAAAAATATAGCTCCAAGTAAAGTTACCGATAGAAGTAGACGAAAGAGGGGATGCCTTCCGGGGCATCCCCAAGCTTTGTATTTTAGGTGTCCTTAGATTATGTTGGGGGTTCCATGGGCATCCCCAAGCTTAGGCTCTTGCCACTCCTTGTTCCATAATCCATCAAATCTTTACCCAAAACTTGAAAACTCCACAACACAAAACTTAAAGTAGAAAATCTCGTGAGCTCCGTTAGCGAAAGAAAATAAAAGAACACTTCAAGGTACTGTAATGAACTCATTATTTATTTATATTGGTGTTATACCTACTTTATTCCAACTTCTCTATGGTTTATAAACTATTTGACTACCCATAGATTCATCAAAATAAGCGAACAACACACGAAAAACAGAATCTGTCAAAAACAGAACAGTCTGTAGTAATCTGTAGCTAGCGCAAGATCTGGAACCCCAAAAATTCTAAAATAAATTGCTGGACCTGTGGAATTTATCTATTAATCATCTTCAAAAATAATTAACTAAATAGCACTTTCCAAATAAAAATGACAGCAGTTCTCGTGAGCGCTAAAGTTTCTTCTTTTTTTACAGCAAGTGTAACAAGACTTTCCCCAAGTCTTCCCAACAGTTCTACTTGGCACAAACACTAATTAAACACAAAAAACACAACCAAAACAGAGGCTAGATAAATTATTTATTACTGAACAGGAGAAAAAATCAAGGAATAAAAATAAAATTGGGTTGCCTCCCAACAAGCGCTATCGTTTAACGCCCCTAGCTAGGCATAACAAGCAAGGATAGATCTAGGTATGGCCATCTTTGGTATTAGGAAAGAAAAGAGCAAGCTTGCTATCTATATAATTAATCATTCTATTTTGATAAAGCACATGGCTATTAATGGTAGAAGAAAGATTGAGTATGTTACGGAAATTTGTATCTAGGCTAGCCTTTATCTCTTTAACAGATTTGTTTTGGTAAGAGAGCAAAAGAGATGTAGATTCAACTTTCTCATTCATGGGGTGCCCAAATATAGTTATCATTTTTTCATTAGTGTCTACGACATCCCCTTCAAGAAAACCTTCTTCAAATATAGAATCTAATACATGCTTAAAAGAAGAATGCAGGGCAATATAAAATCTTTTTAAGTAAACTTCAATTTGATATTGAGGAACATAGCTGGCCCTGATCCTTAATAGTCTATACCAAGCATCTTTCAAAGATTCATGAAGTACATAACGAAAAATTCCAGAATCATCTTCATCAAAATTATTAAGACTCTCATTGATAACTCCGGTAGGTTTTTCCATAGTATCCTTATTTATGAGCTTAGCGAGAATAGAAGGGTTGTCCAAAGTACTAAAACTCTGGAGAGAACCCCCAACCTTTTTTGATTCAGATCTGGTGGAAGAAAGGCGAGCGAAAAGAGAGGGAGGATAGAGAGAGAGAGGGCGAGTAAAATGGCAAGGGTGAAGTGGGGGAGAGGAAAACGAGAGGCAAATGGCAAATAATGTAATGCGGGAGATAAGGGTATGTGATGGGTACTTAGTGTCGTGGAATTGTCACGGCAGATGTCCTTAGTGTCAGGACTTAGTCGCGAGGCCAACGCATCTATGTGGTAGCTTGAGAGGGGTTGAGCGGGACGAGACACGTGATGTTTTACCCAGGTTTGGCCCCTCACGGTGGAGGTAGAAGCCTACATCCTGCTTCATTGATATTGATGATGATGATCACGGTTACAAGAGTGCTCTATCTTGAGAGCTATTGTCTAAACCTAACTTGTCCAACTCGTGGAACTTGTCCCCCCTTTGGGGAGCCCTGCCCCTCCTTATATATGTTGGAGGGGCAGGTTACATGTAGAGTCCTATTAGGATTAGGACTAGTCTATC
This sequence comes from Triticum dicoccoides, assembly GCF_002162155.2. Taxonomy (NCBI): domain Eukaryota; kingdom Viridiplantae; phylum Streptophyta; class Magnoliopsida; order Poales; family Poaceae; genus Triticum; species Triticum dicoccoides. The sequence goes on from NC_041392.1 coordinate 395,389,774, forward strand.
TCTAATACAAATCGGATATAAGTCCAGGTCTTAACTCCTTGTAGGACAAATATTCCTCATTCCTTTCCTCTTAAACCGGCCCACCGTTAAACGTGAACCAGCCTTCTGGGCCTTGGGACTTGTCATCCATCTGTCCCGCACGCCGGATCACCAGTGAGTCATAATGACCAGGTGGCTTTCTTGTAAACCGCCAGGTCAGGGCGGGTCGCCAGTAACTCGCCAAGTATCAGCGGGGTCTTCAGATAAACCGCCAAGTCCGGCCGGGTTAACCTCTGGCCGGTTTACACTGCGGGGTATATCCCCGACATTAGCCCCCAAGTTTAGCTTGGATTTATTCATGGTAAACTTATGCTGCAAAATAAACACAAGAACAAATTTGACAGGTTATGCTCCGGGTTAAGAATTTTTGTAAACCGGTACCTGATCATCCTTAAGTCCTTGTTATTTCCTCCTTCTGGGAAATCTGGGTCAACAGACCAGCTTCATAATCAATTTGCCGACATTGGCTTGTCACCAAGAAATATTGTGAAGAATAACTCCGTTGATTCAGCTCCGCCGGTTTAAGAAATATGGGTCTGAAAATACTTATCTGATATTCAGTCAATTTGAAGATGTAAAACTTGTCGGTTTAATATTACCAAAATGGCCGGTTTATAAATATTGATGGCACCTGGTCATAATTGTTGTCAACACCGGGTTATGTAATTGATCTTCCTGATTTGCTCAAAACTGATAAAGTGAAGATATTCCTCCTTTATATGCATAATACCTGTAGCCCCCAAGTCTTAAGAGGAGAACATAGTGATAACTTAAGACTTGCTCCAATAAGTGTTTCAATCTTGAAGAAATCCGGTTTGTTCATCTCAAAACTGAATACTCCATATATGTAGCCCCCAAGTGCCGGGTTGTCATGTTTACAGCAACCTGGGACTTGTAATTGCTTGATGCTCATAAAAATTTCAACCAGTGTAGCCCCCAAGGGCCGGGTCATTATGCAATAATGAGCAGGGACTTTGTAAATATAATCTTATAAACTTTGAACAGCAACGTGTAGCCCCCAAGGGTCGGCTCAGTAAGATAATATTGAGTCGGGACTTGATATATACTTCAATGAAAATAACATCTTATAATGTAGCATCCATCATAGGGCTTGAACCCACGTCCACAAGGTTAAGAGCTTTGTGCTTTACCAACTGAACAATGGATCCTTCAATATTATGGACGAAAACTTATGTACCTTGAATTGTTGACAGGAGCAATTGGTAGCCCCCAAGTGTCATGATGCCTGCTTGCAGCGACATGAGACTTGCATGTAATCTCGATTTGAATAATGTAGCCCCCAAGTGCCGGGTTGTAAGCCTGCAGCGACTCGGGACTATTCCTTCCATTGTAGAATAAATCATATCCTTTGATAAAATAATAGATATTGCACTAAAGCGACTTTAAAAACTCAATAATACCGGTTATTAATAACCATAAAAATCCAGCCATGTTGGCTATTCAAGATAATATAATCCAATGATTTATAAGCGCATGATTCCAATGGGCAATCCAAATATATATACTGGCGACTTATAGTCCAAAGCCAGGCCGGTTTAACAAACCTGTTTCTGCATACAACAAGTTTAAAGTGTCCTGGCGGTTTACTGCCGGACGGGTCATAATGCCCAACATATAACCCGGGTTTATAACCAAGGCTGCCCTTAAGAATAATCAAATATGAAATAGATCATACCTGTGACATTGAATCACATTGTTGGTTTTACCAACTTTTTGTAGTAAAGGTGATAACCCCAATCTTGAGTACTGATAACTCCTTCCATATTGTGCCGGTTTATGATAAAACCGTGCCGGGTTGTGATAAACACCGGATTAACCATATATAATACTGGTGACTTGTAGTCAAACCAGACCGGGCTGATAGTCACCGGATTATAACTTGATCGTGTACTGACAACTTGTAGTTGAAAGCCGAGCCGGGTTGATAAACACCGGTTTACTCCATAATAGGATGGTAACAGAAAATCAAACCGGGCAGATAGTCTCCGGATTAAGATTTGACTGTGTTCCACCAATTTGCAATTGACAGTCGAACCGGATTAACAATGTCGGTTTTAAAAAAACGCAACAAAAATAAAAGAAACAATTATCAAGGAAAATATTGAAGCAAAGGCAATGATAAAACCATTTCCAAAAAGAGGCTTATTTGAGCTGATCAGATGGCGTTACCATGGTCGGACACGACCAAGCTCCCGATAGGTGTAGCTATGGTTCAAGTCAGCCAGGTCCCCAAATGAAACCGTGGCATTTATGCCGATCAAGTGGCATGGCAATGGTTCAGATTCGACCAAGCCCCCAAGTGATTCTGTGGCCTTAGGCCGATCAAGAGGCATGACTGGTTCAGACGTGACCAAGTCCCCAAGTGATCTGGTGGCTCTCGCCCATCAAGAGGCGTGACTATGGTTCAGACGTGACCACAAGTCCCCAAGTGATGTTGTGGCTTTACGCCTATCAAAAGGTGTTGCTATGGTTTGGATACGACCAAGCCCCCAAGTGATCAATAATATGATAAGCCAATAAGGCAGGATATCCATGTTTGAACTGCGCATCATGGCAGCAGGTCCTCTTTGGCACCCTTTAACTTTTTGCAAGAGAAAAATTCTTCTTGAACCGGGATTTCTTAAACCGGATATTGAGAGCTTCAAAGATTTGTGGGAGACATCTTCCCCTTGAGCCGGATATTAATGCGGAATCCTTCTTTTTAAGCCGGAAATTTTCCGACGGCCTTTAAATTTGCACCAATATGGCGGTTTAGGGTCCTGCATTAAACAATTTTGCAAACCAGAGTAATTGCTCTTTTAAAGAAGGCAATATAAAATATATTGGATGGGTTTCACCTGATATATCATGCCAGGGGTTATCCACCGTGGAGTTGATGATCACCGTGGTGAAACTGAAAACAATCACGGCCGAGTCGGCCGCAGGTGCTGACAGATATTTCGGCTGCAGCGTTTTAAACCGGTGTGGACGGGAGAGCCAGTCGTGGCGTTGTAAACCGGTGCGGTCGCGAGAGATGTCCACGACGCTGTAAGCCGGTGCGGTTGTTCGTTGAATAACGACGACCACCTGGGCCGAAAGATGTTGGCGTGCCTCCATCTCCGCGGTATAATATCACTTTTTGTCGCCCTGCATAAACAATATTGCAGACCAAGGCAAAGATAAACTTGTTTTTTGACAAAAATAACATGTGCTAATAAATCAAATTTGGATGGATATCACCTAATTTGTTTGGACGATGGATGAGTCAGCCGTGGCATTGTAAGCCGGTGCGGACGCGTAAACCGCCATGAGGGCAGATGGATGAGTCGTCCATGGCATTTGTAAAGTGGCGTGGGTGGCGATTCAAACATGATGTTGTTTAACCGGTGTAGATGCACGAATCGGTGGCAGGTGCGGACGGATGTAATCTGAACATTGGGGCGGCGACTTGCACGTATATCCGTCGAGCATCCTAGCACGGACAAACACCAATGCAAAAAGTGATGTTGATGCGCCCCCTTAGGCGACACCTTTTCGTAACGGTCCTGCAAAAATATTACAAGACCAAGTAATTGTTCTTTGATAAAAACAATATGTTTAATAAAATAAACTTTAGATGGATACCACCTGACTCGTCCGGACAGCAAATGAGTCGGCTACGGCATGAGCCAGTGCGGACAGGGAAGTCGGCACCAATATTGTAAACCGGCACAGACGGGAGAATCGGCCGTGACACTGTAGGCCGGCGCAAACACGCGAGTCATCCGCAGGTGCGGACAGATGTAAACCGAACAGTGGGGGCGGCGACTCTCAGGAGTGCACTGCTGCTGCGACGGATCCTGCCGCCACTGATTCTTACTCCCACGCCGTAGGTCCACTGTGGTGGCGTGCTAGTTTGACTTTCCATTGACCAGAAAACAAGCTGACGCGCACATGAGCTGGAGCCAAGACGAACGTGGTATATGTGCATGAAACAATGCACACTTTTGAGAGCCCACGTGATCACCAAGTAGTACTTGTGGTTGATGAAATTATCTTTGGCCTTTACCCAACGTGTTGTAGCACCAGCAACTTATGATTTGATGCCTCGGAGTTTTAAATCAGCAAACAGTGCACCGTAGTAGAATTTGACTGTCTCGGTGATTTGACAACTGACCAAGACACAGCACAGGTAATCCTGATGGTTTGATTGCATAGGAAACCGAATTGGGGCTGACCTCTGCTGCCGTGTATGAGTTGAATCAGCAGAAGAAATACTTTTCGGTCTCGATAACGTCTGACAAGGCAGAAAAACAATCTTGCTTCGGATTGATGGATCACCAGGTTTACGGCGCCGGTGGCTCACAGAACGCTCCAACCCTAGTTTTCCCGAACTCAGATCCCGTATCTGCCAACTACAAAATTAGTTACAATCTCAATTCACAGAATGATGGATGTGCCGGCTCTACCCAAGGTTGTCCGGCGGCAGGCTTTCTTCTACGATTGTTCCGTGCTGACTCTTTTCATCAGATCAATTGCGAGCTTCTCAAACCCTAAAAAAGATCCCTTCAAAACTCAACACCACCGTGCACAGGCCCCACGGTGGGCGCCAACTGACGTGGAATTGTCACGGCAGATGTCCTTAGTGTCAGGACTTAGTCGCGAGGCCAACGCATCTATGTGGTAGCTTGAGAGGGGTTGAGCGGGATGAGACACGCGATGTTTTACCCAGGTTCGGCCCCTCACGGTGGAGGTAAAAGCCTACATCCTGCTTCATTGATATTGATGATGATGATCACGGTTACAAGAGTGCTCTATCTTGAGAGCTATTGTCTAAACCTAACTTGTCCAACTCGTGGAACTTGTCCCCCTTTGGGGAGGCCTGCCCCTCCTTATATATGTTGGAGGGGCGGGTTACATGTAGAGTCCTATTAGGATTAGGACTAGTCTATCTCTAATACAAATCAGATATAAGTCCAGGTCTTAACTCCTTGTAGGACAAATATTCCTCATGCCTTTCCTCTTAAACCGGCCCACCGTTAAACGTGAACCGGCCTTTTGGGCCTTGGGCCTTGTCATCCATCTGTCCCGCACGCCAGATCACCAGTGAGTCATAATGACCAGGTGGGTTGCTTGCAAACTGCCAGGTCAGGGCGGGTCGCCAGTAACTCACCAAGTATCAGCGGGGTCTTCAGATAAACCGCCAAGTCCGGCCGGGTTAACCTCCGGCCGGTTTACACCGTGGGGTATATCCCCGACACTTAGTATGTTGACTTTTGCGTAGACCTCCCTGACAACGGCGCCAGAAATCCTTCTTGCTACCTCTTGAGCACTGCGTTGGTTTTCCCCGAAGAGGAAGGGATGATGCAGCAAAGTAGCATAAGTATCTCCCGCAGTTTTTGAGAACCAATGTATCAATCCAGTAGGAGGCTACGCGCGAGTCCCTCGTACCTGCACAAAACAAATAAATCCTCACAACCAACACGAATAGAAGTTGTCAATCCCTACACGGCCACTTATGAGAGTGAGATATGATAGATATGATAAGATAATATTTTTGGTATTTTTGTGATAAAGATGCAAAGTAAAATAAAGGCAAAGTAAAAAAGCAAAGGAAATAACTAAGTAGTAGGAGATTAATATGATAAAGATAGACCCAGGGGCCATAGGATTCACTAGTGGCTTCTCTCAAGAGCATAAGTATTCTGCGGTGGGTGAACAAATTACTGTTGAGCAATTAACAGAATTGAGCATAGTTATGAGAATATCTAGGTATGATCATGTATATAGGCATCACGTCCGAGACAAGTAGACCGACTCCTGCCTGCATCTACTACTATTACTCCACTCATCGACTGCTATCCAGCATGCATCTAGAGTATTAAGTTAAAAACAGAGTAACGCCTTAAGAAAGATAACATGATGTAGAGGGATAGACTCATGTCATATGATGAAAACCCCATCTTGTTATCCTCGATGGCAACAATACAATACGTGCCTTGCTGCCCCTACTGTCACTGGGAAAGGACACCGCAAGATTAAACCCAAAGCTAAGCACTTCTCCCATTGCAAGAAAGATCAATCTAGTAGGCCAAACCAAACTGATAATTCGAAGAGACTTGCAAAGATAACCAATCATAAATAAAAGAATTCAGAGAAGATTCAAATATTATTCATAGATAGACTTGATCATAAACCCACAATTCATCGGTCTCAACAAACACACTGCAAAAAGAAGATTACATCGAATAGTTCTCCACAAGAGAGGGGGAGAACATTGTATTGAGCTCCAAAAAGGGAGAAGAATCCATCTAGCTAATAACTATGGACCCGTAGGTCTGAGGTAAACTACTCACACTTCATCAGAGAGGCTATGGTGTTGATGTAGAAGCCCTCCGTGATCGATGCCCCCTTCCGACGGAGCTCCGGAACAGGCCCCAAGATGGGATCTCGTGGATACAGAAATTTGCGGCAGTGGAATTAGTTTTTTGGCTCCGTCTCTGATCGTTTGGGGGTATGTAGGTATATATAGGAGGAAGGAGTACGTCGGTGGAGCAACAGGGGGCCCACGAGGGTGGAGGGCACGCCTGGTGGGGGTGGGCGCGCCCCCCTACCTCGTGGCCTCCTCTTTTGTGTCTTGACGTAGGGTCCAAGTCTCCCGGGTCTTGTTTGTTGAGAAAATCATGTTCCCGAAGGTTTCATTCCGTTTGGACTCCGTTTGGTATTCCTTTTCTTCGAAACCCTAAAACAGGCAAAAATAGCAATTCTGGGCTGGGCCTCCGGTTAATAGGTTAGTCCCAAAAATAATATAAAAGTGGATAATAAGGCCCAATAATGTCCAAAACAGTAGATACTATAGCATGGAGCAATCAAAAATTATAGATACGTTGGAGACATATCAGGGAGTTATAGCGCAAGCAGCTGAGCAAGCTGATGAGACTGCGCTTGTTTGACGCTTATATCCTCCTCACTCTGAAAAAGAGAAACAAGCAGACAGATGAGAGGTTTTGCACATATAAGTATTAGTGTTGACAATTCATCACATTTCTTATTAGCGAATAAAGTGACACAGTTTAAAATAGCATTAACACAATATGGTATTGTTCAGGTTAAGACATGGCAGGAAATGACATTGTGAAGGAGTTGGCAGCTTCACGACACCACTGGATTATAGATCAAGAACTCATAAGTATCAATGGTTAGTTTGCTGTCAATTTATCCCATTTCACATTGGCAAATAAAGAGGCGGTCTAAATAATAGTAGAATGATATGACATTGTTCATGGTTAAGACATTGCAAAATATGACATTGTGTTGTAGCGGGTAGGTTCACCACACCACTGGATTACGGATCAAGAACAAAAGCATACATGCAGTGCAAAAGAAGATCACTTGCTCTGTATAGTTTAATTTACATGGTATGAAGAAGGAACTTGGTTGTACAACTTAGAACTTAAATTGAGAAGGACAAACTTTTGTTTATGAACTACATAATAAACTTTAAACATGCAATTTGATGCAAACACCAAAAATAAACAGCTGTTGCAGTCATGCCTAACCAAATATACACAACAAAGTTTGAAGGCTTCAGAAGAACAAACTTACATTAGTGGTGAAGACCGGCTCTATAAAGCCCTTGTCCATGTTGATGGGGGGAAATTCAAGAAGTTTACCACATAATCTTCTTCATAAGCATTGCCTTTATTCTACATTTTGTTAAGAGTAAATATAGATGTGATAATATAAGAAAAAATGGAGAATGCTTAAGATAAGATAAAGAGTGATGCTACATAATCCAGTAGCTATAAATGTAAGTACAGGGATACAGGCAAAAGGTACAGCCAACAGCAATGCAGAGCTAAATTTCTTTAGTACCATTGGTGTTATCCAACCTTATGATAAGAGTAAATATATATCTGATGTGTAGAAAATGGAGGGCAGAGGAAAATAAGCTGCAGAGTGATGGTACATGAACAACTAGCTGTCAATATAACTACAGTGATAAAGGACAGCAGGTACTTACAAGAACAATGCAGAGCTAAACTTTTTCATTGGCATTGGATATATTCTACACTAATGTAACCATTCATACAAATCAGATAATTTGGAGCGAACAATTGATAAGCAAGCTATCATGCATACTGTTGTCACATAATGAACCAGGTATGAATGCAAGTACAATGATACAAGACAATAGCTACTAACAAGAGCAAAGCAGCGGGCAGCATATTTGCGATATCATGTCGTCCTTTTCAAGCCGGAATTCTTCTTCGAGCAGATTTCTTACAAAAGAGATCCGTAAGGCACATGCGGAAAAGTAGAAGTTCAAATTGTCATGTGATATCATAGACAGTACCTTATCCTAGGAACGAGACCAGTGCATAACAAGGTTTTTCCATTCAATGTCTTCCAAATTTAGCACTGGAGACTTCACCGGAAATTCGTTTATAAACTTACCATCAAAGTGTGATTTCCTCAGGTAACACCGATACTGCTGCAATGCTTCCTTGAAAAGCGCAAGCAAGCTTTGCTTGTCATGACTATCCAGATTGACCATCGCCTACTTACAACAATCAATGGTGCGCGTCAGTCCTAAACAAACGGTTTTTAACCCCTTTCCGTGACGGCATTTGGAACTGTCGCCAAGTGAGTATGGGCGATAGGGGGCTCCTTCCCACACAACCTAGAAACCATCGGGGATATGCCCTCCTAGCACACACGCTCGGCAAAATGAGGTCGTGTGCGACCGACGAGTGCTCAAATATGGAAATACGTACAGTAGAGCTAAAAAATACAATTATACGGCGAAATTGTTCCCGGTCGCAAGTACATCCCACATAGTCAGTCCCCGCTAAACGTTTCCATACATATGTACATCCCACACAGTCGCTCTAAGGAAAACGTTTCCGTTCACAGGTACATCACACACAATTTTTCCCATTAAATCGTTTACGTTATTGAATATATCACACATGGTCCGTAGAAGAAACTGTGTGGCAAAGGCTGTCCATCACACACAAGTTTTATGTGGTAAATGTTTGTGCAAGGTGGCCTAATGCAAATAGTTTTCAAGAGAAAGTCATCTGTGATTGTTCATTGATCCAACACAGTTTATTCCTAGAAACTGTGTGTGTTGCCTGAGGTCATCACCCACGGTATTTTTTTCAACAACCGTTTGGAATAGCAAAACCCAACTAGCAGGCTAATTCACCATTAGCAGGCTAATTATCCGATTATTCATAATCCATTTATTAATCTAATTGACATTTCATATTAAGCACACAATATATTTCATTCCCATATTAAGGAAGCAGAATTTCATAATTGAAATACATCATAGTACAACATGATATAGCTTCGGGACTCAGCTACCCCATTACACAACTGCACCAGTAGCAAGTTCCACATGCAACATGTAGAACCTTTCGAAATTAGCATCATAGACGGTATATAGACAGATGCATCTCATCTGGCAAAGTGCTGAAGCAGAAGGCGAATATTGAGCCTTCATTCATGTTGAAGGTCTTTGCACCTTTAGGCCAGTGCCTGTGGATGATTGACTGTTCGTCCTTCGTCCTCTTTGGGAACACTTCAATATTTAACCATGGGTGGTGTATGAAAACCTTCCTCGCCTCCTGATCATATAGGTGGTTTGAGAGGTAATCATCAGTGAACTGCTTTGGAAAGGCTGGAAAACAAGGATGTGCATAAATATCTTCTCTATATTGGAAATGGGGCAAAGGAATAAAAAAGGCAAGGTATAATAGTTAGTACCATCTTGTAGTGAACTGATGTCTTCTTCATTGTGCAGACAAAGATCTTGTTGTTTTTTGTCACTAATTTCTTTATCCTAACAATCTTTCTGAGTTTCTTGATTTGATTGATATTCATGGACAACTCATTTCCCCATATGCAAAAGGGTCGAACAGTGGGTCAAAACCTCTGACAGCAGGACCTACATGTGCAAGACCAAATTGTTAAAAACCAAAATATTAGAATGGTTCCTGCAATTGCACAATAATGTGCTATTAGAGAACGGACCATGCATGTGCTAACCTTGATTGTAAACCTCAGTGCTTCCCATTGTTTCCCTGCAACACATATAAGGTAGTTAGTCATCAGGTTAAGTAAGGATTCGCATGCTATCAGTAAAATATGTTGATGAAAAATAAGCACATTGCAGATTCATCAGATTAATTCAAGCCACACGAAAAACCCATTTACCCAAACCAAGCATGATTAATAACTAGGAAATACAACACTTGTATATGTTTCTCATGTATTAAGTGCAGCCAAATTCGATTTATTCCTCACATGCACAACAATACAAAATTCTACCCACGACAATTGGACATTGCATTGCAGAATTGAACCAAGCAGTTAACTGAACACCACAACAAATGAACCAAACATTAACTGAGCACCACATTACACAATATAACATACTCCTAATAGAAGATCAGACGGTTAACCAAACAGTTAACTATAGCCAATTGTAGCAATTGTATTTGTTTCGCGTGTATTTACTACAACCAAATTCAATTTATTCCTCACATGGTATACAATAACAGAATGCACCCACAACTATTGAACATCGCATTACAGAATTGAACCAAACAGTTAACTAAACACCACAACACAAATGAACCAAACATTAACTGAGCACCACATTGCACAATGTATAACAAAACCAAGCATGCTTGACAACTTGGAAATATAGCAATTGTATTCGTTTCTCATGTATTTTCTAAAGATAATTTGATTTATTTCTCACATGGAAGACAATACAAAATCGCAGCCTGAAGAATTGAACATCACATCTACAGAATTGAACAAAACAGTAAAATGAAGACGACAACTAATTAACAAAACAATTAATAAGCGAGCACCACACTGCACGACATATAGAACATATACACTAGAGTAACAGATTGCATGGTAAAATTAGATAGCACAATTCACTAGAATTTGTGAAGGAAAGGCAGGAGCAGCACACGCGACGGATAAACCGAGCATGCTTAACTGGCGTAGCTCGCAAATGGCAAGGTGCTCCTCCAAGATCTGGGGGCCGGCATGAATGGCAGCCATCGCGACCTCATTCATGCGTGCGGCCATGATTTGCTTATCCGCTGCCAAATGCTCCATGAGATCCTGGCTATACTGTGTGCACCATGGCTTAGGGTGGTGCTTATTTGGTGGAGGGGTCGGTGATTTGAGTGGAAGGTGTCGCGCTCGCACCGGCGGTCGGGGCATGTGGGATGTGGAAGGAGGAGGAGGATGGGGGACGGGTGTGGATTACCTGCCTGAATAGACGAGGCCAAGCAGCGGGAAGGAGGGTCACCAACGAGGAGGCGGCGCTGCAAGCAAGGAGTGAAGGTTTCAACTTGGAAAGGAAGGCAGAAAGAGGGGAAATGTGGCTTTTGGTAAGGGGGAGGGGGCGGGGAGGTAGATATTTCCATAGAAGCCAAAAATTTGGGATTGCTTCAGCCAAAAAACTGGCACGCAAAGTGTCATCAGACACGGTCCCTTATTCAGAACTGTGTACGATATGTGGACATCACAAATGATTCAGATAGCTTCACCCGTGTGTGATGAGTTTGAACGTCAAAAGCTTTGGTTCAAATTTCCATGGTTCCAGTGGTCATCCACGTCATTGCATAACTTGGGTACACAAAGGAGACTACAGCACACCCACACTTCTTAATCGAGCAAGTTCAACAATTAAACAGAGCTAGCTGACCTAAACATTACTCTAACAAATTAAAGACCGACGCTCTTAATTAAACAAAACAAAGAGTACTACTATGGCTGGTGCTCGTCGATCTCCGCCGCCGCCTCCATGTCCAGCTCGCGCCCGACGGTCTCCTGGGGAAGGGGATCCATGGCATCCATCGCACCATACTCGGCAAGAATCTCGCCATCTGCGTCTGCCATATCTTTGGAAAAGGCCGCCACGAGCTGGGCAGACGCGATCTAGGCTTGGACAGGCTCCGTCGTTGCAAGGTATGCGGCAGAGGAACAGACGGGTGCTCGAATGCTCTCGGCGATTGCCAGCTCTTCGACTGTGGGTTGCCGACTGTTGTCGGGCAAGCTTCGTTCGATTTGTGCGGTAACCGCTAGGAGCTGGGTGTGGGAGGCCTCGACATGGTCGTGGGTGGCCTCTATCAGGGCTAAGGCCGCCGCTGCGGAACGGACAGCTGTTGTGCCGCTCTCGCCAGTTGCTATCCCTGAGGCAGATGTTGTTGCCATCACCTGAGAAGCAATAGTGGCCGTTTGGGATGTCTTTGTCGCCCGGTCACAGATTACGGCCACGCTCATGCACCTTATTAGCACGCATATGGCGGCTGCGGCCGAGCTCTCACTGGAGTGGGCCACCGAAGTTGCCCTCACGATGCGGGTCCACGTGCCCATCTTTCACCAGCGACGATTGAACAGTGAAATGATATTTGGGGAGAGATCTAGTGTGCTTGAGACGCCGGCTATGGACTCTAGCCGACGCAACTTCTCGCGTAAGCCATAGGCGTACTATACACCGACAGTGCTCCAGGATATTTTGTGTTGCATCTCACACGGTTGCTGATAATAAACTGTGTGCGATCTACTTGATTTTTCATCTTGATTTGAATTACATAATGGGGTCACAGCGGCAATGGACGGTGTTTGAATTGCTAGACCTTTTATCTGGAGTGAACATGCAACTATATGTGTGTCGTAAAAGAATTGGAATTATTCGGGGTTCGTTTGAACATTTTATACATTAAATTGGTTTTCTAGCCATTTAAGGTGCACAATTCAAAATTAAACTACATGTGCATGCTCCAGTGCATATAAATTGGTTGAAAAATCAAATCTGTGTCCTTGGGTGCATGCTTAGGTCCCATGCAAGAAATGGGAGTGAATTTCAAACACCAGGGCATCGTTGATTGCCGGCAAAACATTGAGATGCCTGGTTTTTAAATTCTAGTAAATCCAAAACCCATCTGAAATTCATGAAACTTGGCATGCTATCATGGAGTGGCATCAACATGTCGTGGTAAAAAAATTGTCCCACTTGGGGCAGGTTTGGGTATATGCTTCTCACGAACCAGAGCTTCTCACAACAAGCATGATGGTTTTCGGTAGGGAACGTCCCACCTTTGGTGACAAAACGATACCCATTGCCTCTTATTGCTTTCAATTTTTTTTCTCACGTCAACATAGAACAACATGAGTGTTGTGTGAATTTTTTTGATTTTTCAGGGTTCATTTGAACATTTTATACATTAAATTGGTTTTCTAGCCATTTCAGGTGCACAATTCAAAATTAAACTACATGCACATGCTCCGGTGCATGTAAATTGGTTGAAAAATCAAATCTGTGTCCTAGGGTGCATGCTTAGGTCCCATGCAAGAAATGGGAATGAATTTCAAACACTAGGGCACCGTTGATTGCCGGCAAAACATTGAGATGCCTGGTTTTTAAATTCTAGTAAATCCAAAACTCGTCTGAAATTCATGAAACTTGGCATGCTATCATGGAGCGGCATCAACATGCCATGGTAAACATGTTGTCCCATTTGCGGCAGGTTTGGGGATATTCTTCTCACAAATCGGAGCTTCTCACAACAAGCATGATGGTTTTCGATAGGGAACATCCCACCTTTGGGGACGAAACGATATCCATTGCATGTTATTGCTTTCAATTTTTTTCTCGTGTCAACATAGAACAACAGGAGTGTTGTGTGAATATTTGTGATTTTTCAGGGTTCATTTGGACATTTTTATGCATTAACTGAGTTTTCAATGCATTTATGTGCATAATTCAAATTTGAACTACATGCACATGCTCCTGTGGATATAAATTGGTTGAAAAATCAAATATGTGTCCTTGGGTGCATGCTTAGGTCCCATGCAAGAAATGGGAATGAATTTCAAACACCAGGGGACCCTTGATTGCCGGCAAAACATTGAGATGCCTGGTTTTTAAATTCTAGTAAATCCAAAACCCGTCTGAAATTCATGAAACTTGGCATGCTATCATGGAGCGGCATCAACATGTCGTGGTAAAAAAAATTGTCACATTTGGGGCATGTTTGGGTATATGCTTCCCACAACAAGCATGATGGTTTTCGGTAGGGAACGTCCCACCTTTGGAGACGAAACGATATACATTGCCTCTTATTGCTTTCAAATTTTTCTTGTGTCAACACAGAACAAAAGGAGTGTTGTGTGATTTTTTGTGATTTTTCGGGGTTCGTTTGGACATTTTTATTCATTAACTGAGTTTCCAATGCATTTATGTGCATAATTCAAATTTGAACGACATGCACATGCTCCAGTGCATATAAATTGGTTGAAAAATCAAATATGTGTCCTTGGGTGCATGCTTAGGTCCCATGCAAGAAATGGGAAAGAATTTCAAACACCAGGGCACCGTTGATTTCCGGCAAAACATTGATATGCTAGGTTTGTAAATTCTAGTAAATCCAAAACCCATCTGAAATTCATGAAACTTGGCATGCTAACATGGAGCGGTACTAACATGCCATGGTAATAAATTTGTCCCATTTGGGGCAGGTTTGGGTATATGCTTCTCACAAACCGGAGCTTCTCACAACAAGCATGATGGTTTTCGGTAGGGAACGTCCCACCTTTGGGGACGAAACGATATGCATTGCCTGTTATTGCTTTCAATTTTTTTTTCTCATGTCAACATAGAACAACAGGAGTGTTGTGAGAATTTCTGTGATTTTTGGTGTTCGTTTGGACATTTTTATGCATTAACTGAGTTTTCAATGCATTTATGTGCATAATTCAAATTTGAACTACAAGCACATGCTCCAGTGCATATAAATTGGTTGAAAAATCAAATCTGTGTCCTTGGGTGCATGCTTAGGTCCCATGAAAGAAATGGGAATGAATTTCAAACACCAGGGCACCATTGATTGTCGGCAAAACATTGAGATGCCTGGTTTTTAAATTCTAGTAAATCCAAAACTCGTCTGAAATTCATGAAACTTAGCATGCTATCATGGAGCGGCATCAACAGGTCGTGGTAAAAATTTTGTCCCATTTGGGGCAGGTTTGGGTACATGCTTCTCACAAACCGAAGCTTCTCGTGACAAGTATGATGGTTTTTGGTAGGGAACGTCCCACCTTTGGGGACGAAACGATATCCATTGCCTCTTATTGCTTTCAAAAAATTTATCGTGTCAACATAGAACAACAGGAGTGTTGTGTGAATTTTTGTGAGTTTTTGGGCTTTGTTTGGACATTTTTATGCATTAACTGAGTTTTCAATGCATTTATGTGCATCATTCAAATTTGAACTACATGCACATGCTCCAGTGCATATAAATTGGTTGAAAAATCAAATATGTGTCCTTGGGTGCATTCTTAGGTCCCATGCAAGAAATGGGAATGATTTTCAAACACCAAGGCACCGTTGATTGCGGCAAAACATTGAGATGCCTGGTTTTTAAATTCTACTAAATCCAAAACTCGTTTGAAATTCATGAAACTTGGCATGCTATCATGGAATGGCACCCGACATGATGTGGTATTTTTCATGTCCATTTTGAGAGAAGGCGCACTCGAATAATGACAGCCGATAAAGGCATTTTGAAAAAATAGCTGCCACTTTAATATCTCAAACGCTTGTATAATTCAAACCATGTGCGTTCTCTTAATCATTCACTTGACACCACATGTCTTGGTTTTAATGGCTGTAGGAGGTGCCGTGCGGATAGCTGCTTGACCTTGACTGAATGGGAGGCGTACGAGCGCCGTCCGGTGTGCAGGCTGACCGAGAGGCATGCAAGTTGTCCTCGAATGCGCAGGCTCACCGGGAAGCATGCGAGATGTACGCTGTGCAGGCTCATTGGGAAGCGTGCCCTTTGACTTCCATGGCCGCCTGCCTTGCTCGCATCGTCTCCATTAATGGCGCCCAAGCCGCAGTTTAATTCACTTTTTAAATATAAAACACTCATCGCAAACGTTTTAGTTAGAACACCCATATGCAAACCGACAGCTTCCCCAGGAAGCCAAGTGAAAATGTTTCGAGCAAGATTTCTGCCGCTTTTGATTGCAAACGTTTTAGATAGAACACCCATATGCAAAGTGAGAGCAGCGCAGGATTTGTGCATCCCTTCAACGCAAAGGGTTGTTTTGGATGACCCATGTGCAACCACATACAAACAATTTGGTAAGATTTGTCAATCCTTGTAACACTGCGATTTGTCAAAATATGAAGCTAAAAATCACTAGCAGTATCTAATTTTTGCAACTAAAATTCAGTAATTAAGCATAGATTTCATTCATAGATTAAGCAGTCATTCTTAATTTATAAAAACAGTTCAACTCGACGGCTGAACCGACCAAACTTTTCCCCTATTGTTGCCAACCACGTACTGAAATAGCTAGTTCAACTATATATACTAGCTAATTTTAAGTACGTTGTACAGTTCCACCACATCTATAGTCAGATGAGCTGAACAAAATAGCCTCTAAATACTACTACTACTGCAGAGATGCTTTGTACTACTTCCGGCTTCCTCTCCTCTGCCGAGCGCGCTCAGTAAGAGGCGAAGGAGGAGGAGCCTACCGACGAGCTGGGCAACCGCAATACGATGCCTGCCGCTGTTGCAGCTTCACGACGCTCACCTCGAATGCCCTCTGCCATGCCAGACGACCCCCCTCGAAGCGGTTGTTCTCCTCATAGATCTCTTGATTCCTCGCCTCTGAAGCGGCATGTGCCCCAGCCACGGCGGCGGTAAGGCTCTTTGCGTGCTCGACGAGGCGCCCCTCCTCCTCCCGTAGGAACTCGGTGTAGCACGCAAGGTCGCTGACACACGTGCGGGCATCCACCTCAGCCTCCCACCTTCGGACGGTTGTGGCGGAGCGGGTGATGACCCCGGTGGTCGACGGTGGGCTGGCGGCCACGATGGTCGACGGTGAGCTGGCGGCCAAGACAGCTGCCAACAGGCACCGGCGGCGGAGCGTGTGGTGGGTGTTCCGCGCACATCCAACAGGGACGCCACGCGCACTACACTACTCCAGGGATTGCACTGCCGCTGTGGTGTAGCCTCCCAGCTGGAGCTGTCCTCTGATGACGGCGAAGTGCCTAAGCGACGACGACAGACCGGTGCCATTGGTAATTAAGGGAGAAGCGGACGAGATAAACTACAAGGAGGGAGGGGAAATGCAACACAGAACTCGCCGGCCGTGAGCATTTTTATAGCAGGCCGGTAAGCATTGGGATTTTGGGGGATTTCACCTAGTCGGGCGGGAAGCTTGCATGGGAACCTGCGAGGTTGCGCGGGAGCGGGCTCACCGACGATTCATTGGCGCCACCATTTGGCTAAAAGAACGCCCCTGCATGCTGCGCAAGCTTGCGTTGTATGCCGTCTGCGGCAGCGGGGTGACAAGACGTGCGAGAGGAGGACGAAAGGTCACGTACACATACGGTTAATATAAAAATGTTTGTGATTTAATTACCTACTATACCACCGTCCTGGTTCATAAGTATGATTTAACTAATAAAATACGAATGCATGTCGCCAAAGATTATATAGTTGGATTTGTATTTGAACATAGTTTCCAATTATATAATTTTTAAAATATGCATTAACATTTTGTTGGTTAAATTTGAGGGCAAAGTATGGCATAGAATATAAAGGAGACTATAGACTAGACGGAGGTGGTAGCACATGGCCGCTCTCTACGCAGCGACGCAACTGTCGGCCGGCTTGCAGGCGACCATTTCCTGCCTGTTCAACTGCTCTATGTGTGTGGTTGCTTGCGGTTCAGGCGGCCGCGACGCGCTCTGCTCGCGTCCCTCCGGGTGCTCTGTCCTCATCCCTCCACGCGCGCTACCAGTGTTTGGGGCCGGCACGATCACGCACGTTCGTGTGCAAGCGGTTGCGCCGGGCGCAGCGCGACGATGCAGTTACCCACTGCAAAAGCTGCCATGTGGACGCGCCGAGAATCCATGCCACCCGGCCCCCTTTTATTCCTGCGGCCATTTACCTTCATTTCTCGTCTCACACGACACAATAAGCACACCCACGAGGACACATACAGAGAGGACATCCAGCGGTTCCAATGGCGCTCCCCGTGGCTCCAATGGCGCTCCCAGCGGCCGACGACGAGAACGGCGGGCAATTCACCACGCATCACGTAGTGGACACCCACGTGAGGGGGAAGGCCCTCTTGGTGGTGTACACGAACGATCCGGTCTTGGTGGAGAGCTCCATCCAAACTATGGAGCAGTTCCTTGCCGAGGACAAGTACCAAGTGGTCGACTTTGACCTCGAGTACACCATCGGTCGTGCCGGGCACGATCAGAAGGTTGCCGTCGCCCAATTGTGCGTGCGACATGACGTCCTCGTCTACCACTACCTCCTTGCCACAAGGCCTTGCGAGCCTTTCTCCAGGTTTATCAACAGCTCCGACTACAGTTTCGCTATGGTGGACACCACCAATGATCTAAAAGCGCTCAAGGTTTCGGACTTCCAATGCCCGAATCTTGTCAACATCCAGCACCACTACAAGGTCTGGGGTAGCGACAAAAACAAACTGAACTCCCTGGTTGACCTCGCCTCGGCCATCATCGACCCCTACTACGCGAAGATGAAGGAAGAGAGTAATAAGGACAAGAAGCTTGGCACAGTGCATGGCATGAGATACTGGATGAACAACATGTCAAGTACGCGGCCATGGACGCGTACACAAGCTACGAGATGTACAGGCGGATCGTTGACATGAGGAACTGTCTTCTTCCTGGCCCAAACGAGGGATCGAGCCACATAGTAGTGCCGGGAGCATCACAAGAAGTAGATGACTAGACGATCATTTCTCCTACTTTAGAATGCATGCAATTATTTATTGAGGTGTGTGCGAATGATCTGTATAGTCACTTATGTAATTGGATGTTTATTTCAGTTATATATATACATGTTATTCTACTGTAGACAGAGCAATTCACATAGCTTATTAGCAGCAATCGTCTGTGTTATTATTTGTCTTCGCACACATTTCTGATTACGGACATGTTTGCCGCGTATCAGACACACCTTGATCTGGCTGACCATTTCTTTTGTGTTTCCTAATCACAAACAGTTCATCTGAGTGAACCGTATGCTCTATATCGCACACGCCTTCATCAGGCTGCCCGTTTCTTTTGTTCCGCCTCATCGCAAATAGTTCATTGAGCTGAACTGTATGCCCTGCATCACACACGCAACTAAAATCTGAACCGTGTTTGATATCTCCGCCATCGCAAACGTTTTGCACCTTTTTTGACAGTTCTTTTACACCACCATTTGCGATTATGGCATCGCACACAGTTTCGTCGAAGGGTCTCTGATCGTAGTGTCGCGTTTGGACCATCCTGCAGTAGTGAATGTAATGTAAATCACTGATGTGTTCAATCAGCAGAAAACAGGAAAATAATCACCATGAATAATAGCACTTACACGTAAGTGGGACATGAAGATGTGAAAATGGTGTTTGTCTTCACTACAATCTTCCCACGATGGGAATATATGCACGTAGTCCCTAACAACATTGAAAGCATTGTCTTTTAAACTAGGAATAACTGAAATGTGGTTCTAATCTGCAGGAATTGGTCATCTCTGCAGTTGGGATAGGTCTTCGGACGGTGGAATTGTTGTACTTTTTGCTAGAGTGGGATTTTTCTATGGTACGGCTGGTGCTATAGCAACTGAAATCGGCATACCTTTTGCTAGAGTGCGGGTCCTGTGTGGTGGGGCTAGTGTTATGGCCAGTGAAGTATGGGTACAGTCTGCTGGAGTCGGTCCTACATTTTGTGTCACTGGTTGTAGAGCCAATATAAGTGGGGTGCTGTCTGATTTCTCTAGCACCACCACATTTTTCAAGGACTTTGCTGGTGCTCCTTTAGGTTCGGCAATCACCCTTTTCCTTTTTCATGTCTGATGCACAAGAACAACACTTGAGTGAAAAAAACATGGTATGATGACAAATGGAATATTTATTGATAATGGATGGGCATGGCATCTTGACATATATAATGAGTAAACTAAGCAGATGGCGGTGCAACAAAGTAGAAGAAATGCAAGACACCTTATGCCAGATACGCGCAATCAATAAAACCTTGCCAAATTGGAACAGGCACCTTGATGAGTGAATAGGATAGGTCATCTGCCTTTGACTCCTCGAGGTCAGAATAGTTATTAGGATCATATTCTGAATAAGAATCTGCAGGTGGGGAGCGTATGCGTTTCATTGCATCCAGAATGGCACTCAATGCCTTGGTGCCAATTTTGTAAGTCATTGCAATGTTCCACAATATTCTTCTGATGCGCGGATTCTGATATTCATTGTGATTACGTATAATATTTGAGAAGCATGAAAACATAAATAGTAGTGAGATTATGTTTGTAATGCAGAGGATATTCTAATATAGGGGCTCCCTGTAAACCCTTGTGTGCTATCATTGGATTCTAATGAGAGAACCCATGTGTGTTGTAATATGGTGTGTGCATTAATATAATCTGGCACAAGTACACAAAAAGTAGGCTCCAGAAGTAAGGATAGTTGGCAAATGATAGGTTCATAATATATATTGTATAGAGAGTTTCTTGCCAAACCATGATAACAAGAGCACACAGCAACTAGGCAGATCCTAGTGTACATAAAAGGGGTACACCATAACTAGCATATATAAATCAGGAAAGTGGAACTGGCTGGAAAATACGGTGTTGTATTGTTGCTACTAATTGAAAGCCTATCGATCACGTACAGGCCAGCTCTATCAGCTCTTGACTCTAGATGTCCCTGCTCCCCTTCCTAACAAGAAACATATTGTACGTACTAAATACAGAATAACAAAAGAGGAACATGTTAAAGAATAGAAGAGGAAGCATATTCTTGAGGTTCCGCTTCTTTGCATACAATGTTGGTTGCCCACTCATGATGAATCACAGCACCCAAAGAAGTGCAATTCCATGTTGTCTCTCTATATGTGGCCACATGCATTTGGAAAATCAATTGGGAGCATTAGCTAACCAATTAAATGTGTGTCTGTTAACTAATATCAGTATCATATCACAATTCATATTTGAAGAACTAAGCTTTGGACTTATGATTGTTGTGTTGTTTAGCTTCAAGAGTGGACTTGTAACATCCCAAATTTCCAATTTGGAATGTTATACATCGATCATTCTTGCATATAATATTTTATTGCATTTCGTCTTGTGATCCTCAAAATCCTAAGCAACTCAAGGACCCTCGGAGAGAGTTGGGGATTTCCCCGGTTTTCAAATTTAATTTTATCAAATTTTGAAAACGAGGATTTTGGTTTTAATTATTTTTCTCTCCGAAAATATTTCATATGAAAATATATGAGAGGAGATAATATGACTTCTCCAAAATAAATGAAATATTGGAGGAAAAATATTAAAATCAATTTTTGCTTTTATTTGGATTTTATTGCAATTTCGTTTGCATTAGAAAAATTGCACGTTTTTCAAAATTGCATTTTAGGGCCAAGAAAATGTTCATCTCGTTCTAAATATTTTATTTAGATGGGGAAAATTTGTTTTGGAATTTTTAGAATTTTATTTTATTTTCTAGGATTTTTCTGAGTTTCGGCGGAATTATTAAAAAAACGCGCCAAGGCCTAGCTGGGCCGAAGCCCAACCGCCGGCCCACCTCCCCGCCGCCGTCTCCCGCGCGGAGACCGCGCCGCCGCCGCCGCTGAATCAGACACGAGTCTGAGCCGGACTCCTCCGCCGCCGCCTTGCCCCTCCCCCAAGGCACCACCCCCCTCTTTATATACCCACCCCGCCCCCGCCACCACCGCCACCACCACCCGCCGCGCCGCCCCGCCCGCTGCCGCGCCTCGCCGCTGCCGCGCCTCGCCCTGTCGTCGCCGCTGCGTCTCGCTGGACCGACGAGGAAGCCACCGGTTTTTTTAAAGAAAACTAATCCAGTTTTTTTAAAAGAAAACCCTAGTTCATTTTTTTTCTTCGGTTCGCCGATTTTTCCCGGTTTTTCTTTTTAGCGGACGTTCGCCCATACGTTCGTTTTAACGAACGGTTTTCGCTCATTAGTTACAGACAACGAATGCTCGTTCGTTAGCCTGTTCGTCAGTTTTCTTTTATTGGATTAATCCGCGATTATTTCTGATCCGATTTTCGTTCTAGTTTATCTTTTCGCTCGTTAGTCGGAATCAGGCGATTCAAGCGCCTAGATCTTCGTCTCGAGACCCTCTTTCCGCTTAACCAACTTGCACAAGCTTTTGCTGCTGTAAAATTTGACCTAGTTCCAAATTAGTAAATGGATCTTGTTTCTTTCGCCGTTTGAGTTTCGTTGCTCCGTTCGATTTGATTCTTTTTGCAAACCAGAGTTCTTAAGTTGAACTTTCTGGTTAAATCCTTTTATTTGAGTTTTACCCGTGTTTCTTAGCTTGATTGCTTATATATGCTATTGTTTGTTTGCGATAGAATTCCTAGAGTGCAAAGCGTGTTATTTGGAGTCTCTAGGTTACGCGGATCGTCAACAAGGCAAGTAACACTTTGATCATACCCCTTTATCACCCAGTTTTTATGCATTAGTTCCAATCCTCAAACATTGCATGGTTAGGATGTCATTAACATGTGGGTTGGGAAGTAGTTGATGAGATAGAACCTATTACCCTGTTATATTCAAACCCTTGGGAGTTACTTCTACGCGTTGCTTATATTGCTATGCTATGCTCGTAGACGTGGTTTGGGTGAGTGAAATCCATGACAGATGTGAGATTGTTAATTAATGGTTCAACTTAAGGTGGAAACTTAAATATACATCTGGGTGGATTGAGGCACCTAGAGTACCCAGTGTTGCCTGTATTTTTGGAAATCCCGGAGTACCTGTGTGATCTTCCTATGGACCGCCACCCAGGCTCAAAGGGAACTGAGATTATTCATGCTCGAAAATTCCGTGTGCAGCCACAAGCTATTATGGGTTCTAGCATAGTTGAGTAAGTTACATGAAGCTCTTGAAGAGGTGGATCCGCAGGTAGTGGGATTGTAGGTTTGGTATGGTCTGCCCGGAGTAGAGAGTTAATGTTTCTGAAAGACTGTGTCTCGGTCATTCGTTTCTCAAACACCATGTAGTGCGAGAAATCCAACAAAGGAGATCGAGTCTTGTGGGGAAAAGTGCGCAAACCTCTGCAGAGTGTAAAATCTAAGCATGGTTAGCCGTGTCCCCGGTTATGGACAAATCTTGAGTATCTAGTACTTGGAGTATCTTATGTATCTCATCACTCTAACTTAGTATCATTGGGTTGATAATTACCTTAATTGGGATTGAGTTGGAGGAACCTTCTCAATGATGTTTCAACTACCATGATAGTTAAAATAAATTCTATTCCTTTGTTGTAGGGAAAAATTGGCTTTTCGCAAAAAATATAACCATAGAGCTTTCCACCAGCCAAATATGCATGTAGTGATAGCATTATTCTGTTCTTGCTCTACTGTGTTATTTTGCAAGCATATTCCATGTGCTGACCCGTTTCGGCTGCAACGTATTATGTTGGAGACTTTTCAAACGAGGAGTAAGGTTCGTTAGGTCGTTGCCGTGCAGCTTAGCTATGCCGTTGGAGTTGATGGACTCACTTTATCTTCCAAGCCTTCCGCTGTTATCGTATTAGATGGCCTTAAGCCATATTTATTGTAATAAGTTCTCTTTGGAGACATTCGATGTAATAAGTGTGTGATTGCTACTCTGTTATAAATCCTCGAGTACCGTGTGTGTCAGCATTACCGATCCAGGGATGACACTGAAGCACAGAGACTTGACCGTTTGAGGTCGGGTCGCTACAAGATGGTATCAGAGCACATGCTCAGTGTAGGACACGACCACTAAGCTACAGCCATAGATCACTATTCTCTTCTCATTTCTGACTACTCTCCATTTTCTACTCTTTAGGATGGCGGATGCAAGGAACAAGTTTGCACAACCGGAGGAAGAATCACCTTTTGGATGACACCTGAAGGAAGTCACTAGGTACCTGAACATAGGAATACCAAGCTTCACCGAGACTTACAACGCCACTTTACCAGAAGAGGAGTGATGGATGATTCAAGTTCAAGTTCCAGGAAGGGCCTTCGCGCCAGCCACTAAACCCATAGAGTTTTCCTTCGATCCACCAACCTGGAGTCTAGGAAAGAGTATGGCAGCTCACATCACCATGGGACGCATTGGAGAAGTTTATCAAAAGGAGCTTAAAGACACTACCTACCAGATCTTTGGGCGCCGAGATGAGCAATGGGAGATGATCAGCACAAGGATGGATAGATCAATTGCAGGTTTTATCCAGGAACTAAACTAGCACATTTGACGCCAAGAGAATCAGATGTGAGCAGGCATGATAGATCTGAAGAAGGCAATGACTAGGATCACGAAACTGGAGGAAGAACTCAAGGCTACACGTGAAGATTATGAAGAGGAAATCATTGTACTAGTGGAGAAGAATGACGACCTGATTAATAAGATCGGGATATTCATGGGAGACCCCACACTAGTAGAAGAATACGAAGAACCCAGGGGGATTCGCCCGGAGAACTACATCATCATCGACGGCACCGACTCGGACCTGAGCGATGATGACTTTGAAGACGAAGCTGGAGCAGATATCATGGAGTCTGCAACCGAGGAATATTTTTAGTAGACCACCACATCAGTAGTAGTATTCCACCATGTAAATAGTATAGTCCGAGCACTTTTACGACAGTTAGATCGATTGTATGCCTTGCTTGATTGATTGAGTGAAATGTTTGTGTTTGTCTCGTGTGCATATGGGTAGTGCTTTCTCATTAGACCTCATTCTATTCTAATCTCTTCCCTCTAAACCCATCAGATGCCTCCGAGACGTGACCCCGGATTTGCATTCCCACTGGAGCTCACTCAGTTGATCCAGCAGCAGAATACCCTGATGTAGTTGTTAGTTCAGAACCAAGGCAACAACAACAACAACAACAAAAACAACAACAACAATCCACCACCACCACCACCAGTTGACAACTTAGCCCTTTTTTGAGGTTGCAGCCGCCGGTGTTTTCCAGTAGCACCGAGCCTATAGTCGCAAATGATTGGCTCCGCAGGATTGGAAGGGAGTTAACCACTACAGGATGTACTGATGCTGAGAAGGTGCATTTTGCCACACATCCGTTGGATGGACCAGCAGCATCATGGTGGGAGAATTACACTGTCACCTACCCTATAGCCACAGTGACATGGGACCAGTTTCAACAAGCCTTCCATACAGCCCATGTCTCAACTGGAGCCATGAATTTTAAGAAGCGTGAGTTTCGCAACTTACGCCAGGGGAACCGTATTGTGGCTCAGTACTCGGATGAGTTTAGCAAGTTATCCTGCTATGCCCCTGATGATGTGGCCACAGATGCCGCAAAGCAGGAGAAGTTTATGGAAGGGCTAAATGATGAGATGTGTATGCAGTTGATGGTGGCAACATTCACCAACTACCAGGAGTTGGTAGATAAAGCTCTTATGATTGAAGGGAAGCAACAGCAGATTGAGAGCCGTAAGAGGAAGTATGGACAAGGGAGGTACAACTCAGGAGCTCGGCAGAAGCCTCGCCTAACCCCGAACTCGGGAGGACTTGTTCATAACCATGGAGGCCACGCCCATAATGGAGGGAGTAACCATAATCATACTGGCCCTAGGAATGGGAATGGAGCAAGCAACAATCAGAACCGCCCAAATCCAGCCACACCCACCAAGAGGGACCTAAGCCACGTTACTTGTTTCAAGTGCGGGAAGACTGGACACTATGCCACGGAGTACCCTGAAGGGAAGAATGGTAACGGAAACGGGAGCGCTGGGAAGAAGCCCAATCCATTCAACAAAGGACAAGTGAACCACGTTAACGTGGAGGAGGTTGAAGAGTAGCCAGACGCGGTTATAGGTAAGTTTTTGGTTAAGTCATTTACCGCTCTTGTTCTTTTGATACTGGTGCATCGCATTCATACATATCAAGGGAATTCGTGGATAAGTTCAAAATACCGACCCAAACCCCTAGGACCCCTCTGTTAGTAAGTTCACCGGGAGCAGAGTATATGGCTAGTCGATGGTGCGACCAGATGTGATGCCCCCGACTCAATCATACACTAATCATACACGCAAACGTGTATGATCAAGATCAGGGACTCACGAGAAGATATCACAACACAACTCTACAAATAAAATAAGTCATACAAGCATCATATTACAAGCCAGGGGCCTCGACGGCTCGAATACAAGAGCTCGATCATAGACAAGTCAGCAGAAGCAACAATATCTGAGTACAGACATAAGTTAAACAAGTTTGACTTAAGAAGGCTAGCACAAACTGAGATACAAATCGAAAGAGACGCATGCCTCCTGCCTGGGAACCACCTAAACTACTCTTGGTCGTCGTCAGCGGGCTGCACGTAGTAGTAGGCACCTCCCGAGTAGTAGTAGTCGTCGTCGACGATGGCGTCTGGCTCCTGGACGGCTGGTCGCGGCAATCGGGTATAGGAAGGGGGAAAAGAGGGAGCAAAGCAACCGTGAGTACTCATCCAAAGTACTCGCAAGCAAGGAGCTACACTACATATATATGCATTGGTATCAAATGGAAAAGGGGTATCATATGTGGACTGAACTGCAGAATGCCGGAATAAGAGGGGGATAGCTAGTCCTTTCGAAGACTACGCTTCTGGTAACCTCCATCTTGCAGCAGGAGAAGAGAGTAGATGGTAAGTTCACCAAGTAGCATCGCATAGCATAATCCTAACCGATGATCCTCCCCTCGTCGCCCTGTGAGAGAGCTACCACCAGTTGTATCTGGCACTTGGAAGGGTGTGTTTTATTAAGTATCCGGTTCTAGTTGTCATAAGGTCAAGGTACAACTCCAAGTCATCCTATTACCGAAGATCACGACTATTCGAATAGATTAACTTCCCTGCAGGGGTGCACCACATAACCCAACACACTCGATCCCATTTGGCCGGACACACTTTTCTGGGTCATGCCCGGCCTCGGAAGATCAACATGTCGCAGCCCTACCTAGGCACAACGGAGAGGTCAGCACGTCGGTCTAAATCCTATGGCGCAGGGGTCTGGGCCCATCGCCCACTGCACACCTGCATGTTGTGAGGGCAGCCGAAAGCAGAACTAGCCCCCTTAATATAAGAGCAGGCTTACATTCCAATCCGGCGCGCGTCGCTCAGTTGCTGACGTCACGAAGGCTTCGGCTCATACCACGATGTCGAGTGCCCATAACTGTCCCCGCGTAGATGGTTAGTGCGTATAGGCCAGTGGCCAGGCTTAGATCAAATACCAAGATCTCGTTAAACATGTTATTTTGAAATAACCACGAAGGACGACCAGGGCCAGGCCCACCTCTCTCCTAGGTGGTCTCAACCTGCCCTGTCGCTTCGCCACAAAGATCCACTCGCGGGTACTCTTATGAGCCGACTCGTCTTTTAGTCATCACATGTATCATGTATAAGGTATATAGTATATACCCGTGATCACCTCCCGAGTGATCACGGCCCGATAGTATAGCATGGCAGACGGACAAGAATGAAGGGCCACTGATGATAAACTAGCATCCTATACTGAGCATTAGGATTGCAGGTAAAGGTAACAACAGTAGTAGCAAGGATAGGCTATGCATCAGGATAGGATTAACGAAAGCAGTAACATGCTACACTACTCTAATGCAAGCAGTATAGAGGAGAGTAAGCGATATCTGGTGATCAAGGGGGGGGCTTGCTTGGTTGCTCTGGCAAGAGAGAGGGGTCGTCAACACCGTAGTTGTACTAGGTAGCAGCGGCGTCGGTCTCGGTGTCTAGCGAGAGAAGAGGGGGAGAAACAATAAATATAATGCAAACAAATGCATGATGATGCATGACATGACAAAA
This sequence comes from Triticum dicoccoides, assembly GCF_002162155.2. Taxonomy (NCBI): domain Eukaryota; kingdom Viridiplantae; phylum Streptophyta; class Magnoliopsida; order Poales; family Poaceae; genus Triticum; species Triticum dicoccoides. The sequence continues at coordinate 395,417,703 of NC_041392.1, forward strand.
CGTAAAGCTAGGTGTGCCCTAATGCGGTACGAGGTGGTACCGGTGAAGGGGGAAACATCCGGGAAATTATCCCCGGTGTTTCGCGTTTTTGGACAAATGAACCGGAGGGGGAAAGTTGCGTGTTCGCTATGCTAGGGATGCGTGGCGGACGAACGGGCTACGTATTCGGGTTCGACTCGTCGTTCTGAGCAACTTTCATGATGAAAATAATTTAATCCGAGTTACGGATTAAAAGATATGATTTTCTGAAGAATTTATTAATTTCTGGGATTTAATTAATTATTTAAATTAATTCGAAATTGGATTTATGGCATCAGCATGATGTCATGCTGACGTCAGCAGTCAACAGTGGTTGACTGGTCAACCTGACCAGTGGGTCCCACTGGTCAGAGACATATGTGAGTTAAACATTTTTAATTAACCTAATAAGTATTAATTAGGAGGGTGGGCCCCACTGTCATTGATTGATTAATTAACGAACAGTTAATTGGTTAATCTAATTATGATTAATTAACTTAATTAATTAATTAATTTAATTATTATTATTTACTTATTTATTTTTATTATTATTATTATTTATATTATTATTATTTTAAATTCCTTTTTTTAATAAAACGTTCTGGGGGGTGTGCCCCACTTGTCATAGGGCCAAGGGGGCCAACGTGGGTCGGGCTAACGGGCACGAGCCCACGGGGAGCGGGCGTAGCCCGCCCGAGTGGGACGTGGCCGTCGAGCGCCACGGGCAACCGTGGGGGTGAGCGGGCGGCAGGAGGCCGTGGATGGTGCGGCGACAAGCCGCGCGCGCCAGGGAGTAGGGCGCCGTCGGGCGGCGCGAGGAAGCAGGGCAGTGGCGTGGCGAGAGCGGGCGAGGATGGGTGGAGGCCAGCGAGGCCGCAGCAGAGCGGGGAAGGCGAGGTGCGTCGTTCGGGCGCGAGCGGGCGCCGGTGCGCAGGCCGGAGCGCGGCGCGTGCGGCCCCAAGGCCGAAAGGGGAGGGGCACAGGGAGGCGGCAGCGAGCACGCGGCAGGGCAAGGTCTCGCGCGAGCGCGTGCGTGCGCGAGCGAGGCGCGTGCAGGGCGCAACTGTAGTAGGGGAGGGAGCGTCGCGGGGCGGCGGTGAGCCGTAGC
>NC_041392.1:395419551-395427586 GCF_002162155.2 Triticum dicoccoides
TTCTTTTATTTTCTTTTATTTTATTTTCTGTTTTATTTCTTTTTAAAATCATTTAGGCATTTTATAAAAATGTGTTTGCTTTATTATAATTACCCACGCATTTAACAGCACACCCCGAACATTTTAGTTTAATATTTTGAAAACTTTTATAATTTGACTTATTTAGAATTTAAACATGAAACGGTTTGCACTAATGTGAGATTAACAACAGTAACTGCGATGATGTGGCATGATTAACAGGGAGTTACTGTAGCATGATTATCCGGGCGTTACAAATCTCCTCCACTACAAGAAATCTCGTCCTGAGATTTAGGAGGTAGAAGGAAACAGTGCGGGGTATTCATCACGCAGACGGTCCTCGCGTTCCCAAGTGGCTTCGTCTTCAGAGTGATTCGACCACTGGACTTTGAGGAGCTTGATCGCCTTCTGACGTGTGCGGCGTTCAGCTTGGTCAAGAATGCGGACCGGATGCTCTTTATAGGAGAGGTCCTGTTGCAATTCGAGCACTTCATGATCCACTGCTCAGATTGAACCTTGAAGCAACGGCGGAGCTGTGACACGTGGAACACATCGTGAACCTGAGAAAGGTTTGACGGAAGCTCCAGTTGATATGCCAATTTTCCACGCCTTTCGAGAATAGTGAAGGGACGGATATAGCAAGGAGCTAGCTTGCCCTTGATCCCGAAGCGGTGAGCACCCTTCATTGGTGTAACTCGAAGATAAGCCTTTTCGCCAGGTTGATAGACCATGTCTTGGTGATGACGGTCATACTGACTCTTCTGACGTGACTAAGCAGTTTTGAGATTCTCGCGAATAATGCGAACTTGCTCTTCGGCATCTTGGATAATATCCGGATCGAAGAGTGGACGTTCCCCAGTTTCTGACCAGTTCAGAGGGGTTCGACACTTTCGTCCATATAGCACTTCGAAGGGGGACATCTTCAGACTAGCTTGATAGCTATTATTATAAGAGAACTCGGCATATGGAAGACATTCCTCCCATTTCTTGCCGAAGGAAATTACACAAGCTCGAAGCATGTCTTCGAGAACTTTGTTGACACGTTCAACCTGTCCTTGCGACTGAGGATGAAACGTCATACTAAACGACAGATGAGTTCCCATAGCTTCTTGGAAACTTGCCCAAAATCTTGAAGTGAATAAACTGCCACGGTCTGAACTGATAACCAGTGGAATACCGTGAAGTGAAACAATTCTGGCCATGTAGAGAGTAGCAAGCTGACTAGCAGTGATTGTCTCTTTGACCGCCAGAAAATGTGCAACTTTAGAAAGCCGGTCAATGACGACAAGAATAGCATCATTACCTTTCTGTGATTTGGGAAATCCAGTGACGAAGTCCATTTCAACATGGTCCCATTTCCATTCAGGAATAGAGATAGGTTGCAGAGTTCTAGCAGGCCTTTGATGCTCTGCTTTGATACGGCGGCAAACATCACACTCAGCAACATAACGAGCAATGTCCTGCTTCATATTAGACCACCAGAATCTTTGACGAATGTCTTGGTACATCTTTGTACTACCAGGATGAATAGACAAAGGCGTATCATGAGCTTCTTTCATAACCTCTTTAGTCTGATCCAGGTTTTTCCTCGAACGTGGTACCACTAGGCGGCCTTTGAAGTACAAGGCGCCATCATCGGCGATAGAGAAGAAGGAGGGCTTTCCTTCTGCTATATGACATTTAATCTTATGGACTTCAGATTCATAACCTTGAATAGTCTTTATACCAGCTACGAGATCTGGTACGACAACCAGGGTATTTAGAGAACCCTTAGTAACAACACGAAGATTCATCTCCTGAAACTCTGGGGGAGGGGGAGCGAGTGCTCCAGGAGGAACAATATGAAGGTTCAGCTTTCTAAATTCTTCGACAAGCGAGGGCTGAACTTTGTGAACCTGGCGGTGGTTGCAGTAAGACTTGTGGCTCAAGGCATCAGCCATTACATTAGCCTTGCCGGGGGTATAGGGATATACCCAAGTCAAAGTCTGCAATAGTCTCCATCCATCTCTGCTGACGGAGGTTCAGATCTGGCTGAGTAAACAGATACTTCAGACTTTGGTGGTCGGTGAAGATTTCGCAACGATTACCGAGAAGGTAATGTCGCCACTGCTTTAGTGCATGAATGACAGCAGCAAGCTCGAGGTCGTGAACTGGGTAGTTTTCTTCGTGAGGGCGCAGTTGACGAGAGGCATAAGCAATCACTCTGCGCTCTTGCATTAGGACACAGCCTAATCCTTGACAGGAAGCGTCGCAGTAAATGACGAAGTCCTTCTTAGTATCAGGTAGAGCAAGCACTGGGGTAGAAGTCAACTTGTCTTTGAGCGCCTGGAAACTTTCCTGACACTTTTCTGTCCATTCGAACTTGACACCCTTATGCAATAGATTAGTCAGAGGCCTGGCAATCTTGGAGAAATTCTCGACGAATCGACGGCAATAGCTGGCGAGACCGAGAAAACTTCGGACTTGCTTGACATTCTTTGGAGGAGTCCAATCGAGAATAGCCTGAACTCGTTCAGGGTTGACGGCAATACCATCCTTGGAGATGACATGCCCAAGATAGGTTACTTCGGGGAGCCAGAATTCACACTTGGAATACTTAGCATACAGTTGATGCTCTTGAAGCTTTTCCAGCACAAGACGAAGATGTTCAGCATGTTCTTCCTCGTTCTTGGAAAATACAAGGATATCGTCCAGATAAACCACGACAAACTTGTTGAGGTAATCCATGAATATATAGTTCATCAGACGAGAGAAGGTGGCGGGAGCATTCGTTAAGCCGAATGACATGACGGTGTACTCGTATGATCCATACCGAGTCACGAAGGCGGTTTTTGGGATGTCCTCCTCACGAACATGGATCTGGTGGTAACCCAACCTCAAGTCGACTTTGGAGAACACTGATGAGCCAGCTAGTTGATCATAAAGATCATTGATCCGAGGAAGAGGATATTTATTCTGAATGGTAGCTTGGTTTATAGGACGGTAGTCTTGGACTAATCAGTTTGTCCCATCCTTCTTCTTAACAAAGAGAGAAGGTGCTCCCCAAGGAGAGCAACTTGGGCGAATGAAACCTTTGACAAGAGATTTGTCGATTTCCTCCTTAAGCTCAATGAGTTCATGTGGCGGCATCTTGTAGGGTCGTTTGGCTATAGGGGTGGTGTCGGGTTTCAAGTCGATGATGAATTCGACAGCTCTAGCAGGGGGGATCCCTGGAAGTTCTTCTGGGAAGACGTCTTGGAATTCACGAACGACGGGAATATTTTCAATGCCCTCGAGTGGTGCAGCGTTCAACGCATTCAAGGCATAAAGCCGTGCCTCGGCGTTCTGAACTAGATGAGCTTGGTAAGCAATTATTTCATCAGAAGGGTGTAGCAGATGGACGACCTTAGTGGCGCAAACTATAGAAGCAGTATGCGCTTTCAACCAATCCATTCCCGGAATGAGGTCGATGCTACAGGACTTCAGTACGATGGGAGAGGCAAGGAATTCCAGTCCTTCGATTTCAACGGGGACGTCATTGCAAATCATGGAGGTCCGACATTGGCCCGTGGGAGTGTGTACTACTAGCGAAGTGTTCAGGTCCTCGCTTTTAATGCCATGCATGAATGCAAAATCCTCTAACATGAATGAATGTGATGCACCTGTATCAAATAAAATAGATGCTGGTGCTGAATTTACTAGGAGTTTACCCATCACAGTAGCGGGCTGGTCTAGAACTTCATTGAGATCAACGTGGTTGGCATGAACACGACCATAAGACTTGGCATTGTTGTTGCGGGGCTGGTTGCTTCCACAGCCAGTTGCTGGGAGGGCCAGTTGATTCTGGTTCTGATTGCAATCCCTAGCACGGTGACCTAGTTGACCACACTTGTAGCACAGACCATTATTGGGAGTGGGAACAGGAGCTTTGGGTGGCGGAGCTGGGAGCCTTGGCTGCCTAGTTGGAGGAGTAGGCAGACGAGGGGCAGCATAGGACTGCCTTGGGGCAGGTGTAGTTGGCTGGTACATGCTGTTGGGAATCCATATCTTACGCTTCTGCGAGGACGGGCCCGAAGATGATCCCGTGTCACGGTTGCGCCTGTGAGAGCTCTGGTATTCCTGTAGACCAGTTTCGACATTGATGGCGTTGTTCACCAAGGTAGCGAAATCAGCAAAGTCATGCACTACAAGTGCGAGCTTGATGTCAGCTTGAAGGCCATCACAGAACTTCTCCTGTCTGCGTGCATCAGTTGCAATGTCTTCTTCAGCATAGCGGGACAAGTCAAGAAACTCCCGCTGATAAGCTTCAACAGTCTTGTTGCCTTGGGTGAGGTTGCGAAACTCGCGCTTCTTACGGTCCATGACTCCCTGAGGAATGAAGCGAGCACGGAAGGCAGCTTGGAAGTCTGGCCAGGTGATGATTGTTCCAACTGGCAGAGTACGCCTGTGGCTGTCCCACCATTGAGCTGCGGGTCCCTTCAGGAAGAAGGAAGCAAAGGTGACATAGCTGGTAGGGGCTACATCAGCAGACTCCATCTCATAGGTGATGTCACGGAGCCAGTCATCAGCATCCAGAGGCTGAGTTGAGCTGCGGTACACAGTTGGGTTCAGGCGCATGAAATCCTGCAGAGTTACTGGGGTTGGCTGTTGGTTCATATTGGGGCAAGGAAACTGAGCCATCATATTCTCCATGAACTGATGATTCATCTCAAGCTTTTGGATCATACCAGCCATGTACTCAGGCGGTGGTGGGAAGTTGCCACCACGACCACGACCACCTGGTCTAACCATCCTGCTAATATATAACAGGGGTAGTTCAGCATCGAGAAATTGCGAGGGCAAGAATCATTCATGATGAAACATGCATAATGAAAGGAACACGATATATACTACATAGTAGTTGGCATATCTTACAAAAGTGACCATGCATAGAGTTCGGTACACAGAGTTCAGTACACAAACTAAGATCATCATAAGCGGCACGCAGGCTCGCGGCGAATGCACCTAACACTAACAAGCAAGCCTACATCAGTCCCAGGAGGAATTGTGGAGGTAGGTGTAGTCTAACAGTTGGTAGTGACGCGAAGGGAAGACCTCCACGCGAGTAGCCTGGGGTCCGCGGATACTCTGGTGCGGAACCTGATGCGCAGGTGGCAGGAGAGGACCAAATGCGGGAGAGTAGCCCCCCACATCTGGCCAGCCGACGCCCTGGGGCATCACGGTCCTGGCAGGGTAGATCGCAGAATGCGACAGATCACCAGATCGGACAGAGGGGTGCAACAGCGTCAGAGCACGATACAGGTGCTGACGGGTGGTGTACAGCTCATGGCGAAGAGCTTGGTTAGCTCTATCCAACCCATCAGCATGCAGAACCAGGTTCTGATGGTAGAAGGGCTCTTGGGTGACAGTGGAGTAGGCAACAGTGTAGTATCCCTTCGCACCAACATCGGATGCGATAGCAATGTGCTTGAAGGGGGAGGTGTCCAACTCCTGGTACTCTCCACGAAGACATGTCAGAGCAGCATAAGCAGCATCATGGACCGCCATGTCGATAGTCACTCCAACACCATGAGCAGTGTGCAGCACGGTAGTGGAGTCATACTCCCGAGAGTAGAGGTGGACGATGGCACGGTACTGCTCCTGGTTGAAATCCTGGTACTCCTCATAGACGGTGTACTCATGGTGCCAGCGATAACCCAGATAGGTCATCATCTCAACCAACACAACAGGTGATCCTAAGGCACCAATGGCCGTCGTGTGGCGCATGACCTGTCTCGTGGGTTCCATCTAAAAACAAAGATGTTTCAAAGGAGTCAACTGACAGTGTGGATAATGTTCAATATACTACTCTAATGAATAGCTAGGGCTTATCCAACTTTGGGATGAACGTGGTCATGGGGTCCTAATGTTAGAGTTAGTAAAATCATTTAACCCAAGTAGGAGAGAGTTCAGAGTCCCAAAGTAAGGATCGAGGAGTAAAAGATCCTAATACCACCCAGATGGCGACGTGGGCCCATAAGGCACACAGCCATGTTAGTAAAAGTTTTGTAATGACTAAACTCAACTTCAGCCAAGGAGTGTGGAAGGGAGATTCCTACAGGCAGTCGGCTCTGATACCAAGTTGTGACGCCCCCGAATTGATCATACACTAATCATACACGCAAACGTGTATGATCAAGATCAGGGACTCGCGGAAAGATATCACAACACAACTCTACAAATAAAATAAGTCATACAAGCATCATATTACAAGCCAGGGGCCTCGACGGCTCGAATACAAGAGCTCGATCATAGACAAGTCAGCGGAAGCAACAATATCTGAGTACAGACATAAGTTAAACAAGTTTGCCTTAAGAAGGATAGCACAAACTGAGATACAGATCGAAAGAGACACAGGCCTCCTACCTGGGATCCACCTAAACTACTCTTGGTCGTCATCAGTGGGCTGCACGTAGTAGTAGGCACCTCCCGAGTAGTAGTAGTCGTCGTCGACGGTGGCGTCTGGCTCCTGGACTCCAACGGCTGGTCGCGGCAATCGGGTATAGAAAGGGGGAAAAGAGGGAGCAAAGCAACTGTGAGTACTCATCCAAAGTACTCGCAAGCAAGGAGCTACACTACATATGTATGCATTGGAATCAAATGGAAAAGGGGTATCATATGTGGACTGAATTGCATAATGCCGGAATAAGAGGGGGATAGCTAGTCCTTTCGAAGACTACGCTTCTGGTAACCTCTATCTTGCAGCAGGAGAAGAGAGTAGATGGTAAGTTCACCAAGTAGCATCGCATAGCATAATCCTAACCGATGATCCTCCCCCCGTCGCCCTATGAGAGAGCGACCACCGGTTGTATCTGGCACTTGGAAGGGTGTGTTTTATTAAGTATCCGGTTCTAGTTGTCATAAGGTCAAGGTACAACTCCAAGCCGTCCTGTTACCGAAGATCACGGCTATTTGAATAGATTAACTTCCCTGCAGGGGTGCACCACATAACCCAACACACTCGATCCCATTTGGCCAGACACAATTTTCTGGGTCATGCTCGGCCTCGGAAGATCAACACGTCGCAGCCCTACCTAGGCACAACAGAGAGGTCAGCACGTCGGTCTAAATCCTATGGCGCAGGGGTCTGGGCCCATCGCCCATTGCACACCTGCATGTTGCGAGGGCGGCCGGAAGCAGAACTAGCCCCCTTAATACATGAGCAGGTTTACGTTCCAATCCGGCGCACGTCGCTCAGTCGCTGACGTCACGAAGGCTTCTGCTGATACCAGGACGTCGAGTGCCCATAACTGTCCCCGCGTAGATGGTTAGTGCGTATAGGCTAGTGGCCAGACTTAGATCAAATACCTAGATCTCATTAAACGTGTTATCTTGAAATAATCGCGAACGCCGACTAGGGCCAGGGCCACCTCTCTCCTAGGTGGTCTCAACCTGCCCTGTCGCTTCGCCACAAAGATCCACTCGCGGGTACTTCTACGAGCCGACCCATCTTTTAGTCATCACATGTATCATGTATAAGGTATATAGTATATACCCGTGATCACCTCCCGAGTGATCATGGCCCGATAGTATAGCATGGCAGACGGACAAGAATGAAGGGCCACTGATGATAAACTAGCATCCTATACTAAGCATTAGGATTGCAGGTAAACGTAACAATAGTAGTAGCAAGGACAGTCTATGCATCAGGATATGATTAACGGAAAGCAGTAACATGCTACACTACTCTAATGCAAGCAGTATAGAGGAGAGTAGGCGATATCTGGTGATCAAGGGGGGGCTTGCCTGGTTGCTCTGGCAAGAGAGAGGGGTCGTCAACACCGTAGTCGTACTGGGTAGCAGCGGCGTCGGTCTCGGTGTCTAGCAAGAGAAGAGGTGGGAGAAACAATAAATATAATGCAAACAAATGCATGACGATACATGACATGACAAAGCGTAAAGCTAGGTGTGCCCTAACGCGGTATGAGGTGGTACCGGTGAAGGGGGCAAACATCCGGGAAATTATCCCCGGTGTTTCGCGTTTTCGGACAGATGAACC